>NC_137454.1:107981613-108408445 GCF_964235325.1 Thermobia domestica | reverse complement strand
GGACTCAAATCGAATGATGGGCCGCGGTTGCTCAATGTTAGAGCGTTCACCTCTGGTACATCGGGTCACGAGTTCAAACCCTGCTCCCGCCAAGTGAACTTTGTGGTGGGCAAACACCGTATGGATGGGTTTTCTCGGGGTTGTCCCGTTCCATCCCACTCTCTTCATTCCATGATTTCATTCATTTTTGATCAATCACCGTCTTCTTTAGCATAGCCGCCAAAACCGTCGGACGTAAAACTCAAAAATTTCATTTCATTTTTCATTTCAAATCGTATGACGAATATGTCTACTTCTTTTAGAAAACATATCTCTTGAATGAAATATGAATTTAAGACAAATTTCAATAAGAAGAACTATGTTTTTTGTTTAATTCCTGCCATCTAATTCAGCGTTTTTGTTCATAATTTTTCGAAATTTCGTCAATGAAAATAAACCTCGGGAGCGTGTTGAGTAGTGATTCGTAACATTTAATAGTTTTGCTTTTTCGACATAGTGTTAATAATTATGTATTTTCGGGTAATTGGTCCTTAAATATGAGATTTTTCATTAAAATTCGGTCTTTTTTTTAGTTCAGTGCTAAATTGCTTGTGTGGTGTGATATAAAAGGTTCGGTTTTAACTAGCAAGTCTTTAACAATCACATGATTTCAATCGTTGTTCTAAAATTTACAATTGCTCAATCAAAAAGTCAAATTAACTGTTCTCTTTCTGGTAGTTCCAACGAGCTCAGCGGTAATGCTCTATCCACAAGAGAATATGTATTACGATAATATATTTTATTACGCTCTAGAAAGAGACTACAGGACAACAAAAAGTTGAAGTCATGTTGAAGACATTGTTGCTAAACTAGAAGATATTTGGAGAAAAGTGTTGACTCTCATTTTTCATCATGTAAGACTATTTAAATTGCTAAAGAGACAGTACGAAAAGCTCCTTATGCCTGACATCCGCCGAAAAGAGGGAGTAAATTTTCAAAATACAGTTCAAATATTTAAAGAAGCGTAAATGCTGTTCGATATCGCTGCACGTAAAGGTAGTGACAAAGAACTTTACCGTTATGTGTACTTACGTAAACTTTGTGCAGAAAAACAATCTTTCTCAATAGATCAGAGACACACGCCGGAAATGGTAATTGATACTATTGAAAATCGAGACACCAAGCAATTCCAAAAAGCGGATGAGTAAGAAAGATGAATAATCTAGTTGTGAACGGAACAAGAACAGCCAAGTTGGAATAGAACAGTATCGCAACCAATAAAAAATCGCCACAAGCTTTTTGTAGAGGTTTCGCATTCAGAAACGGTGTACTCATGGCAGAAGAAATTCAGGTAGATATTCTATACTAGAATTACATTGCACATGTGAACTGTAGCAGTCAACCTTGTCAACACCCAAATCAAGACTCAATATTCCAATATTTGGCAGAGGATGACGATACAGAGAGCACGACAGATCTCCTGCCACTCTCACGTCAGCGTTAGTGTGCGATTTAGACAGAGAAAGGAAAACTGTAGATGACTCACCACCTATTATTGCAAATCGAAGTAAAGTTCGAAGAGAATTGCATGGGCATGTTGAAAAGCAGAAAAAAAGAAAAGACATTACAAGTCAATGCATTTACTTTTATGGCAAAAAGAAAGAATCGTCTCCATGGAAAGAACAGGAGATTGTTACTTCCATCGCATGTGTTAAGTAGAAACACAAATATAATGATTCGGGAACTTCGAAGGGTGTGCCTGGGTCATGTTCCACCAACACCTGCTATTTCACAGAGTACCAAGGAATATGTCTGAGATTATCTGACTGATAAAAGCATAGACACGCCAAAACTTGTACCAATTGGATGTGGTAGTAATGTCCTGAATACTGGAAATACTAGAGATATAATTGGTTTACTAGAGAAGGAACTTGGAAGATTTATAAAGCAAGTAAACTTCAGCACAACCATGCGTCGCAAAGGCATGTAAGAATTTTGGATAGAGCTACAATGGGTTTTAAAGAGTTCTTGAGAAATACAAATGAGTACTGAGCCAACTATGAAGCTTTATCAACTGCTTGTTAACCAGTTGAAATAAATGTCCCTGTCTTAAAAAAGAAAGGACGACGACAACCTTAGTACAGATCAAAATAACCTATGGAGTGGATTATCTCCATGTTTCCAGGTAAATGTTCGTCGAATATGGAGTCAAAACGTCCTGGGTATTATCACATGCACGATAGTAAACAACCGCCAAGAGTACATCTGGTTTTCGTAAGTACTATGAACCCACAAGTAAACTTGAATGAATTGGCTACTTTCATTACGAAACTGTGTGTTTCGATATGGTTTTACATTAAATGTAATCCTACTACCAAAGGTGCTCATCGAACTTATGTATTCTTCTTAAGGTTCCATAAGGGATGAACTTAAACCATTATTAATATTACTATTCAACCCAATGGTTTCTTTGCTCATCGTGAGAATTTCCTTGTGTTTATGCTCGCCGATTATTGAAAGCATATTCTAAAAATAGTTATGCATAGAATCCTTGGTACGAGGTGTAGAAAGTAAGAAAGAAACATCTTCAGTCAAGTTCAGTATTCCAGAAATAAATTTTAATCCTCGGGATTATATTGACCATATGAAGTGACAAGCGTGCGAAATTACGGAACCATCTCTAACACTTCATCTCTCAAAAAGTGATTTACAGAAATGTATAGGTAAATGTTTACTTGTCCTTCCACTAATATTCCGGGTCTCATTTCATACTCAACATATTAAAACGTGTGTTAGCCAGTGAGGCTTCTTACTGTGTGGTGTTTTAGCTAAAGATCGATTTATTAGAGCAAGAACTCTTGATTGGACAATTATTTGTAGTATTGAAACAAAATCTGAATGCAAACCAACAACTTAAGGAAATAGTATCCAAATGTAGGTGGTTAGGATAGATACGCACTGAACTCGATATGCATTCAACCCCTACTGCTCAGATCTGGGAGGTTCTGGATACTAGCGGAGAGATGCATTTATAAAATTAATATCGTACATACACAGAATCTTTAAATAAATTCTTTCATAGAATTATTTTAGAAATTATCACGAAGCTTTACTTACGTACTTCACAATTTTCGGTGTTATTCCAGGAAATAAACTACGTCTTTTAAAAGATAAAAGAATACACATACTACAGTAGTCATAACTTAACAAATTCTCAATCTTCTCATCCAATCTAGTAGCCCAATTTTGAAGTTTTCCATAAATACTGCAAATTCTAAGGCCTTTGGGCGGAATTAAGATTAAGTACGAAAAATTATTTTAAAAAGCACGAATATTCTACTGGTCCACCCACAATTTCCATCATCTATTGCGGTTACATTATGCAAACAGACAGCTTCTAAAGTAGTCAACTCTTTCTGTTAAGTTTAAAATTTATCATAAAATTTCAAAAATTTTAAAGCGCTTGTAGGAAATGAAGATGGAATCTCAAAATTGTGAAAGAAAATCAGGAGGTTTACAGTATTCAATAAAAAGTTTTTGCACCTAGCACGATTTCATCGGACAATTTTCAAAACTCAATCCTGTTCGCTCCGCCAAATAACTTCCTCTTCACAACCTGTAAATTTTATGACTGAACGACGCATCTAACAAGTAACACTTCCCAAGTGTAACAATCCGATTTTGATAAAAAATTTGGCAGGTAGATACTATACACACAATAAACGAATACGTCTTGTTTTATTTGCTGCGGAAAAACGGTTTTAGGGGACAAAACTCCCAACCCAAATGTTTGAAAGTTGACTCCCGAAATGCAAAAATAAGTGGACCGAAGTGAAAGAAATTTACACAGATATTATGTACTATGCCATTACATTTACAATAGTATAATATTTTCTAGGGAGCAACACATTTCGAACGTACCGAATATTGTAAATTTTTAACATATAATTTTCGGTCTATGTATTAAATTCATTTGTTCTACATTTAAGCTAAAATTAATGTGGGAGCTTCGGAATAATCTAGGAAAAATTATGTTTCCGGGAATAATTTCTTTATTTATATAGTATTTCATAGTGAATGTCTGTATATGGGCATTTCAAATGGATGATTATTGAAATTATACATTTTTATTGCAACGTAAATCATAGACCAGTAATTGGACCGAATTTTCCGAAACTGTCCACCAATCTAATATTGTTAGAATAATTTAGACCCCCTTCGTCTCTCTGAGATGCATTTATCCCGATAAAATCCGGTTTCATCCAGTTTTTTACAATTTTTTATTGGCTTTGTATTTTCCGCCGCTAAAATTTCTTTGCCCTGATTGGTAACTATATTTCCGCCTTAGTATTATGGCGCGCCTTAAACTTGTTCTGCTTTTGCCACGCTTGGAGTTACCACATTAGTTCCACTCTTAGAAAATTGGGATTTTGGGCAAAAAAAGCCATATTATCCAGGTAAAATTAGTTTCAGCTAAGGCATAAACAGTGTGGAAGCATTTGGCAGTCTCAATAAATTGAAATTTTATCTAAAAGATTCAGAAAATCAGTGAGATATGGACGAGCAAATTAAAATCACCATGTTTGAATCCGAGGACAGGACTGAAGTGACAGTGATCAGGTTTCCGTTTGCGGTAGTTTAAACAATTTTTCCGGAGATTCTGAAACATTTAAAATTTCCCCTTTGTTTGCATTTAATTTAGGTTACGATAAGCCTCTCCATATATATAGTTTGTTTGTGTAGTTTATGTGACTTTTTTTTATTAACAATGGCGGTATGTGTAGATTCCTTTGTACTTGAGTTAATTACTATTATGGCAGTGTAAACACCAACAAAGACTCTCATTTATTTCTACATTGAAAATAGCTTCCACTGGAAATGGATTGAATAATTTCATACAGGTTCTTTTCCCCTCACGAAAGGAATCTTGCTTCTTTAATAGTTTCAATATCGCAATTCTGGCCCATATAAATAGGTAAATACATAAAATGTATTGTCTTCTAACTGTTCTGAAAAGCACAATACGTTATATAGGCTAGAAATTAAATAATTAATAAAAAAGAACTTTACGTTCTTTCTTAAGCCGAAGTTTGCCTACATAACACTATTCTTTTGCCCGAGTGCAATTTCAAATTTTCTGTCTTCTTTATGTTCTGTGATCAACCTCATTGTTATTGTTTTCAAAATATAATCACATTTAGTTAAGAGTACGGTCAATTATATTAAGTTTTCATTACATATATAGATAGTATGAAGCCGTGAAATGGAAATACCTTGGGATGTGTGTGTAGGAAGAATTGAGTGTTGGTTTATCCGGATTCTCACTATTGATCAGTGTACGATAGTTCATATAGTGGCTTGTTGATTTTAATATATATATAGAATGAGACTGCTTTGAACAGTCTTGGCTACAATGATAGAATAGCGTGTCTATAAAGGAATTTATGTTATAAATTAGAATAAATATAAACGAATAACATAGTGATAATATATATAGTAGTAAGGGTGATTAAATAAACGGATACCTGTGAATATACGAGCCCACTTGTAGTATTTTGCCACAATGTATCGATTGTTTATATATATATAATGATGAATGTTTCGAGCACTGACCATTACGTAGGATTTCCTGTGAGGAAGTGTGTCGTATGAAAATGACGGGTTATGTTTTCACTTCATTTCTTGGCACTTACTAGTAACAGTAACTAGTGACTGTTTATCTGATCGGATGACGTTAGTAATGTTGATTTAGCAAATGGTTTCGGATAATTTCCAAGTCATCGCAGAACAGGATAGCCGTTCCTCACTTGGTACAGTTTAAATATACGCTTTCACTCTTACATTTGCAATAGTACTTTCTGACTTTGAATTTTTCACGTCAGCTTACTAAGCCGAGTTGATCACTGTTCGCAGAGCTGGCGAAATGGATAGGAGTGAATGATATAGTATATTTATCACAGTAGAGTCCCATATTTCCGTAACAAAGTGCCGATGTCTCCCCCAGATTTTTTCACTTTCTTTAGTTCTAATCTATGTAATAATCGAAATTAATCGACACCTCAGGATGTAGCGAATCTTGCCGATTGGGAGCTCTAGCAAAAATTTGGTCAATATCTAGATAGTACAAAATTTATTTTATTTAATATTTTTAAATTTGGCAAATCCCACATAAGATGTTCTTTTTTTATCGACTTTTACACTAGTTTTCCGTACTTTAATCTGAACTTCTCTCAGTTTCTGAGGGGTAGGATAATTTTATTTATTTAGAAATTATAAATTTAGAGACCACGCTGACCTTACGGTAGGGCCGGAGTCTTCAGTGACATTGACCGGCTACAGCGCGTAATAGGATTTCCATAAAGCCCTTGTCTCTGTGAAAATCCTATTCTGGACAAGGACTACTCTTGCACTTGGATATATATATATATATATATATATATATATATATATATATATATATATATATCTTAGGCCACGTATTTAGTAGGCCACTTATTTTGGCATTTGGCTGTGAAGTTGACGGATTGACGCATGTTTAAAATTCGACCAGTTATCTTTGTATTATTTAGTGTCGGAGCGTATTTGGTGTGCTGCTGTTTCCTCTTCCCTATCTATCTCCCTATTCTGTTCTCTAAGAATTTTCTTAAAACCCCCCCCCCCAAGTTTTGAACTTAAGAAATACTAACCCTTTAACATATCTTATTTGAACTTACTCAATTGAGATGTTGCGAGACACAATTCGTGGACGTATTCGCTTGGTCAAATATCAAGAGACTCTTTCCATCACCATTTGACCCACTGGAGTAGCGAGCGATTGTCCGGTGTAAAATTTAACTTTGTTTTCGTCTCCCTTACCATCCTTTATTTGAGCCTCACCGTTGTATTATTCGTTTTTCCACTTTTGTTTATATCGATGACTCTAGAGATGAATTATGTGTAGATGGTTGGGCCCATAAATATTGTTAACACTTTAAAGTTTTCATCATCCGGATGACAAATTGTAATATATAAGTTCTGTATTGTACTTCAGTTTACGTGCCTGCCTTGCACTTTAAATGTCCATTACCTCGAAATTATTCAAGTATGTAAATGTTTATCATAATGCGCGGTTCATCAATCATTATATAGTCGAATGTTGTTGTATGTACTGTTGCTACATCAGAATTTTATTGAGCGTGGTAACTAATTTAAAGGATAAAATAATGAATAAATATATGTATGTTGAAATATGAACGTTTAACGATTATAAGTGTAATATTGAACAAAAGCGTATAGTGTTGAATTACTTGAATAAATATGTATAAATGGTTTTGTTACTAACCCCAAACGGTTAAATGATCGCCATAATTTCGGAAAAATCGACAAATGGAAATTTAGAATACACCGCCCATGTTAAACATTATTTTTAGTCCTTTGAACGTAGTTAACGTATATGTGTCTGTATTAACATCTTCTATGATTGTATTCACTGCATGTGGCATGTAATTAAGGCAGGTATTCGTAACCCTAAGTTTACATTGAATTTATCTTCAAGTCAGTAAATCTATAATCTCCTATAAAATTAATTTTCAATTCTATTCTTCATTTACAACCTTCGAACCTGAATAGTGTTTCTTTCGAATTATTGGTTGTGGTCTTGATGTGAAAAATGCTTACAACCGAAACCTCTTTGAATTCATAAAATTTGTGTCTTCTTCAGATTGCGTTAATACTATAACTACCAATGTGTGAGTCTCACATGATATAATATGATAGTGATTTAAAAGCTAGTGGATGGACGAGATAACAAATGGAATAACAAATAAGTGATGTAGTCACAGTGAAATTAATGGCAAAACTTTGCTTTCTTAAGCCATGAATTGAAAGAAAATTACATAAATGAATAATTGTACTGACTGAATACGTATAATTCATCAGTGTCTAAATATTGTTTCATTTGCCTATCTAAATGAAATGAAATAGCCTGCATGAACACTAAAAGGCTGCATTACCGACGCGCAATATAAAATAGTACTGCAAACCACGTGAAAAGACTCGTTTAACCCTCATCTTAAGTTTTCTCAAATCAGATATGATAGGATGTAACTAAATTTTTAAAAATTTACGCTTTATTTTATTAAAAATTTAAAATTCACTTTTTCATTTTTCTACTGATAATACCGAATCTATATTGGTGTAATTTAACATTCCATGTGTGATGATATATCTATAGATGTACCTATTTGCATGTTACTAACATTTTCTGTGTTTAATTTCAATAGATGTAATAAATGTTGACAAAAAAGTTAGCTGATAGTTTCCTTTAAATCTGATTTACCTGTATCAATACACTGTCCTGAATGTGTGTGTGTGTACGTGAATAAATGAATGACAACTTTAGTTTTAAGTAGTTACTTCTAACTCAATTTAATATAATAGTACCTAGTATATATGTGTATATTAATTATATGTGTATTGGTGCATGACCGAGGTGCAAACTCTGAATTAATCTAAATCGGCTCTAAAACGAAAGCTGAAACAATAGGAAGAGCTTGGATGACGGTAGTCTTTTCAAGAACCTCGGAAACTCCTATTTGTGGAAAATGTGTAAATCACTTTGATTTTTTCTTTTCTTGGCTACTCCAAATGTGTTTTTGATATCTGCTGTGCAAATTATGTTACTGGATAAAGGTTATTCATCATTTGGAGATAACAGACAAACGATTAAATTAATACTTCTCATCATCTGGGCTGGGTCCGGATAACTCCCACTTGTGTAGTTACCTGGATCCAGGTCAAAGCAGTATGAGGGAAAATATGTCTTATCAGCAGTGTTGGGTAAGTTACTCGTAAAAATGTAACGCGTTACAAGTTACTTTACTTTCTTTTAAAATGTAACGCGTTAGTAACGCGTTACTTGCCCCCAAAAAATACTGTTACTTTACTTCGAAAGTAACGCGTTACTTTTAGGTGCGAAACTTTAAAAATGTGAAAAAAAATTATGACTTCAATTTTCCATACTACTATTACTACCGCTTTTATTATTATTATTATTATTATTATTATTATTATTATTATTATTATTATTATTATTATTATTATTATTATTATTATCATTATTATTATTATTGCACGTTCTGAATCGCTTTATATAAATGCAAGGACAAATTTTTACTTGACATATAAACATTTTCATATAACATTGATAAAATGCCATACTGCGACACTCGTAGGGATGGACACGAGCGACTTCGAGCGAGTTTTCTTTGAAACTCGATTCGACTAGAAACATACATCTTTGATCTCAACTCGAGAACTCGACTCGAAAAATTTCCTCCAACTCGACTCGAATCGGGGTCGAGTTTCGAGTCGAGTCGAGCCAAGTCTGGTGTGTAGTTTCGAGTACATTCTTCAAGTATATTACATAGACAATATAATTATTATCAATGACACTCCTACTACAACAACTTTTATTATTATTATTATTATTATTATTTTTATTATTATTATTATTATTATTATTATTATTATTATTAATTATAACAACACTATATAAAAATGAAAGATAGGCGGTTTGTTTTTGAATACTAAAAAAACTAGTTGATTGCCAACCTCGGTAGTCGTGAAGTCTAGGAATGAAGGACATTGTTCACGAGTTTTTGAAATTGGGTTGAGGGTGTAGATTGAGTATTCTAGCTCGAGCCAAACACTGTTAAAAGTTATAGGGCACTGGCCAAATATCTTCAAAACTGCTCGGCCGGGTTTAGAATTGTCAACGACTCGAGCATCTCAGCTCACAGCTCATTCACTATCGACCCGAACCGGGAAGTGAGCCAAGCCAACAGCTCAACCAACCGACTCGGCTCAGTTGAGCCGAACCGAGCAGATGGCTCATCCTTACCAAACCAGTTCGAGCCGATGGTTCACCCCAAGTGAGCAAGCTCGAGCCATCTTCTCAGTTGAGCCGAGCCGAGCTGAGCTTGTTATAAAAAAATCTCTTGTAGTCTCGCTATCGAGACGAGACGAGATGCGAGCAGTGTCACCTCTCGTGAGCAACACTAAAAATATTCCATATTACTGTTTAGTTTACATTTCACACGGCTTTCGTTTTCCAGTGTTACCAGGCCATGATTTCAAGACGAGTTAAAACGAACGAGCCATTTATCAAACTCGACTGAACTCGAAACTCGATGCGAAACCCGAATCGGCTAGGAACTCGACTCGAGGATACTACCTTTGGCTTGACTCCAAACTCAACTTGAATTCGAGTCGAGTCGAGTTTTAGGTTGACTCTTGCTCATCCCTATGCGTTAGAAAAAATGGTTGCTTATTATTATTCTGCTGAACTAATTATATAATAATAACAATGTTGTTATGTAAAATTAAAAATACAGAATATAGAGAAACATTACACTACAACTAATAAAATTAGAACACATGAACTGGGAGTCAATCAAAACTTGCCAGTAACTCTAAAATCGATACATGCTTTTTAAAGCTAATAATCAACGGGACTCTAAGATCAGCAAACTGATCTGAAAAACCTCCAATATTACATACCATCAGCAAACTATTTTCTAGTAATAAAGTAGGCCTGCTCATCAGAACACAGTTTATTCGTATTAACCCCTTACTGTATATCGTTAATTATAGAACCCTAACTATTGATAAATATTTCTCGCCAGGGCACTTCAGACACTTTACTTTTAAATTCACTCCACCATCATCCTCAGCTCTTAGGAAAAAAGTATTCTTTCAAATGTTCGAACGGTAAAATATTTTCGTTCTCCATCTTTATAAAAACAATACCAATCAAAGTAAAATAGACTACCGGTATCATTGCACTCCTAGCTCACTCACTGAATATATTGATTTGGAGCTGTCAAAATCTACGACAAAATCTTCCATGTGCTTGCAGTCAGTACACGTGATTTCCCTAAGGCTGTTCTCATCTTCAAAATACAGCAAGTGGCACTACGGACTTATCTGTTTCTCTGTGTGTCTGTGACTGTCGGTCACTGACATACGTAGTTCATGCTCGATTGTGTCATTATGAGAAATTCACTTACAGGAAAGAAAAAAATACATATATTGTAGTTACTCATCCGAAATGTAACGCAAAAAATGTAACGCAAACTAGGTACGTTACTTAAAAATTTGTAACGCGTTACCTTTACAATTACTTTGGAAAAAATGTAACGCGTTTCTAGGAAACGTTACTTAAAAAGTAACGCGTTACTTGCGTTACGTTACTTCCCAAGACTGCTTATCAGAAACAATTCAGAATTGATTCCTTAACAATTAAATTCGGATATGAATCAGCTTGTAATATCAATTTGAGCGATTTCACTATATTTCCATACTTGTCCAGTACTTCTTTATTTCAAGTTTCTTTTTCTTTCTTTCTTTCTTTTCTTCTTCTTCTTTTCTTCTATTTCCCCTTCCAACTTTCAAAAATCTCTTCTTCACTCTTTCTTACTTTTAAATGAAACTGAAGACAGATCGTGACTGGGAGTTGTCGCTATAGACACGGTCAATAAATTCACTTGATCTTCTCTTCAGAAGTCCGATGTTAACTAACCACTAACAAAACATACCTAAAAAGTGAAAATTCGGACTTCATTTTCACTTTAACTTATTTACTAAATTATCCGAATGGAAAATTAAATTAACTACAATTCTCAATCACGACTTTTCTCTATCCTTCAACTGTAGACGTAATATGAGGGTATACGTGTTCCGTATTTTCCTAGAAATAACGGGTAGGTAGGGCACGGACTCCATCCAAACCTTCGATCACGAAATATCAAAAGTGCTAATAACAGTATATCAAATGTGTGTAAAGGACATGAAGAATTGGAACGAAACTTTGTGTACTGACAAAAAATAAACGAATATGTTTCTCTTTCTGTGAATAAACGGTTTTATGGGGCAAAAGCCCCACAAAATGTTTGAAATATGAAGCCCGAAACGTCAGATAAAATGATCTGAAGTGAATGAAATTGTGCACAGGTATTGTAGACCCAAAATAAGGGAATACGGGTTTCGAAGTTTCCTGAAAAAAAAAAACAGTTGGGTGGGGTACGGACCCCTCCAAACCTTTGACCATGAAATATCACAAGTGAAACAGACAGAAGTACCTAAAGGTCATGAAGAATCTCAACGAAACTTTTTTTTATTTTTTGCGGAAAAACTGTTTTAGGTGCCAAAGCGCCCACCCAAAATTTTTAAAGTTGTCGTCCGAACACCAAGAAGTAGGGAAGCGAAGTGAATGAAATTGTGCACAAATATTGTAGTAGTTAGATGAGGGAATTTGTGTTTCGTATTTTCCTGAAAGGAAAAAAACTTGAAAGGACCGAGGCGTTGGGTGAAGGAAGGACTACACCAAAGCGAATGAAATTGTGTGTAGATATTGGATTTGTAAAATAAGGCCTTTCGTGTTTCACAAGTGTTTCCATCCGATTTCTTCAAATTTGGCAGATCAGCAGTAAGCACAAACAATATAGCGTATTTTATAGTATTTCAAGAGGCGCCTCTAACAGCTTGCAATGTTTTTCCGCATAAACGAAAACACGTGTCGATTTATTTCCTGTTTACTGTTGATGTGACAAATTTGAAGCAAATCGGAGCACTTGAGAAACACGAAATGCCTTATTTGACGTCTACACACAAATCACTTGCTTCCGTCCACCCGTTCCTGCGCTATTACGGTAACATTTACTCTATTTTCCGGAGGGGGTCTAGTCCCGAACACTGCTTTTCTGCACAAATTGTCCCTATACTGTTTTGCAAATTGTCCCTGTACGAAGTTTCGTTGCAATTCTTCATAATCTTCAGGAGCTTCTGACGTATACTTATTTGCAGTTTTGATGTTTCGTAATCAGCTTTTTAGAAGGTCCGTGCCACACCCAACCGCTTTTTCCAGGAAAATACGAAACAAGGATTACCTCATTTTACGTCGACGGTATCTGTGCACAATTTCGTTCACTTCGGTTCACTTGTGTTTTCCTTTCGGGCATCAAATTCCAAAAATTTTGGATGGGGGCTTCTCATCCCTAAAACCGGATTTTCCCCAGACAGTAAAAAAACACGTATTTGTTTATTTCATGTGTAGTATCTACCTGGAAAATTTTATCAAAATCGGAGCGTTACACTTGGGAAGTGTTACTTGTAAGTATGAAAACTTCAGAATGTACCTTCTAAGATTTGAATTTTTTTAACCTAAAAGCTCCTACTTCTTTCACTGCTTGTAGCGGTCAGTCGTATGATTTTATATGAACAATAGAAACCAAACCATGTAAGAAATTGAAATAGAAATATTAGTATGTACTGGTAATACACAGGAGACAATGGTGGCTTTCAGACTACAGAATCTCTTCAAATTCAAGATAAGACACAAATTACAAAATGAAGGGAAGGATAATGACATCTTCCGAGTATTTTATGAAAACTGCATAAGGGTAAACTTATGCTTACGATTGTGTAGGCCATTTTTTTAAACAATTATCAGTCATTAACACAAAGATGCCTGCAGTATGATATATTCAAAACGCATGATGCACCATAACAAACATGAAATTGCAGAAAAACTCTACGAACATTATAATTTACAAGAAGATGTCTTAGTGTATGAAATGAAACAGATTTTTTGAGTAATTGCTGACTCGCGGTTCTTTAACAAATATCTTGATAGTCATGCTTAAAACTCTAACAAAAATTTAACAATATATAATTTGACAAATCTGTTCCAAAATACCTTTGTTTCTTCCAAAATCTCGTTATTTGGCAAAATGTGCAGTACTAACATATTTGTGTGGTTTAGTAAGGTTTCCTTGACAAGATATGAAGTTTTGAAGATGTTTGGGATTTTTCTTGTACAACTTTTCACACAACAGATTTTTAAGGACACATAATAATAAAGCAGCAATATAGTTTCAAGGGCTGTGAAAGAGGCAAACAAATTTCAAAAGAGAAAGAAGACAACAAAACAAGCCAAGGGTGAATAGTATTTTATTCTTTACCTATATCTCTTTTCCTAAAAAGTACTAGGTGTACATATTTTCCAAACTTGTGAGAAGTATCGTTCTAATATTTGTTCTTTCGTAATAGTACTAAAGGTAAAAATACAATATACTATACTATACAAAATACTAAAGATAAAAATACAAAAATGAAATACAATATTTTTTTTATTTAACATCTCATTTCTAACGATACAACTGAATTGCGTTTCTCATATACATTTTGCTGCTATATAAGAGCTCAAAAATTTCAGTGTCTCATTTATAGGCGTCCAGCAAATCGTTTACATTAGTTTTATTTCCAAATAAATTGAATACTACTCTAAACAAAACATAATTTTAACAAAGATCCCTTCACCACTTTTCAGACAGAAAAGTAGTTTATTTTTACATTAAATGTAATCTACCATTTGAGAAAATGTCAATCCTGAGAAAATCGCGTTTCCTTTATTCGCAAATCTCTTCTGAATTATGTAATGAGACCAATTTACTCAAAACAGTTCTAACGATTTCTTTCCTATTAATCCATCAATATTTCAATAATATCTCTATACCATGGTATAAATCACTTGTGCAAGAAAGATCCAGAAGTACTTTACTAATGTGGGTCAGGTTTCTAGAATTGTCTCCTCAAATACTACGCAGGTGATTTTATTCTTATTCAATAAATAAATATTTCATTATTAACATGGCAATATGATTGAAATCATCTCCCCTGAAAAACTACAATTCAAAATTTACTTTTGGGAGTTACTGTTTTCAGATGATTCCTAAAAAACGTCTTAGGCGATTCTGTGATTTTTATTAATATTTCATTAGTAACCTGATAATAAGGCGTAAGTCTTTTGCCGTGAAAAAAATTTATAAGGGATAGGATTTTGGCCGATTCTTTTCACGGTTTTCTTAAAATCGACTAAGGCAATTTTATTCGTGTGTTTCAAAAAAGTTTCTTTCATAACACTAGAATACATCGTAGGTCATTTCAAGAAAAATTGACAATAATTAGTTTATTTCTAAGGGTGTTTTCCTATGTTTTCTATAACGCTACATAGTTTTTTTCTTAGTATTTCAGAAATGAATGTTTCAGTAACAATTTTAACTTAACGTGGTTAAGTTCAAGAAATTAAAGCTAGAAAGTTTCTTACAAATTATGTGTAATTTACGTAGAAAATTATTTACTTTACCATGTAATACATGTTATTTCATTTCAATAAGGCAATCTACATTTCCTTTTGTCTGTTCGTGAACAAAATCGTGAGTAACCATCAATATTACAATTTACTATAAATTATGTTAACAATTAGACTTTTTCAGCAACATTACATATCATATTGTAATATATGCATAAAGCTATTTCTGCAATACGAGGAACTGTGCTACACTAGACAACATAACTATGATTTCAGCGTTGAGTTCGATTTAAGTGTTAAACTGGGTAAATCACGATATCATTTGTTGCCTCTGATTGTGTTTCCGTTCGGGTTTATTTTGACAAAATGATAAAGCAATTACAATTAACACGTTAGTAATAGGTAGGTTATTTACTCACTTTGAGAGCCAGTTCGGAGCAGTTACCATATATTTTAGCCCATCGATATTAGCTCGGGTAATGCATCCTAGGATTGCATCTCGAACTACAAAGCACACTTTCCGGATGCTGTTTCTCGCTCCAAGTTTCACTCTGTAAAGAATGTTTATTCTTCAATTATTTTGTTACTCACCAGAAAATAACTCCTGAAGAAAAGTTTTAGAAAGCATTGAAAAGATATATTCAGAGAAAAATTTTCAGTTTCAATTAATATATGTATTTATCTAGGTAAGTAGGTATGTTCGTAATCATATCGAGAACCGTAAGTCATATTCCCATGTGGAGTTAAATAATCGAATAAACTATTCCCAAGGAAAATTCTTACATACAAAATATGTTTTAATAATAATAGTTAATTTTTAAAAGTCAAATATCTTCTGCAACTCCTGATAAAATATTATCCTAAACCGTATGGCAATAAAATAATCAATTAAGTAATTTCGGTTCTATATACACGCGGAGCTGAGGACCTTTTGTGGCCAGTGTTTTTTAAATAGTTTAAGACTGTTTTCTGATTGATGTTTAGAACATTGGCGATGTCATGACTGCATTGAAGCCAAATTTGATCCAATTTTGAAAAATTTCATTCATTTTTACTGTGATGGATAGTTCACTACAAGAAGTATCTTGCCCTTTGAAATTTCCAGAAATATCGTATTTTGTTTTTTCTCTGCTATTGCTTTTGACAAACGTATCTTATGCATAAACAGCACATTTTTTTTTCTCGGGTCCGCACGGCGTTTGCGCCTTTATAGAAATAAAATGGGAAAATGTAGCGCAGTTTTGCAGAAAATTCACTCATTTCATGGAATAATATTTTAAGGCTGATTATAAGAATTACAAAATTTTTTACGCATCTACGTCTATTAGCTTCAACTGTTAGGTGTCAAATGACGTGAGGGTGATCCCTCTACAACACATATATTCTGAGATTGGGATACCAGTACCACCTCTTACGCAAATTTCTATCTACTTTATGTACTACTTGATATTTTCATGCGATTTTCACTACTGTAATGAGCTATTCCCAAAGAAGTTCTTACCTATAATTAAGAATAACTCAATCACTTTGAATATTAATTATAATTAATTATTATGTATTTTATTAAGCGTGTTTCGCATGGAAACTAATTTTATAGGAACTTAGTTTCTTACATTTAGTTTAGATTTCTAACTAAAGTCTGGGGAACGAAACAGTTGGGGAAAGAACTTAAACAAAAAGAACTAACTCCAAAAACGACTAAAAAGCAGAAAATAAAATCTATTTAAAAGAAAAGTAGCCAAATTCAAACATGCAAGTAAACGCAGAAAATAAAATCTTTTTAAAAGAAAAGTACTTATATTGAAAGACGTCATTAAAAGCAGAAAATAAAAACTTAAAAGAAAGTTACCCAAATTCAAACACCTAATTAAAGGCAGAAAATATTTTTTTTACAAAGAAAACTACCCAGCTTCAAATACGTAGTTAAAAGCAGAAAATAAAAACTTCCAATTGACTATGATAATAATAAAGTGTTTAGTAGCAGACGTTTTTGAAGTTGTGCCAAGCAAAACTTTTAACGTATCATACAATAACCATCGAAATAGTTTCATATTAGGAATTAATTAATTTGGTTTGGTACCATTACATATGCATACATATTGGGAGCTTGAATTAATTTCCGCTGCTTTTTATACCAATGATAAATTGTCATTTCACAATAATAGAATAATATCTCAACTGAAAGTATTGTCCCTCGGCAGCTACAACCTTTTTCCACTTTTTGGTTGTATTCCGCGATAGAAAAATGCGCGTTCCTGTGAGGCAATCCACCCATCGAGCCATTTTTGGGTATCTTCGACAGAAAGGTCTTGCTGCATGGATCAAAAAATGGTAGTTGGAAGGGGCGAAGGGTGGGGTAAGACATTCCATCGCAATCCCTCTGAGGTTTCTTTCACTACATTTGAAACATGTGGTCTTTCAATGTCATGGAGTATAATCACTTTGTGGTGTCTCTGGGCATGTCCCGATCATTTTTCTTGAAGTGCTTCATTCAGATGCAGCAATTGCATTCGGTAACGATCAGCATTTATCCTTTAGCCTGGTGGAAGCAGCTCACAATAAACCACTCCGACTTGGATTTTCTTTCCATCAATGTCCGGTTTTGGCGTTGATGTTGATGGTTGTCCGAGCCTCACCCATGATTTTCTACGCTTGGGATTGTCGTAACGAATAAATTTTTCATCGCCGGTTACAATGCTATGCGAAAACGACTTCCGTTTATCTCTTTGAAGCAGCACTTCACAAAAGGTTAAACGTTTCGCAATATGTCTTTCCGTCAATTCATGTGGCACCCAGTTTCCCATTTTCTGGATCATTCCGATGAATTTTAAACGCTTAGACCTACTAAGAGTAGATTCATTAACATTTATAGCTTGAGACAACTGTTTAAGCGTCTGAGATGAATCTTCTTCCAGTAGTGCCTCTAAGTCCCCATCTTTAAACATTTTCAGCTGACCAGGACGCACTTTGTCGCTCAAGTCAAAATAATTCTTTTTGAATCGGCAAAATCACTCTCTCCACGTTGTTTCTGATAGAGCATGCTCTTCATACACCTCCACTATCAAACAATAGCTTTCTACAGCAGATTTTCTAAGATGGAAGCAGAAGAGAATTGCTTTTCACAAATGTTGTTTAGTAGGCACAAAGCCCGCCATGCTCAAGACACTTAAAACAAATGTTCCTTTCACTTCACTCGAAGGTCAAATAACGCTCTGATAGCTCAATGTTAGCATTTCCAAATAGATATCCTGTCATAGTCCGCTCAACTACTGGCCTCTGCAATAGCTCAACTACTGCCCTGTGTTCATCTTTTTAGCGTCTTTATTATTTACAAATGTTTAGAGTTTCATATTCCTTTCTATTTTTTATTTATAATAAAAATGTACTTTATAAATATATATATCTCTTAATATCCACGCTATAATATATATGTAAGAATAATCCTTCCTGTTAACGCATTAAATAGAAGTACAAGTAAAAAGTAAATAATATACTTACCTCATTAGAACTGTGCGGTATGACTCGGTTTTCAGTTGCATCATTTTCTGATTCTTTGGTTGTAGAATGACTTTGCAACTCATAGGGGTTATTCGTCTGACCTTCCTGGATTTTCTTTGATGTGAAAGCTTTCTCTGAGTCTTTAGTTTTATATTGTCCGTGCACTGGCATCTCACACATTTCAAAGGCAATACATGAATGAACCAGATATATAAGAACTCAACCACTGATATAAGGCTGCCTCCAAAGAACAGGGATCCGGTGCTGCCGAAGGAAACTATAACAAGTAATATAGAATTAATTGTGTCTACCCTTCCTGATTGTCATTTCGACTACCGGTATTTGGCTTCACATGAGACTTCCTTAGAAACAGTGTTTATGTAGATTAGATAAATTTCTTGCTTTATGAAAAGAAACACTTCACGGACAAGTGCTATTTATGAAAGTTTCTCAGAGTGTATCAACCCATTTTATATGATAATTTCAAGTATAGTACGCAGATTATAGAGAATAATAGTTTGATTATGTCTTAAATATATTTCAACATTACTTTCATTTAATGTTAATGTAAGGGGAGCATATTAAAGGAAGCGCATAATTTATTTACACGAGTCTCTTTATGATGTTTGTGACATTAATAATGAACCTCCAATTAAGAACGAGTCGCCAAGGCTAAAAGTTTCGATGTTGGCGTCGAAATTACAGTAATAAGAGAAGCTGTTAGAAACCAGTATCCAATCTTGGTTTAGAGTGATAACACCAGAAGATCTACGATGTTTGGTGGACGAAATACCACGAACAATAGTAATATCAATAGGATACAAAAGAAAATATTATTAAAACTGCAACAGTAATCTATATAAACCTGTGACAAAGTTTAACTTTTATTAGTCTTCTTTTGGTAAGTGGCTTAAACAAAATCGTAATGTTATTTGATTTTCTAATTACTTTTCTAATTGCTGTATTCAGTTTATTCAGTTTTGAAACGCATAACATTAAGACATATATCCCAAGTTTTCCTGAAAATGTCATTTAAATAAAGAAGTGGATTCAACAGCTCAATGTAATGTTCAACAAAATTCTAGAAGATCAATTATTAATGCCATGTCTGTTACAGATTTAAGTAGAATTTTACACATTTTAAGTACGATATAATCACACTACAATAGAAGCAACATTTTATCTGATCAGGGAAAGCACTAAGTTGGTTTTAAATGTATTTCAATATCCCGTACATTTAAGTCAGGGTATGCAGACTATATTTAATTAATCGCGGTAATTATTACAAAATAATCTCTACATGATGTAAATTATATCTCAAAAGAATGGGAGAGTTTTAGCCACAGAATGATCTAATCTTTTTTTGAGTTGGTAGGTGCAGCCTGATTAAAGTCATAGCGCAGTGTAACGAATAGTCTCTTAAATCATCTTAAATCACAGTCTGTACAAACACTTTGTGAAGTTAATTATAATATTTCATGTTCTGTTGTTAATAAATAATACATACAGCGATAAATATCTATTAGAAATCAATAGGCAGTGGCTCATAGAAGTCCTGAAGATCTCTTTGGGATATGGTAATTCAATGCTAACCGTATCTAATGATTGATTTCATTTAACGTTCAGAAATTATTGAAGTGGTGGACAACATTGTGTGTTGTGAGTTTTCTCGGTTTACTCTATTTTTCTGTTATAGTCTCACTCCACCAATTATTCTATTATCATTCATTTGCCTCAATCATTATCTGCCATAGCCTAAAGGGCATGAGTGTGGAAAGGGCATGAATTATTACCTCTATTTTATTCTGTGTCGCTTGTTCTAATAATTTGGTAAAAAAAAAATACAGTAGTCTTAAATACAGTGCGTCCCACTAGCTTTCGAACCCGAAATAAACATTGTAATTTCCAAACAAATGTGCATAAGAAAATTAAATTCACAATACACGTACCTTGTTTCATGCTAAACACAAGAAAGGGTTGAACAGAAGCGCACACGTCAAAACAAAGACGATAGGTGGCGCCAGGGGAAGTTCTGCTTGGCGTGGTGCGCGTGCGTTAGCGTGACTCGAGTCGCTGCATCACGAGGATGGTTCTGTACACCGTACAGGAACGCGTGTTCATTGTTAAAAATTATTGGATATCGGGATCGTATCAGACCGTTCAATGTGAATTTTGCTGTGAATTTGGATGCCGTAAAGGACCATCGAAATCATCAATACATCATTTGGTGAACAAATTCGAAACAACAGGAATGTTGCTTACGGAACATGGAGGCGCGCGTCCACGGATGTCCGAGGAGACAGTACAGAATGTGCGGCAACGTCTTTTACAGTCCTCTGAGAAGAGCCTGCGTCGATTATCACAATAGGTAGGGATGTGAAAGTCAGCTGTGCAAAGAGCCGCCAAAAGAGCCAAACTGTTTCCATATCGCGTTACAGTCGTCCAGGAGTTGACTACAGATTGGGAAAAGCGCGTTATGGATTGTCGTTGGTCGCAAGCTTTGTTGCATGACAATCCAGGAATCCTAGACTACTTGGTTCACAGATGAAGCTTGGTTCCATCCCTCCGGTTATGTGAACTCGCAGAATACTCGGGTGTGGGCCGCCGA
The DNA here is from genome assembly GCF_964235325.1 of Thermobia domestica. Classification (NCBI taxonomy): domain Eukaryota; kingdom Metazoa; phylum Arthropoda; class Insecta; order Zygentoma; family Lepismatidae; genus Thermobia; species Thermobia domestica. The sequence continues at coordinate 108,387,230 of NC_137454.1, read as the reverse complement.
AAATCCGCATGTGTACCATGAGATTCCATTTCATCCTTTGAAGGAGCGAGTTTGGTGTGCAATTTTCCGACAGCGTATCATTGGACCCATCTTCTTTGAAGACACAGTAACACATAAGTTCACTTACGCATCTTCAGTGAATTTGTGAATCAGCTGGACGATCAAGAACTGCGTCGCGGTTATTTCCAACAAGACGGAACAACATGCCATACTTCCAACGTCCCATGGCAGAAATTGAGTCCTTTTTTGATGACAGGATATTCTCCAAATGATTGTGGCCACCAAGTTCCACGGATTTGACACCACCTGATTTCTTTTTATGGGGTTTTCTTAAAGGTTGTGCCTACAGAAACAAGCCACGATCACTGCAAGAGTTGCGAAACAACATTGAGAATGTAATTCATGAGACCACACCGGAGACTCTACATCGGAGTTTTCTCAATATGGAACGCCGTGTACAAACATGTCTTGACGTTCAGGGAGGACACTTTCAGCACCTGCTGTGACGATCATGTATTCAGCATGAAATAAGGTACGTGTATTGTGAATTTCATTTTCCTATGTATATTTGTTAGGAAATTAAAACGTTTTTTTTCGGATTCGAATGCTGGTGGGACACACTGTATATGTCTTTTCTTGTTAATGATATATAATTATATAGTGTTAATATGCCTTTGTATAACATTTAGTTCGACTAGTATTCACAAATCAGCATATTTGGATTATTATCAACGTTTTAATAAAACATATAAATATATTAAACACAATAGTTCTATACAGCGATAACAGAATTTTTCTATTAAATTTACCTTCATCTTCAAACATATTTTCTCACCTAGCATTTCAATATCTCCAAACATTACGTCCCGGTAGAATCTCATCTTCGGAAATTCCGAGAACAGAAAGGCAAGTATAGGGTATGCCGAACTGAAACAGAATTTCTGCAATTAATGATAATTTGTTCACAAAATACAAAAAGATTAACCCACTAGGCTTATTGTATCATGTAATTTTCAAAATAAGAAATCTCTAGTAAAGCCACGCCGAAATATATGTCTTGCCACTATATATAATGCGTTATAGGTCTGGTAGCATATCAAATTTCTGCTGTTGAATTTCGATTGATAAAATTACGAGGAAGGGTTTGCTTACTGAGAATGATTTGAAGAAAACTCAGAAGGGGACATTCTGATTTGATGAATTCAATTGCTGAAAACGATTGCTAGCGCTGGATTCAGCACTAAAAGAGTCAGAAAAAAAGAGCGTTTCAGTGGCAGACCCTGGACAGGGTGGGACATAAGTAAGGGCAAAATGCGAAGATAGAACGTAGAAAATGCGTGGAAATGCCTTGTTAATTTTGAAACGAGTAGAGGGATTGAGATCAAATGTTGGATATGAGGAATGCATGTAGAGCTACACTCAATAAGCGTAATGTGAATCATGGGGGACATCTGGAAAGCAGCAATGTAGGATTTAGCGCGAAAAGAATAAATGACAGGGGAATATATGCGGGGAAAGGGGTTATGTGACATATGACTCTTGACGCACAGTGTCTATTGAAATCAATAGTGGCCAATACGGTTTGAGACCTCTGTTTAATTGCAACTGTTATGGACTTTAAGAATGATTGTATGGTTGAAACAAAAATGAAGACAGCACTGGACAGCGGTTTCTGCACTAACTCTTCATCTTTGTTGGTTCTCCATGAATCAACGAAGAGCAGCAGTTTTATCTGCTCTATAGAAGGCCAGAAAACGTCATTCATAAGCTCTTTCAGATTGTCCGTGGAAATATTTGCACTTTTACCAGCATGTGAATGAAGATTGGGGCGTTTGTTGGTTTGAAAGTGGTCTCATTCACGTTTGTGGTTGTTTCTCATTCACGTTACCTTTACGACAGTATTGCTACATTGCCATAGCGTGGAACACCTCCTGTTACACAGGTCTCAAACTGTATTGGCCATTGTTGAATTCAATACAGTTTGGGACAAGAGCCATATGTCACATGACCTTTTTCCCTATATTCTTCTTGCGCTAAATTCCACATGGCGGCCTTTCAAATGTCCCCCATGATTCACGTTATACCTATTCAGCGGAACTCTACATGCATTCCTCATATCCAACATTTGATCTGAATCCTTCTACTCGTTTCAAAATGAACAAGGCATTCTACACATTTTCTACATTCTATCTTCGCACTTTACCCTCACTTATCTCCCACCCTGTATACGGTCTGCCACTAAACATCCTCTATTTCTATGTTTCGTTTGGTGCTGAATTCGGTGCTAGCAATCATATTCAGCAATTGAATTCACCAAATCGCAATGTTCCCTTATCAGACGGATAGGTCCTGGGTTCGGAGCGGACCCCGTTATAGAAAACCAAAGTTAACGCTCTTGGGTGCAAATAAGAACACGAAATAACAATTAGACACAAATTTTCCATAAGAAGGAGAACCAGAAAGTTAGATAAAGATAAGGTTTCTGGTGTGAATATAGGTTTTGCTTTAGCTAACTCACTGCAGTCCTCTACTCTCCACATCGAAGCGGCGTCGAGCAGAGTTTCTGATTGGAGGTACTCATCAGTTAATTTCTAGTACCAAAGTATTTAAGAACACCGGATAACTTCTGATAACTCCAGCACAATATCTGGCTGCTCTTGTCAACATTCTAACCGCTGTCTCAAAGAGCAAGGTATCGGGGTTTATAAAAAAAAAAAAAAAAAAAAAAAAACTTTTAGGTCCGCAAAACTATTCAAGTTCTTGAATCTTTGTCACCGTGAAGGACAATGGGAGTCTCATTTATTTCTGAATAAGCAACATTTTAGCTAACTTTACCTTAACGCATGCATGAAAAAATATTACTATGAAAAAAGTAAAAAGAAAAATGTAATTATTGCTACAACGTGTTGTCTCCAGCCGATAATGTCTATGTATATGTCATGTCTATTTTAGTTCTATTGTTAATTTCGGGTGTAAAGACTCATTGTCCAATGAAAATTGTCATTGTCACACTTATCAATAAAATATAAGAAATCATTGGCTATTGGCTATATTTGATAAATGTGTCCGTATCAGTTCTATTAATGAATTATTCCCAATTAAACAATGTCTACGAATCAGGTTTCTTTACAAAAATGTTTTTGCACAATTATATTCTATAAACACAATTCAATAAAATATATTACAATACAATATACACAAAAACTGAAAATACGTTATTTTGTAGCATATTGTCCAAAACCGAACCTTAGGACTTAGATGCTTTGCACCCAAAACATTAGACGTGAAATTGAGGTAATATGTAGACAATAATTGCTAAAATCGTTGTAAATCTGCAAAAGGCCATTTGACAAAAACCGTCTATAAGTATTATATTTGGAGTACACAATCATCACCAGAATATACACAACGCATACTGACGATTCTTAAATAGTTATCATCTCTGCTATTTGGTTTATTGCATGTCTGATAGAAGATTTCAAGGAAGAGAAGTTCTGTGCAGAATTATTTCACAACGAGGAACGGTCTACTAACATTCAAGTATTAAAATTTTTACATACGAAATTGCATCTAAGTTACTGTAGTAAACTATTCGAGTTTACATACGTATGTATTATTTTTAAAAAAATCTCGTTTTCAAAAAGATAATGCTATGTGGTTTTGTGACGGAATGTAAAGTAGAACTGAACTTAGAAGCAATGAAAAGACGTTATGAGCAAATCAATATCAACAGAGTATTCTAATCAATGGACCTGTGTCACCACTTGAATAGTAATATCCCGTAGAACAACTTTATCAGTTCACAACTTACAAATTAAAATTATTGTAGTACAGAAGCGACAAGAAGTACTTCATGATATAATCCTATAATTCAGTATCCCCTCTCTGTTATGTAAGCTATACACCTTGATTTTGATTTGGTAAATTATTGAACCATGTTTAAGAAAACAACCTCTGTCGAATACCGGATTTAGTTACTCATTCTGGACTGTTGTTTTCAAGAGACTTTTCTACATAGATAGGTAGATGGACAATAGCTTTAAATGATTTTTAATATACAGACTCACTATATATCTTGAAATGTCCTTGCAACTTTGAAAGCAATTAATAAAATCAATGAAATATTACAATATGTAAATATTGACAAGAATATATTATACTTACACTTGATTAACAGTTTTGTTAACGCAGCATAAAGTTGTATTTTTTAAATAGCATTGCGTTTTAAATACTATATTTAAAATCTACTTATTAGGAGAAAAAATTATTATTATTCTGTGTTATGAAGTAATGATGTCACAGCATTCCACGCATGTGTCAACATCTATATATTAAAAGTTTCTGCAAAAGTAATAACGCAGGTAAAGCGATACGATTTCATGTGCATCGGAAGTAAAACAGTGCTTAATACAGCAATCATGATGTATGAAATATTTTTAAAAAGGATCAAAGTTAAAGGAATAAACATTTTACTTTCTTTTTAAAAAATACTTCGTAAAACTCTTAATAACAAGTACCACATCAATTTACATAGATGGTTTTAAGCAAACGTAATACTCTTTACAGCAATTTGAAGTTTCAAAAGTCCGTGAGATATGATGAACATTGTTAACGTTGGCAACAATGTTTAAAATTATGTAATTAAGGGAACTCGTAATTACAACTAGTGAAAACTATTGCTATTAAGCTATAGATGCAAATGCAAATAATATTTTGGGAAAATAATTTTCCACACTACGTCATTTCAAACAGCATATAAATCTCTATCCGTGATCTGTATATATATTCATAACGAGTTTAAAATTGAAATACTAAATTATTGTAAACGGCTGTATGATTTTTCCATTTATTGAAAACCATCTATAATATTAGATGTGGTACTTATCTCGGCATTTTCTCGAAATACAACCTTCAAACTTTGTTCCCTCTTGTTAGAAATATGTTACGCCTTTGACATAGTAGCTAAGTTATTTCTGAGTAGGGTTGTAGTTTGTTACCGTTGAGTTATTATTGTTGTTGGCGCTTCAGAATATGAGATATTTACGAACGATCGTGATATTATAATGTCTTTAGTTTGTAATACTGAATAATATACGTATGTGCTTTGTATGTTTCCGTTAAACAAGTAGAACTGAAATATTTAATAAAGTAATGTAACGCCATGTAAGAAAAATACTTCATGCTCGTTTAGCAATACCGTTGTTAAAGTAGTATTGAGAAATACTTCAGACGATGTTACCCTGTCAATATATGCATGTTTCTAAACTTTATCAAATATTATGTATTAGTTCAAAACGTCATATAAGGGTGTTTCATGATAAAGCTCCACGCAGACATTACAGCATCATAGGTAATATGATTATTCCTTCTCAATATTTTCTAATTTTGAAAATAAGTAGTTGGGGATTAATAAAACACTATTGTTGACATAGGTTCTTGTCATACATTATTTTTGTTCATTGTTATTTTAAGAATCTGAAAAGGTTTCTTTTACAATGTTAGAAATGTATCCAGCTATTTGTTTCGTATTTATAATTTCATCTTATTATGTAAATATCTTAATCATTTTAAAAACTTACCCAAATGCACCAAACACTTCTGTCCGAAAATTATGCTCATCACAAGCTGCTAAACATGTACACTTCTTCCGAAGAGACGTTTCTAAAAAAAATTATAGTTAGCAAGCGTAACTTCCATATGATTAGTTAAGAGTTCAGTGTCATTAACATAGAGATATAATTGAACCGCTTGGATGCAAAGTGGCTCAAGTCCAAAACAAGGGAAAATTGACTAAAGCCATAATTCATCCGGTAGACTAAGATTCATATTTTGCTTACGTCCACTTTTTACGTTTTCTTTTGCTATTCGGGAACAGTAGTTGACAAGTCCAAAACAAACGTAATATATATGTGAGATACTATCAAATGCTAACATCAAACAGTGCCGAAGTAATGGCTTTGTTACTTTGTTATATAAATCAAGGTTCTGTTGAAGACCCATTGCTACACCCTTATTCCGTAAACGATACGTAAGAGAAAAATTGGAAGTTTCTGATAAAAGTGTCTCTGAAAATAATTTTCCTTACTTCAAGTGCCAACACATATAGACTGCTAAAACACTGATACCTAACTATAAAATTATATTTAGTAAGTTTGCGAAGGATTCCGATCTGACTCATTCCGATCAAGGGACGAGACTGCAGCAACGTGTGTTTATCAAAATACTGCAAGAGCAATTCAGTGTTCCATGTGTTGCAAACTGTTACATGCGCAATAATGTGTAAAAATGTGTTGCAAACTGCTACATGTTATACACATTCTTGTTCACCGCTATCTGGCTACCTTTCTTGTATCTATATCTAAAGTGAAAAGCTGGAATATTCGGTAACATCGTAACGAAGGAAATTAAATATCTGGAAGTTAATTTCATAACATAAAGCTTACTCGTATCACATCCGGGAAAATAACACTGGTCAACAGTGTAAATGCTTCGGAGATAAAAGTAACCAATTCTTACTAATTTTAGGATGCTGATAACGAATATGAAATTAGTTCTTGAAGATCGCTTTGCTCTTCAAAGAAATACGTTATCACTAGATGTGCTTCGGTGGGCAAATTAAACGTTTATGGCTGCAAGAACTGTCTGCTTATTTCAATGAACCTGCATTGTTTGATAATTAGTTTCATTGCTCTCGTCAGGGACACGCTGAGTTGGGTCCTGCGGGTCTTGACCCCCGAAATTCCTCCTTTTTTGTAAATTTAGTCTAATTTCAGGTACACTTTTACAAATTTTGATATAATTTAGCCTCAAATTGTATTTGGAATCCCCGAAAAGCTTAGGACCCCTTCCGAAATAAATTCGTGGGTACGTCTCTGGCTGTTCTTATTCCTCGCACTTCATCACTGACAAAGAAATATCCACCATGCCACGATTTAATTTGTATTGAAGAGTTTGCCAGAGGAAACGTGTTACGTAAGGTTCTTTTGTAGTTACAATTTGCCATCCTGAACGTTATCGTGATGAGGTATTGGATGAGTGTGTGCTGTTATTATTATTGTTGTTGTTAATTATCATTTTATGACTGTACTTAGCAGAAACATGTCGCGTAAATGTGTTTACAGTGCAGAGCAAATTGTTGTTTATTACGAAGTGAATCAAAAAGTGAAATTTCACGCCTATCATAAAGAAAGCCTATCACTTGTACTTCGGATATAAAGTGGGAGATATGAAAAAAAAAGTGGTCGTCACATATTTCTTGTGATATTTGTTCTACAGACTTGCAGGGCTAGCTACATGGAAAAAGGCCATACATACCATTTGTAGTTCCAATGATATGGACAGAGCCGACAGATCATACTTCAAACTGCTATTATTGCATAGTTCCTCCAATTAAAGGTCTATCCAAACAAAAATGGACTACTACTTATCCAAATATTCGTTCAGATGTTTGTCACTGTGCCACATTCTGAAGAACTAAAAGTACCACAACTTCCCGTGTCTTACTCCGGTGTTTTGTCTGATGAAGAGCAAAAGGCGGACAAAGTCGATCCACATTGTCAAATTCTGCTGCAGATTCATCGTCTTCCATCGATCCTGGCTTCACAAAACCAATATATCGTCATCTATTCGCCATGAGATACTCAACCTGAATTAAATTACCTGGGGCTGTCAAAAAATGGCGAAGAACTAGTGGCATACAGAATCAAGCAGTGAGGAGCTTATTCTGAAGATCTAAAAGTGTCCATGTTTTGAACACGTAAGAATCTCCTGATACAGTATTTTCAGTGGGAAGTGACATAGTATGTTGTAACAATGTAACTAATCTTATGAGTAAACTTAACGTAGAATATAAACCCGATGAATGGTGGCTATTGATAGGCGCATTAAAAATATTCTTCAAATATATTCTGCGTAAACTTCCACAACTGACTGAAAGTAAAATCAGGTAAGCAATCCTTGTTGGCCCAAAATTCGCTAACTCCTCAATGATCCTGAATTTGATGCAGTGTTAGAAGAAAAGGAGAAGATTGCATGGGATTCTTTCCGAAAAGTGGCGACGAATGTTTTCGGAAACGAGCGGTCTCAGAACTATAAGGAATTATTGGAGCACCTAGTATCTTCTACCGAGCAATTGGGTGTAATATGTCACCAAAAATGCATATGTTGCACTCCCACATAGATTTCTTCCCAGAAAATTGCTAAGCACTTACTGATGAACATGAGGAACTTTTCTACCAACTTATGTCTATGATGGAGAAAGGATACCAGGGCTACTGAAGCAAGTCTGCGCTTCCCGATTGTTGTTGCACAATTACTGGACATGTTCCAGAACCACAACACAGAAGACAGGCAAAGAATCGCTATTTGTAATATCCATGTAAGTTATGTTTTATCACTATAATTTTATATCGTTTTAATTTCTTATTGACGCTTTTATATGCTTTGGAACAAACGCTATGCCAAGCACACACATAATCAATTATAATAACCTATAACCTATATGTGAAGTAATTTTTGTCTCATATGTAGAGGGTTTAACGCTATAACAAAATGCATTTTCCTCTCTTTACGTACGAACATCACTTTATATATTTTTCTTTTATATGTCACTTTTCCCTATAGAAAATTTGGTATCGTCAAGCATCATTGAAAAATACTTTTCCCTCATTGTTATTGTAAATATTGCAATGACACTTGGCATACGCATTGCATATGAACTACAGTAGTTTCAAGTTATATTGTATTTTGGTACCTGTAGCTGAGGCGGCATCAGGGGGTACTACATTTAAAAAAAAGTATTTTGGTCGGAAAATTCTCAATTTTACCCCAATTTTCCCTTTTCTTGTACATCAGACACACACACACATATATATATTCTCATGGTACCATTTGAAAGCCTGTTTCATTCTGAAGAGAATGATGTATAAGTCATGATACTCAAATAAATAGTAGTCTTTGAATTTTTTTATTTCATATCTCACTTTTCCCTGTATGAAACTTGGTATTGTCAAGCAGAACTGACGAATATTTTTCCCTTACAACTATTGTAGATATTGCAAGGAAACTTGGCACATGTACTACGTATAAAATATAGTAGTATTAAAGATATATTATATTTGGGTACCTTTAGCCGGGGCCGTACCAGGGGGTGCTACATGTGAAAAAAGGATTTTTGGACGGGAAATTCCAAATTTTACCTTAAATTTCCCTCCTCTTATACATCATGTGCACATGCGCATAGTACCATTTGCAAGCTTGGTAAATTCTGAAGTGAATGACATACGAAGCAAGAAACTCGAATGGATAAAATTGAAGTAGTAGCTACTTAAATGAAAGACCAAATAGAAAATTAAAGAATCTAAAAGTGTCAACAATACATAACATATACGAGTATTTCTGTCGATTACACTTAAACTCTGACCAATTCAGGACTTTTACTATCGCTTTCGTATTCAGCATCCTCATTTGCGTAAGCAAATGTACTTTTCTTTTCCGAAGCATAAAAAAGTCAAAATTTGTTGTCCAGCGTAACCAACTCAGTTGATTTACTTATGTTAGAATTACGGCATAATTTCACGAGTCTTGTAATCAATATTAGTATTTAATGATATCTTGTATGACTAAGTTTTCTACTATTCTCCTATATTGTTCCGAATGATGAAAACAAACGAACAAATAATTGATATGGGTAAGATTCGAACTAAAGTCTATCACGAAGAAATTCAGTATTCTAATACAAGACACCGTCATTAACGGGCAGAAAAAGTTTACTTTATTAATTATCACTCTCTTCCTGTCGCATTCTTCTAATGACTTTAAGCAATGTTTAAGGGACTAGTAGGGATATCAATGTAATTGCTAAGGATATGTATGTCCCCGTTAAAAGACAAAACAATATTAGATACAATCTTCTAGTGAACAGCGTATTGTTTCATATACACTGAGAAAAATCCGTTCTCCGGACAGCGGTATATTGTGCAAATATACGGAATCCTCTTGCTTACTATAGAAATCAGTATGGAGCATATGTTATCCATATGCTACATACGCACTGCACTTAGATGTTACATCATGCGGTTGCAGGATGTGTCACATCTAACAGTTTTCTGTATAGCGCATGTATATACTTATGTTACATTCCTCAGTTATATGTTATATACGCCCATTTGTATGTGAGATCCTGACCGCCTATATTCTTTCATACGGAAGAACGTATAGATGGAACACTTATACGGAAAGTATTATAAAACCTTCGTTTTCAGTTGTACGTCCGCTGTACGTTTAGTCCAAAAGCTACAGGAATTACACAAGTAATCTATCTTTTTAAGTACGCCACCTACATTTTTTTCTCAGTGTAGGGCCTACACAGTTCACAAATGAACAACCCTTTAGCACCTTATGATTATTGGCTAACATATAGACACATCCATGCTTAACAGGTTAAACTTTAGTTAACGTATTTCTATGTAGACATGCATCTCACAGATAAGAACACAACATACTTCGATTATTTACACACTGGTTAATTAAAATATTATTACAAACATGTTCTATAAATTTTAAGAATATTTCGATCCGTGCAGTAAATCGGCAATTAAAATATTATTGGAATACAATTATTTTTCTTTGTTACCGCTTTATAGTGCCCTAACACATTTTCGTATTGAGGAATTTGATATAGCGTATTTTAAAGCAAGTAAATTTAAAAAGAGAAAATATCATACCTTTCATGCGACTGATACAAGACAATCCTCTAACATTACATGACTCATGTGGGCCTAGAGAATACATAGAAATTTATGTGGTTACCACAAGTTAATAAATAATATAATTTGGGCTTCTAGTCGTTTGTTATCAAAACATTATATTTAAAAACTGAAATGGATTTTATGTTGTATTAAATGAAATATAAACCTTATTCACCTTTAAATTAATATTTGATAGTAACAGGTCAAAACGTGTGGTATGTGGCACAATAGAATAAAGTATGGTTGAAGATAGTCACTATTTTACTCATCCGTTTCTATAAATTATGAACAAATACTGCTTTGAGAAGCGAGGCTGCAAGTACAAGACAACGTTTAAAGTAGGAATAAGTGATTTGCACACGTTAGCAAATAAAATTTTAAACCACATAGGCGTATCATGGCATCAACCATTGCTGATGTTGAGAATCAAAACTGGGCATTGCGATTTTACGAAGTGTGTTACTGGAGACCTATTTATGGGTCTCATGTCGGTCAACCTGTATTTGTTAGCCCAAGCTCGTTTCGACATGTAACCACTTTGAAGACCAAATAACTTTTAAATTAATTTAATATTCATAAGTTATTTTCAAATGCCAACAACTCATTCCGTGATTGATATAGCAAAATGAAACAGAAAACATAATGCACAGACTAAATTAAGTAGTTCCAAAAAAAGATCATGATTTATGTCCATTGAAGTACCCATTGTCTGACTGAGGGCAGCGGAAACTTGGAATTTATATTTTGTCTCTTTTTAAAAAAATAACTCTCTTTGAGAGGTCTGTTTCCCTTCTCCTCTGCCCTATTAAAGGACATTTGATAGACACACCATATTGAAGGGAACAAAGTGTTCTTTATCAAACTACTTCAACCAACACTCAGAAAATAAAGCCATTTAGACCATGAAACTTTTTCTTGCAATGAAGAAAATACCTTACATCCCCTCACACTCTTGTTTTTCCATTTTATGAGGAATTTTGATTGCCTCTCTTTCGTGTTCCCTTCTTTCTATCATTACTTATGGTAGACTAGCAATGTTTTCATAGATTTCAATGTGTTACAATATAGCACTCAATAACTCGACTAGTGTTGTATTACACTCTAAAATATGACCCAAAAAGGGCCTTTGATTGTTTTCCCTGAATTTTTCAAATGTGTTTCTTTCAATTCAAAATAAAAAATAAACATTGAGAGGTACGGTAATTTACTAGTAAATGAGGCCAATATCAAAGACTTTCAAAACGAAATCTAAAATAATTAAATAGATAAATAATATTGCATTTTAACCAAGGTAACTCAGTGACAAATCCAGCTTCAATTTGTTTTCAGGTAAAGCGGACAGACAAACACTTTTTGGAGCAGGCTTTATTTGTATACCAAAAAGTATTTTTATTTTTTGACCTACAATAAAATACATCTCTAGGGGACAGTCAAAGGCCGAATGGTCTACGGGGGACTCCCACACCCTTACTCCCCTCTAGCATTAGCATTGAAAGTTACTTGTTTTTTTAAGGCGGTTACATAAGGATAAGCTATTGTCATGTTAAACTGGCCTACTAATTTAAAGTATATCTTCAGTAATAATTATATGTGAAAAATTAGTTCAGGAAATCTTATAATGTAAAAGATTATGAATTACACTGCTTTTAATAAATAAAATAACAAACTTCCAATCTTCTTAATAACTACAGTCAAGAATGTTCAATAAGCAAATAATGCTGTAATACACACCAAAATTGTACAATATTTGAGGAGAGCATTTGCATCCGGTCATAACATCTTTGTATTTGCAGTTCAGTTTACAAGCCCCTCGAGTGTAGACTTGACTAGTTTCCAACGATACTTCATCTCTAAAATAGCAGTTTCTTTGATGGACTGATAATCTCTTCAGACTTGAGGAGCTTACGATAGAAAAAAGCTTCACAAAATGTGAAGATCCTTTGTTGTTTCTTGAGTATGCATACACATAATGGTTTACTATTTGGTCTGGAAATTCATAAGGTGAGGTGACGAACGTCTGAAATAAATATTACTTGTAAATTTATATATATATATATATATATATATATATATATATATATATATATATATATATATATTTGTAATACGTAGAATTGTAACACTAATTCTCTTGTATATACAATTTTAAATAAATTAACGAACTGCATATAATGATAAAGTGAAGTATGTCTCTTTTTATCTGTCATGGTGAACACGTAATTTGTCGAAAAGGAACTCAGTGGTAGAGGGCTCACCTCTAGTGCACGGAGTTCCCGGTTCGATTCTAGTCCCATCAAGTGGGCTTCGGGCTGGACAAGTGTTATTTTCTCAGTGTTTTACCGTTTCCTTTCACTTTCGTCATTCCAGCATTATCATTCGTCTCATTATCTCCATCTACCTTAGCCTCGGTATATAATCGTGGGACTCTAAGCTTCAAAAATGTGTAATAGTGAAATGTAAAAGGATAAAGTCACACATCTGATGACTTGATCACTGATAACTTCTAAGTAAATAAAATTTTCATGAAGGATGGTTTGTGCAGATTTTAAGAAGTCTTAATCTACTTTATAATTTGAAGCTGAAATGAGTTAGGGGAAGAGATATGAATTCAACTCATCTTCACATTAGAAACATGTTCGAAAATATGTTTCGCAAAGGCAGCAATAGCTGGCGATCTTTCAGTTATAAAATATGGTCTTATGGGCGTGTTGTGGAAAATGTTAAACTATACTAGAATATAAATATACTTGAATTATTCCTGAAAAGTAAATGATTGATTATTTTCTTACTTTATCTTTTCAACATGTTATAGAGTTATACATTCTTATGTAAATGTTATTCTAATAGCTGTAAAGTTTCTACAAAAAAATAGGTATGTTCAAACCTATCTTATATGACCTTCTTAAGAAATGATCATGTCAATATGGTTTCCCCATTAGTTGTTTAGAGGATAAAAGTATGGGGAACTACACATATTTTTACCCAGAAGCATGTACTGCAACGTCATGTTGTTTACAACATATCGTCCAAAACATTAATTCTGAGAAGAAAAGTCTTGCTGTGTCTGCTATTTCGTCAACAGTTGACTATTGCTCAGGGTGATGAAATTGTGGATCGTGCATTATAAAACCAGAATGCATCTTAAATCGCCAAAGCATTTGGTTGTGACCGACGAACTGTTCGCACGTGTTTAGCAGTAAATGGGCCAAATATTCTTCCAGATCAGGTAAAATTACAGTAACAACTGCAGCTCAGGATAAAGTGATAATAGAATTTGTCATTAACAATCAAATACGCCATAGATCCGTCTTGACAGACAAGGCTGTAGAGTATGACTTTTCCAATCAAACTATATGGCAAAAACTAAGGGTAGTCTGCCCGATAAGTCAGCATTCTCTTCAAACAAGCGGGAGTCTAGAATTGATATACATATTCATGAAGCACTAACCAAGATTAATGAAATTACTTAATCTGAGCAGCAGACATCAAAGGGCATAGGAATTGGAAGGGTATAAAGGTAACATTGTAATCTCTAAAAATGTTATTCTCACATTAGTTTCAAACTTCTACAATGTTTCTGTTTGGTCTACAGATTAGTAAGTATACTTTCGATGCACATTATCCAAGTACGAGAGCACAAACTTTTAATTTTATAATCATTCACATTCATTAGTCATCCATCCACTTTAATCTAAGTGACATAACGGTAGGACCCTCAAGAAACAAAACAAATCATTTTTCTCGAAATTCTATATAAAATGTTTATATGAGGACACATTAAAACGGTCCCACATTACAAGAATTCCACAGTTAGAGTGAAAGAGCGATAAGGACAAACATTTATACATAATGGAAAATATTTTCAGAAAAGTAAGGGAGAGAGTGAGGAGGGAGAAACGAAGAAATTTTACGAAAAGGCGTGATTGTTTACGTATGAATACTTGCTCCCGTCTCTTTCCCACTCTAACTATGCAATTCCTTTCTTTTGAGTCTTTGTCAGTTTTAATGTGTCTCTCTATATAAACAATTACTATATTAGAAGTTCGAAAACCAATTAGTTTACGTTATGCTCTTTGTCTAAAGGGGACGAATGATTAATGAAAGTAACTGATTGTGAAATTAAAATCTTGTGTTCTCTTAATGAGAATCGAACCCGAATTACGTGAACCAAGGCACACGAGCTAGCCAACAGACCATTGATGAGGTGTTGTAGAAGTTCGAAACTAATGTGCAAAAAAATTTTTCATAGATTATAATGTTAATTTTAACCATTCTAACTCATATACACTTTGATATCAGCCACTCAGATTTCGTACTTTTACTGTACTCACTCAGAGTTTCGTTGGATGCCCGATTGTTGGGTGAGAACGTTGGGTAAGAATCCAAACAAGACAGTTGTGTTTCCAGTTGATATGCTCTAACTAGACGAATCCCAAAGTTATACGTGCCGCCGGTCGGGATATCGTGAGTTAAAACATATTTTGTCATGTAAAAACTATATTTTGTATTCATGTAAGAAATGTTTGAACCGGATCATTTGTTCAGAAATGGTTGGGTAGATGGAAAACTCGACTAACACGTACCCCATCATTTTCAAGGGCACATATTTTGGGATAAAAAAGTTTTCCCAAGGATCTCCCACAGAGTCCTAGATGGGGTCCAACTAAAATGTTTCAAATGGCAAGGGGGGTTAAGTAGCACATCGTTTGAAAGCTGTTGTTAAATGAAATATGATGGAGCAAGTCTTGATTCTCTACGAGAACCCTGTGCAAAATGGCGGTGAGTCAAAAATGTGAACAAAAACTTAATTGAAAGGTCCATGGCTACTAATAAATTGGAAACGGTGAAACAAATGTGAAAACAGGAAAGCACGTGTGGCATTATTTTCAAAGTACAACGACTGAAAGTAAAAATGTCTTGTCCTAGGGTCCAAGATAGGTTCCAACTCAAAGGTTTCGTACGTAAAGGGGTTAATGATTGCGTTATATATCGTTTGTAATGTGTCTCGTTTCTTGAAGTCCCTTCTAGTTCTTATCCTATACCCCCAGTTTCTATAAGTTTTGCTCACAGGTTTTAACATTGTTGAAAAATGTTAGTTTGGTGTTAAAGGTGACCCCTAGGTCCTTGAACTCTTCGATCTTTCTAATATTTGTTACTAATTGCAATAATTACATTTTAGAGGTATGTTTTTACGCGAGTAGGACATTATAAAACATTTATTTACATTAAGGTTTAGATCATTGAGTCTACTCCATTTGGAAACAACATTTGTATTCATTTTGTAGAGATACAGAGTAATTGATATTATGGATTTCGCAGGCAATTGGAAATATCAGTAATTAAAATTAAAAATTAAAGTGGGTCAAGTTTGAGCCTTGAGGTACTCTCATTCAGCCTACTATATGCAGGTGATCTAAAAGTCGGAAGATGTGTTAGTAATGTCAGTGACTCGGCATTTCTACAAAATGAAAAAAAAATGCTGCCATACTCGCGAAACACCACACCTCTAAAATATAAATATTGCATTGGCAATGTCAATATTAAAAGATCGAATAGTTTAAGGATCTTGGAGTCACCTTTGATACCAAACTAACATTTTCCAATCACGTTAAAGAAATTGAGAGCAAAGTGTTTAGAAACCTATGGACTTAAGTTTATTTACATTGAAAATTAGATATTAGAAAGAAATCATTGTTAACTTATAAAACCCTGTTTAAGATCTCAACACTCAAACCGTTGCTAAGAATTAAGTTTCTCTTGTTATTATGACAAGCATTGAATGGATTTACGTAAGTACTCGTATAATTATTTCCCAACATTTATTCTAGTGGCGTTGAGGCTAAAAACGTTAGTAGCAATGAATACTCTGAACTGTACATGAAAACTAGCATGAATGTCTTGTAAATATGCTAGTTTAAAACTTGGCTGTTAAGATTACTTAGGATCAACAGAGATAAAGAGAACAGCACCCTGGAATAAATTCCTCTATGGAAAGGAAGCTTCGATAATTTTTTACCTTTATGCTATCTTCCTCAGGTTCCTTTCCCCTTTGTAATTTGCAAGCCATGGGCGCTGAGGGCCTTTAAACAATTAATTGCCATGTTCTCACGCCCGGCAAATTCCCGAAAGATGTCTATATTGTTAATAAAATGTAAGAAGTTAAATTTCAACCCTATTCCTTGAACTAAACATTTATTTTCACACTTAAATACTGAGAAAGATACAAGAGGATGTTGAAATTTTAAAACGTTTAGTCTTTAGTTGTACAAAGTATTAAACAACTTATGTTAATAAGGGTTAACGATATAAAATACTAACTTCCGAAACAGATCAATAATAATAATAATAATAATAATACATTACTGTATAGAGCTTACAATTCAAGACTTCATGGCCTACAACTTTCTTGAATTTTAGTGAGTAAATCCAAAACCAACGTATAATACCGAATGAGAAATGCATGTATTTTATAAAGCACCATAGGCTTAAGTAGCGCATCGTTTGAAAGCTGTTATGAAATGAAAGAATATGAGTTCACAATACGGATAATTTATATACTAGAAACAGGAAAGAAAATGAAAGTGGGAATAAAAGAAAATAAGAAATAATGGAAATGGTAAATAAAAAAATTAGTAGTCTCCGTTCTACGATGCTTCCAATCGTCTGCTGCCTGGTGGCAACAACATCTGTACTTCGTTCGGGTCACTTGTACATCTGTTTATTTAAACGGGTCTAATGAATGAAGACGCATATAATTGTTGAGTTGAGTTAATTTTGAGTTTAGTGTCCCTTTTAGCAGCGAGGTTATATGAGTCGGTACCTACTGCTTAACATGGATTCCAAACCACATGAGCTCCCGCCTGGAACCGAACCCAGGTCTCCCACGCCAAAGGCGCGTACGCTAACCGCTTAACCACGAAGGAGCTCATGCAACATAATTGTCTGTTGTGCTAGTCAGCATTTATATACAAACGCATTTTTCACGACAGCATTTATATACAAATGAATTTTTCACGATGGCAACCATATTGGATTACAGATTATACGCCTTGGAATTTTTCTGAGGGGCGCGGGGGCTCAGTGGTACAGCGTTCACCTCCGGTACTTGGAGTCCCTGGTTCGGTCCCAGCTTGCGCCGTGTGGACTTTGTGGTGGACAAACATCGTGCTCGTGGGTTTTCTCGGGGTTCTCCCGTTTCCTCCCACTTTCTTCATTCCACCGTTTCATTCATTTCTCATGTTCACCGTCTCCTTTAGCCTAACCGGCATAATAGTGGGACGTAAAACTTAAAGATTTCATTTCATTTTCATTTTGAATTTTTCAGGGTATCTCATATTGATAATAAATGTAAATACGACATTTCGCTCTCCGGCTTCAGTGGGTTGAGCTAGACATGTGCGTGATACATAGTGCGGCATTTTCGACTCGAGATATCGCTATAAGATTTTTTTTATAATTTCGTATCTTTCCGTCATCTACGCTTACTGATCAACATTCATGCCAAATTTGGTTTTCCTAGCTTTAGCAGTTTGTAGTGCCTACACTTATGACATAGGTTTCAAGCGGCCATCTTGGATTCAAGGAAACCATAGAGTTTTCAATTAAGTTTGTGGTAACATTTTGACCTTCTGTCATTTTGCACAGGGATATCGTAGAGAGTCAAAACTTGTTACATCTTCTTTCATATAACAACAGCTTTCAAATGATGTGCTACTTAACACATCTTCCCATTTGAAAACTTTGAGTCGGACCTCATCTGGAACCCTGCGGGAGCCCTGGTTCAGAATGTTTTTACTTTAAATTGTTGTACTTTGAAAATAATGCCGCATATCTTTTCCGGTTTTCAGATTTGTCTCACCATTTCCGATTTATAAGAGTTACCATGGACTTTTCAATTAAGTTTTTGTTTATATTTTGCCCCGCCGCCATTTTGCATAGGGTTGTCGTAGAGAGTCAAGACTTGCTCCATCTTGTTTTATTTAACAACGGCTTTCAAACGATGTGCTAGTTAATCCACCTTGCCATTTGAAACTTTTGAGTTGGACTCCATCTGGGACCCTCGGGCAAACTTTTTTACCCCGAAAATTGTGCCCTTGAAAATGATAGGATACATGTTCGTCAAGTTTTCCATCTACCCTATCTTTCCGAACATATGATCTAGTTCAAACTATTCTGCCAGCTAATAACATTTACATTACAAAATATGTTCTAACTCACGATATCCCGACCAGTGGCAGGTATAACTTTGGGAGTCGTCTAGCTGTAGCATATCAAAGGCAATCACAATTGTCTCGTTCAAATTTCAGCGGAGGCAGTTCGGAGCCTTCCCTTGTCATTTAGATGTCGGTAATGTATTGTCACATCCACCATGCCAAATGAAAGAGCGTTGTTACGAAGTAACTCATTTCTTAGTTTTGAATCGAAATTACGACTTGGTTCTCATTTTCTGTTTCAAGAAAATACATCATAAAGAGAGGAACCGTTCTGGAATTTTAACTTAGAATGATATCGTGGTGTGGAAGTGTTGTAAGTTCTCAAGGATTTAATTGAGTTGAGTTGATTTTGAATTTAACGTCCCGTTCAGCAGCGAGGCTATATGAGACGTTCACCTGCGGATGTGGACTCCGAATCACTTGACTCAAGGATTTAAATATATGACACCTTTTGCAATACGCAACCTGTTACGAAAGAACGCGTCATGAAGATTGCAAAAATTTATCCGATGTTCATGAAAATTTTGAAATGAAATTTGAGAAAATATAGCTTCTTGTGAACTTTCAAGTCGTGTCACTTTTCTATGGACATAGTCACAATCTTATCGCCAGCAGCAATACTATGTCCACCTTACTTTGCCGCACAGAATATTAAAATGTTTGGCATCACCTATCAACCACCGCAAAAATTGTAAAATAAAACTATTGATCCTTTTACGGATTTGAACCACTGCCCTTTGCCATTACCGCTCTTCCACGATATGTATGTTTCGGCTAAGATGTTGTTCCGTCAGAAGGATACTAACTTCTTCAAGCCTGGAATTCTGCGTCTCATATCCCTATGGAATAAATATATCAATATTTGTGGAAATTTCTTTTGGATGTGTATGGCACATTTTGGTGTCTGACCTGTTTTCATTTAACTGCCCATAATACATAACTAGATACTTAGTTATTCAAAATTCTCAAATACATATTGATTTTGACATACCTCAGTTCCCTCCTTGATATTTACTACCAAAATGCGAACTTGATTGTCACTACTCTGTAGTGACTTTTGATTAATTATCATACTAGCTTTAGCATAACCTTCACTGAAATTATAAAATAATATAATGTATTACATTAATTAAAATTTTATTATAATCTGTATTCTCTTTCTGACATTCGTTTTACTATTATTATTATTATTATTATTACTATTATTATTATTATTATTATTAATAATAATAATAATAAAAATAATAATAATAATTAGTTTTGACTTTTATTTCAATTATATTATTTTTGGCAAGAAATACAAAATTAATTTCCTATTTATTGCTTTAAACTATTATGGGTAAATACGGATTTAAAGCTTAGTCTTAGAATGACTATATATTAAGTATATTGTATTGCCATAATAAAATGTAATAATGACTTTATGACACAGTGTGACACCTAAATCACCTTAAACATTAAACACGAATGTGATTGTTACTTAAATTATCATAATCTACCGCTTGTAATTAAATACTTGTTTCACACAACTTTGTTTATTCTTATTCTTTGAAATGCACTTTGTTATTTTAACACTAATTAGAGAGACACAACATAATGTTCAGAGTACAATGAATAGTATAACTTATTAATTTCGAAGAAGATTAATACGTTTTAGCCAGAGGAAAGAAGGTGCAATAAGTCAACGAAATCTGTGCAAATATATTCTGTGAAGTAGAGTTTGAAATGCAATATGAAAATGTTCACACACAACAACAACAACAACAACAACAACAACAACAAACATAAAGGATAACTACGCCGTGCCGTTATTATAAGTGAGAATTTCAGTAACATTGTAAATTTTGGTACTACTTACATACAAATTACAGTAAACTATGCTTTCACTGGTTCAGATTATATATATAAACACGCTTGGGCATAAATAAACACATTCACACACATACATACACACACACACACATATATATATATATATATATAGACCCTATATATATATATATATATATATATATATATATATATATATATGCAGACAGATAAACAAGCTACCAGCCAATACAGACACGAACTGGAAAAGGTCCAATCTAAATTTACCAAATACTTGACGTACAAGACAACTGGAATCTATCCATATTATGAAAATTATCTAACATTAATAGACAACTTCTGTATCTCTACACTTGAACAAAGGCGAAATGTGACAGACTTGATTTTTCTCCATAAAATAGTACGAAACAAATTTAATTGTACGGATCTCATACGAACATTATATTTTCATGTACCGACACTTAAAACTCGTGCTAATAACTTTGGTCTGTTTTATTGCAAAAAAGCAAGGACCAACATATTATTGAAATCACCAATTTGGAGAATGTGTTCCACTTATAACAAAATATGTATCAAACACAAAGAAATTGACATCTGCAACATTAATTCTATGTTTAAGAAAACTATTGTAAATGTATTATGTAATACACCAACACTATAATTGGGCTTATGCCTGTTATGTTGATGGCAAATAAATAAATAAATAAATATATTGTCGAAATGACAATAAAGAATCTTCTAGTAGAGCGGCCATGAACTAATTTCAAGTTAGCCACTATGTAAACTTTTTTCTAGAAAGCTATATCAAAACTTGATACATTCATCTGCTTCTAACTTCTACACTAATATTTCGATATTTTAGGTCAGAATTAAATTCTTGCTTGGGAAAAACAAAAGCCAGCGTAAACTGCAGAAATTTCTTATGCATAACCAAAAAGTGGATGCGAAACAAAAATATGGTGCTAGCAAACAGAGAAGGTAATAATTTTAAACTCTAAATATACGACATATACTAAATATAAACCGAATCTTAAGAATGATGCAACTTTCATTTCTATCTTGTGGATAGGGCCCCGTTTCATAAAGACCACACAGAAGAAACCTGCTCAATCACATTCCAGATTTAAAAAAAAAAAAGCAAAACCAAAGTATCAAAGCTCATATCATTAAAAAAGAAGAGAGAAAATGAATTGAAAATGAATTGGAAATAAAATCTTTCAGTAGAACATCCGACATATATGCCATTTAGGCTAAAGGAGACGGTTAAACCGGGAACGGGGTCGGGTGTTGATTTGTAACGCGAGCGGTAGACAAGTGAGCCCGGCGCTCACTTACAATGTAATAGTTTCTATAGCTGTTTATGACTCTATATTAAATTTATTTTGAAAACATGTTCACATTTTGTAATTTAATTGTATTATTGTTATTATTATTATTATTATTATTATTATTATTATTATTATTATTATTATTATTATTATTATTATTATTATTATTATTGCAAATAAAATTTACTGCTTTTATATAAAACCATTTCTTATTATAAGTCGTATTTATTTTTATGATCAAAGTTTTTTTTATCAATTCTTTTTTTATCCCATAAACAACCTAGTTGATTATCACGTAAAAATTACATTTTTGTTATTATTATCACGCAAGGATTACTTCTTAAGTATTCACATTATTAGAGCGGGTTTTTAGTATATGCTCTTCATATGTTCCTACTATTCATATTTTAAGATTGAAATTTTTTAATTGAAATGAAATATATAACTATCTTAGTGTAAATACTCTACGTATGTCTCTCGACACATAGGTATTTCAATGAGATACTGTTCTTCCCCATTTCTATTACTGTCGTGATGTTATCCATTACACTTCCAGCAAATGCTGACAGTGTCTCCCACAATTGACAATTCACAGTTGCCAGACCGTAGAATCACTCACGTCGTCGGTCGACATGTGAGCGTGGCGCCCACAAATTACGCATAGTCACATATATAACGGGAGTGCTATTTCTACTGAAGAGAATAAAAAGATGACACTTGACTCCTACATACTTAGGGTTGCCATATGTCCGTATTTTGTGTGGACTGTTTCTGTTTTGGGGTCCATGTCCGTGTCCTTATCGTACAAAGCATGAAATAGGAAAATGTCCGTATTTGACAGTTTTTGGAGCTGTCCGAAAATTTTCGAGTCGCTAAAATCTCGGACGAAAAGAGTGTTTTTATGATACAACTTATACTTTAGTTACTATTAATAAACTAGGTTATGTTTTTAAGAAGCGTCTTATTTTTCAATTCCAGGCAGGGCCGTAACTTGTGGGGGCAGGGGGCAACTGCCTCCCCGGGAAGCTCCCCCGTTCGAGGGGGTCCACTTTAAGTCAAAATTTTCTTACTCCATATACGGTACCAACATGAAATTATAAATGAAGCATCAAACAGGGTTCACTACATTACATAAACAAAATAGTACACAAAAGATTAAAAAAAATGAGTCACGGGCCAATTCAATAAAAAATGTCTACTGTTAGGAGGTCCTAGAAATAATATTTATTTGTATGGCTTTGAGATTTGCCAATATTGTCCCCTTAATTAATCTGTCATCCATGGTAGGGGCCCAGGGGCATAACTCACGGACCAGCAGACCTTGCCGTGCGGGAGGACCCACAGACTCCGTGGGCTCACAAAGAGTAATAGAGAGACAAAAAGAAGGGGCCTCTTTTTGAATTTTGCGGGGAGCCCAAATAACATTTTCTAGGGGCCCAAATATGCTTGCCTCCCCCCAGAAAAAACTCTAAGTTACGGCGCTGATTCCACGGTTCATTCAGTTAGATTTAATATACGTAATTTAGTTGCATGATTTGTTACATGTTTGTGTTAATGAAAAAAAAGTATAAAACATCTTAGTTACCAATATTGTTTAAAGTATTACAGAAAATAATTGTGTGATAACCTAAAAAGGTTAATTTTAGGTAAGAAATTTCAAAATATTTACACTGTGTTTGATGGGTCGTCATTTTAAGGCTTGTCCGTATTTTGGATCAAAAATTTATGACAACCGTACACATACTAGACACATAAAGAGACAGCTAGACGGCGCCCCAGGTCTGTGACCTCACGAGGGCGACTTTGAAACGAAAACACAGACAAGAGTAAGCGCTGCGCTCACCAGTCGAGCGTTCTCGGGTTAAAGCGAGTGAATGACGATGGAATAATTGGTGGAATGAAAAAGTGAGGAACAGGAGAACCCCGAGAAATTCCACAAATCCACGATGTTGTTCACCACAATTTATTTGGCTGGTGGACTGACCTCTCTGAGGCTCTGGTCTGTCCTATTGAGACTAGACAAAATCTAAAATACTATAACAAATTATAAATATATTGCTTTGCAAATTAAGTCTATAAACGATTGAAAGTGCGATAAACAAGCGCCAGGTGTGGCATTTGATTCATACTCTTTGTTGAGCAAGTTAAATTTTGAGTTAAAGTTTTCCAGGTACAATAGATTCCATTTTTCTAAACTCTATATCCGCGTTAGAGTATATTTCTTCCCTCCTAACGCAGAATCTAGTAATTAGAGCACTTGCATTTTGTGCACGACATCCCAAGTTCGATTCCCAATTGGAGAGCCTTAAAATTTAAATGTATTGGGGTGGTTTGGATGGTAGGACCATGTCTTCCAGTCTCGGTACTGAAAAGAATTTCCAATCAACAAAAAATCTGAAATAGATTCTAATGCGAATGCATGCAACAACATAAACATAGAACATGAAAATACACAATTACTAAATATAGGAAGACCTGTCACCTTGCTATTGTTGGCAACGCCGAATTGTATGTAATACAAGCACCGTACAGATTATTCAAAAATTCACCTACATATGTTATTCCATTTGCACAGTCTGTAACCACCAACTTTGGAAAAGCCCTTATCTATAAATAGAAGGAAAGATATTCTATTTTCTAATCAGAATTTTCCCAAATTTGATAAATAACGTCATAATTTTTATACAAGATCTTTTATCTACTATGTCTTATTTCATTTGCTTTATGATTGGATCAATTATTATTTAAATAATGAATATTTTATCAGAATTGATATGTGCATTAGTAGAACATTAAGAAGAAGGAACAACAATCACACTTAATCACAGTGTGAGTAATTGATAAGTTTTCGTTAAGAATTGAAAATAACACCCAAACAGTTTGGAGAGCATCGTCCAGCTTCGTTTAACTGGTATTTTGTCATCGAGTTTATCACCAACTCACCTGAATAGATAAGGCTCATCTAGTTGGAACATGATAGCATGTGGTGCGTCATCACATGTGTAAAATTGTGTACTCACAATATACATGGACCTCGATGGAAAGCTTTCAAAATTTTCTCCATTCTTTCCCACACTCACTAGTTTCATGCCACTCCCTTTCTTCCTTAATACGATTCATACATAACCAGTTTCTAGCAATTGGTTATGCCACTGAACAATATAATGACGTTGTGGGGCAAATTGCTGTCAGCAATGCAAAAACCACACTCAACTTTCTGGTGCACAATAACGTCATTTTCCTCACTTGTAAACTTACACAAAGTAAATGCAACGTAACAGCATTGCGATATTCTGTAATAAAACTCGATCATTTTCTCTTGTAGTGAAACCAAACCGAGCAATTCTGTCATTGTTGGTTACAAAGATATTTTTATCTTTTATTGATATATTTTCAACCGGACACAATATATAAGGCAACTACTTACGAAAACTTTATGTTAGATTAATATTTTATAAACTTTGGAAATTACCTCGTTATATACAGCATATATACAAGGTGTGCAATATACAACGCAACCCGGAGTTTAGGATAGAAAAACTCTTGAATCTGAAACGATAAACAAATAATGGTTATAGCAATATGAAGCCTTGTTCATGAATATATTTTTTAACTAGAAAGCAAAGATTGAAGTTTACTAGAAACCACACAGTGTTGCCTGATGTAACCGAAGGTGTAAATTATTATTATTATTATTATTTTTTTTTGTTGCAAAACATGTAAATTGAGTCATAACTCATACGTATGGATCTTCTATCGTTAATTTTCAGTTTGTTTAGTTGGAGGAGCTTGTAAATTATGAAGCAGAAAAAAGTAGTTTTCATTTCCACCGATAACTAATCGGATGAAGCCTCTGTAAGGGGCAACTAGGGTAATCGTGGTTTTCATAAATTAACACTCTGAATTAGCAACATTGATAATCTTTCAGTGCATCAAAAGGTGTGTTAACGATCTGTTTAGATTATGCAATTCCTGGAAAGAACGAAAAACAAACTTTGAAATTATCATGATAAAACTTTTATTTACGTGCACCCGGCAACGCTGCAACTATCACGGAATGAGTTATCAGCTCTATGAAATGCTGGGAGTGCCCCCTGTTTTAATTAAAACATTGGTTCACACCTTTCACCACGTTGGCAGCAACTTTACGAAGAGTAGAAGTGTTAATGTTTTCAATGTCACTGAGAATGTTCGTTTCCACGTCCTGTGTAGTTCGAGGATTGTTCTTGTTTACTTCTTGCTTTAAGCAGCCCTATTGAAATTAAGAGCAGTGTTGCCATGTGCATGTATGTAAAATTTCACCATGTTAGTTTCAAAGTTTCTTTGTTTTCAGGAATGTAGAGAGATCCTTAACACACCTTTTGATGCACTTAAACATCAGCTGAGTTGCAAATTCAGAGTGTTAATTTATGAAAACTACGATTTACCCAGTTCCTCCTTATAGAGACCCCATCCGATTAGTTATTGGTGAAAATGAAAAAAAAATCTTTTTTCTGATCCATAGTTTCGAAGCTACTCCAACTAAGCAAACTGAAAATTAACGACAGAACATCCATACATATGAGTCATGAGATAATTTACGTGTATTGGAAAAAAAACATTTACACCTTCGGTTGCATCTTACAACATTGTGTGATTCCTAGTAAACTTCAATCATTGCTTCCTAGTTTAAAAATATATACATGAGGAAGGATTCATTTTGGTATAAACATTATTTATATATCGTTTCAGGTTCAAAAGTTGTACTGTCCTAAACTTCGGATTGCATTGTATATTGGATACCCTGTATATATATATATATATATATATATATATATATATATATATATATATATATATATATATATATATATAGTGTAATGTTTATGGGTAGAGTCAATAATGGACCGAAATATATCCCTTCACCAATTTTATTATAAAATCAATTCTTTCGTGTCTACAAAAGTTCTAATAACGAAGTTTATCTATAATGACCAAGGTTTTCAGGTTATAATGTTCTGTATGGGTAACACCTTAGCTTCATAGCAGCCTTCACGAGGTACGGTAACTTTTAAGGTGAACCCCTTAGTTTCATAGCAGCCACCAGAGTTTAGGATCAGTTGGTCGACTGATGCCAGATCCCTCGATAGTCCCTCTTTTATGTGTCCTTCTCGGCAGGCTCGTCCTCCTTTGGATCCTTTCGTGTGGTCCGTCTTTTTTCGGTTTCCCTCTTGTGTTTGTGTATCCTCTGCTTCTTGTAAACAATGGCACGTGTCGTCATACATGTGCTTTTGTTGTGATGTGGGGATCCTTACACCCCCACTGGAAAAAAAATAATCTGTAAGATTATTTGTGAAATAAAATATATTTATCATAACTGGAAGTTAGTTGCACTTTAACACTGATACACTTAGAAACACAGTAAAAGACATTGTAAAACACTATAACACTATATTACACTGAAAAATCACTACGAGAAAACTTGTTGCGATATATATATGTAGTAGAAATAACACTATGTGTCCGTCCCATCTAAGCAGGATCAAAGCAGTCACTATAATTTCTCTCAGAATGGATAGAAGTGTGATTACTGTAGTTAATACATATATACCAGTTCACTAATTGTTGGTGTTGGTCGAGTGTGCTGGTTATTGAAATTGGTATTTATATTGAAGTTACATCCAGTATTTGTAGTCCGTATTGGTGGATCTTTTGTTCTTCTGACACATCCGATATTAACTGTGTTATCGCTCGGAGTTTACGCAGAAAATACGAATCTATGTGCTCATCTGTTCCTTGTTGGACTCGGAATAGTTCCTCTTCTGCCTTGGATGTTGGAATCTTCGGTCTACTTAGTGCTACTAATTTAGATTTTAAAGTTTCATAAGAGATCGTTCCGAATTGGTTTTGGTTCTTAAGTTGTAGCACTAAGTCTAACGCTGTATCCTGTAGGTATATTAGTAAAAATTTCCCTCTTTTTAGCTGGTGACCATGATTGCATGGTTGCATTGTGATCGAACAACATGAAAAATCTGTCTCGGTACTCAGGCGCGTGTCCAGAATATTTCGTAAGATCAGGCATGTTAAAAGATACATTATACTGTCATATTAGAGTTTGTGTTCTTATTTTCTCCTGACTTATATGTCTCCTTTCCAGACCTTGTTTCCGAAATAAATCGCACTCAGGAAAAAGGGAGGAAGGAGAGATAGTGAAACTTAAATGAATTTTGACAACCACCGAGCCCCCAGAAGACCATCGTAGATCCTCCTCTGGACAAGAGAATGGGAAAAACTTATTATCTCATTCAGTTTGCACATCTCAACAAATAAACAATATTTTTATTCACTTCCATCTACTACTGCATTGTACTGAACTGTAACGACTTTTATTTTTAAAAATAATTATTCATTTTTCAATAATTGTAAATGTTTATAAGTTCAGTAATTTACCATGAATAGAGTCAACTAGAAGTGTTTTTGTAACGAAGAAATAACAACATGAACTCTGAAATATCTTCTCACAAGCTGTCATGAGTTGAGATTCGAACTTTACTTTTTCGTTTACCGATTACCATGAAACCGCGGTAGCCAGAATTAGCTCAGAATAGGGGACTTATATTAAGAAAATGAAAATCTCAGAAAAATGCAGAAGTCTTTTAGTCTGAGAGAAAAAAGGAATGAAATCTTTAATTTCTAGTTCTGTTAGTCTTTTAGTCTTTAGTCCGTACCAAAGTACTGATAGAAATGTGGCCATTCAATTATGAATATTTTGTAGAACATTCCACTTTAATATCACAGGAAATTCATCTTCCGGCTTGTTTAGTTGTGAAAAGTTATAGATTGTATTGGTATATTATGTAAAGTATGTGTACTGTCACTGATTTGTGATAACAATCAGAAACAGAAGTAAAAGGTAAATTACAGTAATAGTTTTCTGCTAATTTTTGTATTCAAGGCGAGACGGAAAAATTACTTTTATCTTAACATTTGTTTTTCTTAAAATTTCTATTCGGGTTCAGACCCTTCCCCCTCAACACTGAATACGGAAATGGAGAACTTATTTAGAATTTGATTGTTGATTCCAGTATATTTCAAGCATCACTTCTCGAACCTGGGGCTGTGATATGTCGATACATCGCTATCGTCAATATCTATATTATCATATATCAACATTCGATATCGCGAATATATGGACATGAATATATTATTCCAAATTTTCGATATTGATATTCGGGGGGTAGCGAGGTAACGGACCCCTAAGACTTGCGATGGATGAAGAAATTAAACTTCCTTTTTACAATATTATTTTCTGATCATATCTTTATTACCACAAATTGCAATGTAAATACATCCACTTGCAAATTTGCGAATTTATATATAATATAATTTCTTAGACGCCAGAACTTTTGTGTTCCCTGAAAAAAGAAACAAAAATATGCATTATTCGTGCTCTTAGACAGAGTCAGAGATTTTTAAAAGGAAACGACTTTTTAATAATAATAACAATAATAAAAATTATTATTATTATTATTATTATTATTATTATTATTATTATTATTATTATTATAACAATGGGGTTTACAACTAGGGTCCCATTTTTTATCTTGCATGGGAAGGCCGCAAGTCTGCTACGCCACTAGTGTCCTCTATTCTGTGTTTGTCTCTTTTTCGTTTCGTTTAGCTATTTGTTTCTGTGGTATTAGGCTTTTATATGAAACCTTTATATTATATAACTCTTTCTTTTTATGAGTTTCTTTTTTTGGGTGGGGAGGGGGGAAAGAGAGAAACGCTTTCTTCTTATATCTGTTTCTTAACATTCATCTTCTTTGAGCTGCTTAAGTAAGTCATTTTGTCACTATTGATGTCATCCAACTCCGTCACAATGATAAAATTGTCATCCTTAACAATTTGTTTTATTCTCTTATTTGCAGTTTGCCACACTGATATATTTGTGACAAAATTGAGGTTTAGTCGAGCGCCTTTCGAATTTGCAACCAACCCAACCGCCGAGCTTTTTGGGTTGCCTGCCTTTGCAGGAAAAGGAGAATTGTAGGTGGTAATGCACTTTTCGAGTTGTGTATACATATTATAGCTAAAATTTTAATAACTATAATCAACTGAAATTCTCATTATCATTCTGAATTCAGTAACATTTTAATATATACAGTATAGAATATCACAATAACCACAGATAAGTAATTAGATTCACTACAGTAAATCTCCACAGTAGTAGGTGGCCAATAGTATATATAGGCCCTACGTTTCTTTGTTAAGCGTTATTAGATTAAGATATTAGGTTAACTTTCTTAGCTGAACACTTAGTTTAGGTTTCGTATAAAATGTTTTATATGTAGGTGTTTCTATTTGTATATATATAATATATATTCAATGTTCTCTTTCCTCTTTTCAGTTTCAGTGTAAGTACATCTATGCCGCTCGTTTAGGAAACAATATTATTACATCGGCGTAAATATTTATTTTTCAACTTTTCTACTCAATAACTAATATTTACATAATATTTTCTTATATTTCGTTCATATCTCTTTTTTATATCATGTATAACATTTTTAACGTCTCTTTCATCTACCTTTTCCTTCTTACTACATTAACGTAAAATATATTCTTATTTATTCTTACACATACGTTGAACCTCCGCTATAGCCATTGATGTCAGTTTCCAGGCCACGACAAGCATAAAGCTGCTCCTCGAGTTATTTCCAGAGAATCATTCATTTTGTATTTAAAACATTAAAATAACTTGGTCTGTCAGAAATCCATATTCCAAAATATTCTCAAATTGTGTTATGGAACCGCAATCTCAACTATTCATCTACCATGTGGTTAAGTTTTAAAGTGTGAATTCGTATTATATTTTCTGAATATTCAAAACGCAGGAAACGTAGCGAAAATCGGAGTATACTATGAAACATAAGATTTTGACTATTTTAATCATGTTTCGCTCTAATTTATGTCATCCTAAAATAATGGTAGATTATAGTAAGGGGAAGGAGAAGAGAAACCTCTCCCGAAAAAATGTAAAACTAGTAATTCATAATTAACTCTTTTTCACCTTTAATACAGTAATTTCCGACATTTACAATTTTATCTTTATTATTTATTATTTTCGATTCGATAAAATTATTCACTTTTCTAAATTTGTATCGTATGGTGGGGAGAAAAATCCTTATCACCCCTTTCTAAATATGTAATGCGCTGTGGTGTAGATACGGAATAGCGGCGCATTACACTCTATGTACACCTTGTCTCAAAAAGGTTGAGCGCATTCTTTATTGGTGTTTTGAGGCAAAAATTTTCTAAGTCCAGCTTCGGGTATCTTCGGGAAAAAGTAAGCCAGGTTCGAACCTCCAAGCCAGCCTTTGCAATCGGGAAAAAGTTTGCAGATGTGTTTTTCTTCTTTTAAATATAATAAGACTTGTTGCCAAGTGTTTAAAAAAGCAACATTGATTGAAATACTTAATGATACAATATTTCAAAACCTTTTATTAATGTGAGCACATGCTTGTTCGTCATTTAGCTTTCTATACGTAATGGAACATTTAAATACGTTAAAGAATCTTTCCATATGTAAAAGAATGCTCACAGTTAAGAAATAGAACATAATTATCGCCTGAGTACTAAAATAAAAGTCAAAGTAGAACAGAAACAGCGTTTGTAATGGATATGAATGTCATAATTATCTTGAGATCCGTTATACATCGCTAGAAGCTTAGTTCTAGAAGTCCTTGTGTTAGCTCATTGGTAAGCTGTCGGATTTCAAATCATAAGGTTGTGAGTTCGAATCCCATCTGGGTCAGTACTTTTTTTAAAATTATATTTTCCGCAATGCATGAAAAATTATATAAAATAATTACATTAAAATACATAAGTTGTTTATATATAACATAATAATTGCAGAACATAGTAATTATTATGTTTAAAATATAACATCTGAGATAATTTTCACAGTAGGTCGGTATTATATATGAGGATGTAAGTTAAGAAACTCGTTCAATAGCAATAAATAAATCATGTAGTGTATTTATTTGCAGCTATTTGTCATATAGAGAGTAATTCTCAACATTCATAATATAGAATGTCATTTATGTTCTTGAAAAGTTATTCGATGCATAAACAGAGGGTATAAACAGAGAATCCAAAGTCGGAACGCTCGCAAAAAAATTCATGAACCCCAAAGGTCACGTGAGCAGACTGGAATTGTCCTTATGAAGCATGCCACAGCAGAAAGTCTTTACATAGATTTTCAATTCAATTCCTGATATATGCTTTTGCAATGTGGAAGTGGTGATGCCTTGAGTCGCCCTCTCTCGCTCGCTCACTCGCTCACTCTCTCTCTATTTATACAGAATATAAAAGTGGATTTATGTGTGTGTTTCAACATAATTCTGATATATCTAGAGCAATTTTAACTATATTTCTTACAGTCTGGAAAAGGAGTACTGTCGGGATACATATCAAAAATGCTAGAAGCGGGTCGATATCATTATTGAATCCATAGTTTCGTGGTCGCTTAGGTGAATAGCTCTACTTTCAATTCAAGTCCAATTTAGCTCCAATTAGCACCCAGGGTGGTTACGTAGCGACATAAAGATATCGAAATCAACTGATATTAGAATCGAATCGTAAGTTTTCAGCGCCGCTAACAGTGCAGCATTTCCCATTAGTCCACATTAGTCCCATTGCCTAGAGGGCAACATATTTGCAGAGTGCAAATTTTAAAACTTGAATAATATTTTAATTTTTTCCGTATGAAAAAGTTAAAAATCATGAGCAAATATACTATTTCACGAACAATCCTCTTTTACTATTCTAATATGTTTAATAATACTGTAAGAAATGTAATAGTAATTCAGAACATGTTTCACAGTTGTTATTTTTTCTTACATAGTTGTAGCTGTAGCATGTAGTGAGTGGAATTTAACTGTAATAAATTCACTAATTAACCATATTCGAATTAAGTTTTATTTTTAAGTTCGGAATGAAGGGGCGGAGAAATATGGAGTTATTGGGGGCACCGAGCTTTTCTACATTTTACTTTCAAGATCTCCATTTTTCTTTTGTCATTTGTTCCTAATAAAAAAAGTTCAGTCACTTTTGGATTGTCATAGGATAATAGGAGTTGGATTTTGGGATGCAGCCTGTGAGATTCTAGAGGAGCTAACTGCTTGAAAAAATATTTTTGAATCATCTGTAACATATGAAATAAGGATATGTATCATAAAAAATTGAAAGTAACTATGTCTGCGTAATCATCACGATCAAATTGCAAAGTCAAATGAATTGACGTTTGGTATATAATCAGGCTCCAATCCCAACTGGGAAGTTATCATACGCGTGTCACTTTCATTATAATACATATCCTTAGGGGGAGTAGAAGTCTGAATTTTTGCGAAAAATTTAGTATCTCACAAGCCGTTCAACTGAGAGCTGAAATTCAGCATATAACTCTTTATTAAAAATAAAGAGAATATGCCCTGGCATTTTTTAAAATTGTCTTTTATGAGCGGGGGGACGGGGGTGCATTTTCTATATATTGGAAATTGGTAGTGGGTTGATTTGTAAAAATAATCGAAAACGATTGATATTAGTTGAGAAAAAAATTGAGTAATGCAAACTAAAGTTCTTTTTGAATTTTATACCCACTGCTTTCTATTTATAACTGCTGAAGCTGGTGTTTAATATATGGAGCGTTCCGAGCATAAGGCAATCAAGCCATAAAGTTAGAGAAAAATGGGAATAAAATTTGTATTCTAAACTTAATTACATGGGCATTTTCAATTAGTACGGCATGCTTAATTATATAGAAAATTAGTTTCTCTCTCTCTCTTTTTTTTTTTTTTTTTTACGTTGGTCTACTTTTCCTTGATTCGAAACTTTTAAATTTCACCCTATTTTCTACTGAAATGTGTCTGTAAGGCAACAAAGAAATAATTACATATGATAAATTTAAATTCATTTTAATTCGGAAGATGAGAAACACTTTGCCATTATATATCGTAAAGGTCAGACCTACCAGTATTGTAACAAAGAGGTGCTTGAGCCAATGACGGTAGAAATTCAAACTCCGATAAGTGATAATTTCACAGTCTTGTTTTATTACAAGTGTAATCTCTTTAGTCAATGGAGAGGAGGACGTGGGTCATCGGTCAGAGTTGATGTCGATGGGTTTTGGTGGGTCGGAGTTGGTCGCATTGGTTCAGAGTGGTTCATAGTTGATGGTGGGTCAGAGTGGATCACGATGGTTGATGGGTCAGAGTGGGCCAATGGGTCATTTGGGTGGTGGGTCATAGTGGGTCATGGTGGGTCGTGGATCAAATTTTCATTGACCCACACCATCTCTGGTTAAAATTGTACTAAAGATAAGAGGCACCGAAGATGCATGTCGGCTATTATGCTCAAATTTTGCGCATGGATAGTACTCCACCAGAAAGCAATAAATCTGAAACGGTTCAGGGTATGACCTCCTAGAACTCGAGATGTAGGGGTTTGTCTGATTGGCTAAATTAAGACGTCAATGATTTATCCGTCAACAACCAAGCTTTTTATGATCGTTTCCGTGGGGAAGTCAGAAGAACACGTGCCTAGTAATCGTAATATTGATAGTTCGCGTCCACCCCGGGGTATTTCTTTTGTGTTTTTTTGTTTCACCTAAATATAAACAAATCACACATATAGGCATTTTAACATATTTTCGGAGAGTAATTTTGTGGTTCGTTGGCGTTTCATCGCGTCTCTGCCGCTGGTAGTAAAGTTTTCAAAATGGAACTTGGGCCATCACGGATCGTCGCTGCGGGGCCACCAATTTCTGGCGAGAGGTTAATAGTTGACCATCTGTAGTCCACCGACGCTTACAGCTTAGGGTAATGAACGATGTCCTTGCCTTGTAGACTTCATGACTACCGACGTCGGCAGTCAACTAGCTTTTAGTATTCCTTTACTAACCATCTATCGTTCATGTTTGTACACGGTGTTGTCATAATAATAATAATAATAATAATAATAATAATAATAATAATAATAATAATAATAATAATAATTATTATTATTATTATTATTATTATTATTATTATTATTATTATTATTATTATTATTATTATTATTATTATTATTATTATTATTTGTAGTAACAGTAGTATAATTGATGATAGAATAATTATTGTCTATGTATTGTCTAGGTAGGACTACACACAGGATTTGGCTCGTTTTGGTTCGACTTGACTCTAATCCGAGTCGAGTTTGAAGATATTTTTCGCGCCAAGTCCAAGAGTAGACCTCAAAGATGTGTGTTTCGAGTCGAGTCGAGTTTCAAAGAAAAGTCGTTCGTGCCCATCCCTACTAATGAGAGCTTAATCGGAGTTAAGCGAAATTGAAAGTCTCACTATTTATCTAAGCGACCCCGAAAACTATGAATCTAATATCGATCATTTTCTAGCAATCTTTTATATGTATCCCCCTCCCATTCACCATAGGTAACCCGACAGCACTCTTTTTGAAACTATAAATTACTCTAGGCCAGTGGTTCTCAATCTAATTCCTATCACGATCCCCTTTTATCACACGCTCTTGCCAGCGACCCTTTTATAATTTGTTTTATAATAAGCTTGTGTGGGATTTTTAACATACCTATTTCTATAATAGTAGAATCCATTTTTTTTTTTTTTGTTTATAGTGAACAGTGCCATGGAAAATCATTGCCCGGGGCGAGAGTATAGTACGATGTCACCGTATATATGAGTGACGTCGACAGACTAGCTACGAAGCGCCACCATGGTTGGCACGAAGCTCAATAACATTTTCAAAATAAACCCTACCTTTCCTTAATTTTGAGCACATTTTATTACGTTTTTCCTTCTATTTTACACATGTGCACATGCACTTTCCTAACTTGAGTAACACACTTCCTCCGAAATGTGTGGCCCCTCTTTTCGGCGCCCGGCACTGACAGTGGATACAGTAACTGTAATATCTATATTCCCAACGACGAAGGTGCTGGTTCAAGATGGATGTTAAACTCCTTCATTGAAGAGGCCATTAACGTATCCGATCTAAGCCCACATCTTCTTGACCAAATAATAGAATGATAATGCGACAAGTCTTTGCAACTGGTTTTCTGTAACGAAGACTTGGACAAGTTCTGCCTGATGAGGAGAGAAGAATATCCTGGTCTGGTGATTGCTGCTTTAAAAGTAATAATTCCATTTGCTATATCGTACTTGTGCGAAAGTGTTTTTTTTTTAATGGTAAACATTAAAACAAAGATAAGAAATCGCTTATCAGTTGAAAATGGCTTGATAATATTCGTCATGAAGATTGAACCGGGCATTGCTGCACTAGTGAAATTACACCATGCTTAGGTATCTCATTAGGTTTTAATTTTAATTGTATTTCAATGTGCAGGTTTTGTTTCATGTGTATTTTTCTAGTATTTCTATATACAGTTCTCATTAGTTTTATATCATACCTCTTTGGTTTAAATTCATTTTTAAACAACTCTACTAACTAACTAACTCTATGGCCTATGGAACCCGGAGGTTCAATGCCGCGTTCACAAAAGCTCTACACTGACTTCTATCCTTAGCCAATTGGATCCAGTTTCTACTTTGTATTCTTATCTCAGCGAGATCCATCTTAATATTGTCCTCCCATCTGCCCCTAGGTCTTCCTAATGGTCGTTTTCCGTTTGGTCTTCCAGTCAAGACTTTCAAAGCGTTTCTACTTTCTTCCATTCTAGCTACATGACCTGCCCACCTAAGCCTCCTAGACTTGACGACCCTAACAATGTTGGGTAACCGTATAAATTATGTAGTTCCTCGTTATGAAGTTTCCGCCATTCCCCATTCCCGTTCCTCTTGGGTCCGAATATTCGTCTAAGGATCTTGTTCTCAAATACTTTCAGTCTATGTTCTTCCCTCAGAGTAAGCGACCATGTTTCGCAACCATACAGAACAACAGGCATGATTATCGTTTTGTATATTTTAAGCTTCAAATTTCTCGACAGAATTCGCGACGACAAGAGACTTTGAACCGAATAGTAACACGAATTCTACACCCTTTGAAAATGTTCAGTAGACTTATTTTTTGTTCTTTACAGTGTGTATAAAAAATAAAAGTATGCCTATCAGAACAAAATTAAAAATAATATTTAAAAATAATTTCTGGTATTAGATTCTAACTATATTTATCTCTTCCGCCTATCTTCGCGATCCCCTAGGGGCCGCGACTCCCAGGTTGAGAAACCCTGCTCTAGGCATACATGAGTTATGATGGAACATACATACATACACTTTTATATGTATAAATGCAGATAAGAGAGAGTTGAGAGAGAGCGATTAAGGAATTACCGCTCTCAATCTCTTCATTTTACTTTTGCGATTCGTGAATTTCTTACGTGACAGTTTGGGGCTAGCTAGTTTTTTGTCTTGAACCACGATCCGATTTTCGATATGCTCTACCTAAATGCTGTAATGCGAATATTGAGAAGTTATCTGCGATGAAAGTAGCTGCAAATAAATATATTACATAACTTATTTATTGCTATTACACGATTTTTTAAATTTGTATTCAATATTCACACATAACACACCGACGTTCTGTGAATACCTCAGATGTTATATTTTAAAGATAAGAATTACTTATGTCGTGAAATGATATGAATATTTATATTCAACTGATATATACAACTGATGATATGAATATAAATATTCAACTCATATATACAACTGATGATATGAAAATATATATACAACTGATGAATTGTAATGTAACTATTTTACATAATTTTCATGCATTGAGGAAAGTAGAATATCATAAAGGAATCTCACCTGAACGTGTATCGAACTCACGATTTAAACGCTCGGTGGTGTACCACTGAGCTAACATGACCGCTTTTCGGAAGCTGCTTCTGAAATATAACTGAGCTCATACGTAAATGCTCTTTTCCGTATGGAAATCACAATGACGAAACGAGAGTGTGAATACATAGTCTCGAAATATTGTATCATTAAGTATTTCAATCAATGTTACTTTTTTCTACACTTAATACCATTTCAACATGTCTTATTATATTTAACAGAAGGAAAAACATATCTGTACATCTTTTCCCGATTACTAAGGTTGGCTTTGGAGGTTCGAACCAGCAGCTTTAGTTTACTGTTTTCCGAAGACACCCGAAGTTGGACTTCGAAAGTGTTCGTCTCAAAACAGCTATAATCATATCGCCCAATCTGTTTGGTATATGGTATATGTTTTTATACGTGTAAAGTCAGTATAACAATTCATTCTTTAAACAGCTTTTCGTATGTATTAATATTCCTTTATAAAAACTGTTTTTATTATTATTATTACGGCGCACCATTTTCAGATTTCTTTCGCGAGTCGTTGACCAAGTCGTTCGCCACCAGCGTTGCCAGACTCACAGCTCGGAATTATTCCAAAACCTGATCGAACTTATGCTAGATTCAGTCAAATTATGCTAGATCCTCATAATTACTAATTCAGGAGTTTAAAAAAAAAACAAAGTTGAGATACGATAACGTAACTTAAAATACACAGAGAGCAAGAATGCATAGATAGAACTCAATACTTCACGCACCAAAATTTTAACTCAACTAAATTACTGCAGTCGTTGCCAAACTCAATGGCGTATATATCGTATAAATGAATGCAAAGTTTTTGTTTACATATTTTGAAAGAAAATTACTTCGCAGCATAAGCGGAGTTGGGAATCGTCTGCTGGGGGAGGGGGCAGATTTTTGGTCGGTCTCGGAGCTGTCATTTCAGGAATAAATATGATCATGAAGTCAGAAGTAAAGATGGTGAAGTTGTCAAAAAGTTGGGGGGAGAATGGCCCCCATAGCTCCGCCCATGCCTCGGAGTTAAAGGATTAGAAAACCCTGGGTGGAGCCACAAAAAAAAAAAGCTGTTCCGAACTTACTTAGGAAAATAAGACTGCCTGTATGGTTTACCGAGTGTATGAATCAATGGAAGAGGATACATTTCTGCCGTTCTTTTTCTTCCCACGACCAACTTCTCCAGGTTTTACTGCTTTTTGATAACTTGCTGAAATTGTGCTAGATTTGGGCAGGATGCTAAAAGCAAGATGCTAGGTGCTAGAGACATGCAAATTATGCTAGATCTAGCATCATTATGCTAGATCTGGCAACGCTGTTCCCCACAATAGGCGTGTCGTGCAAGTAACCAATCACACGTCAGGTACTAGCTTTTACCTATTGCTTTCTTCTCACAGCTCAGAACATTGGTAACTATGGATAGACGTACAGCAGTAATTACTTTATGGGAGTTGGAAGGTTATTCTGCAACTGCAGCTAGCAGGCGAGTAGATGTCCCGGCCTCTACAGGAAGGCAATGGATTCGGAAATATGGTGCTACAGGTCAGACTGGTAATTTACGATCTCCTGGTCGTCCGCATGTGTCAACCGAAGCCCAAGATGCGAGATTAGTAAACGAAGCCCGGTTAGACCCACTAAGGACGTCTAGACAGATAAGGGAAGCTTCTCTCTTTCCTGGTAGTAAGCATACAGCTCTGCGAAGGCTTCGTCATGCTGGGTTACGTGGCCGTGTTGCTGCCGTGAAGGAAAAACTCTCAGACGACCACAAAATTTACCGTCTCGCGTTTGCACAGGCGAATGTGGGTCTCAATTGGGAAAACGTCGTTTTCTCAGATGAATCCATATTCATAACATCAAAGGAGGGACGCCGTTTTGTGTATCGTCCGAGAGGCACCCGATATGACCATGGATATGTGGCTGCTTGCAATCGCAGTGGCCATGTATCTATTTTATGTTGGGGTTGGATTTCCAGTCGCGGAGCAGGACAGCTTCATAGAATTGAAGGACATCTGGACAATGCTCAGTACTTAGACATTATCAGTAATATCATGGTGCCATCTGTACGAGTATTTCAGCCTGATGGTGTAATTCAGTTCCAGCAATACCAGTCGCCAATACATAATTCCCGTGTGGTTCAGGAATGGTTCGCAGGGCACCCTGAGATTGATTTAATCGACTGGCCGCCTCGTGGAGCAGACCTCAATCTCATGGAAAATATGTGAGCAGAAGTGAAGCGTACTCTAAGGGAAAGTTGGCCTGAGGCAGATCCACCAAGAACTCAGGATGACCTGTGGCATCTTGTTTCCGAAGCATGGCTGAAGGTAGGGGAAGGAGATAGATTTGTCACCCATGTAATAGATTCCATGCCCAGAAGAATGGAGCGTGTAATAAATTCAGAAGGGTCTTGGACACAATATTAATGTCCCCGCCTTAACTCCCGAAAACAGCCCTTTTCAGGGCTACCTAAACGCTTCTGAAAATATTTCTAGAAGTAAACCACTCTTTGTATCCGATTTCTGTGTAATCCTACTAACAAAAGAATGATAATTAGCTGTAGGCTTTGAACTCAAGACCTCTTCAGTGGCAAGTCCGTACTCTACCAGTGAGCTAACATGAACACGCAAACCTAACCTGAAGAAACACGACTTTCAATTTCTGGTATTCGATGACAATGATGCTCATATACTTTGCAAATGTTGTATTCAACTTGGGATATTCCGCAACACACACACACACATAAAGAAAGCGAAAGAGAGAGAGAGAGAGAGAGATGAATACACAAAAGCATATTCAACGTATTCGAATGAGACTCTAAGTAACGACATTCTGTTCTAAAGAGAATTTGTGTTTCTTCCCGTGACGTTAAGGGGATCGGGAAAAGTTATGTGTCTTGAAGCAGGATACGACTTTGGATACTCTGTTTATACACTTTCTATATCCGTAGGAATATACTGTATTTCACGAATATAAATAACATACTGTAATGAGAATATTGAGAAGTTAAATCTGTATGACAAATAGCTGCAAACAAATACACTACATAACTTATTTATTGCTATTAAACGATTTTCCTAACTTGTATTTAACATTCTCATATATAATAACGACCTACTGTGAAAATTACCTCAGATGTTATATTTTAAACATAATAATTACTATGTTCTGCAATTATTATGTTATATATAAACAACTTATGTATTTTAATGTAATTATTTTATATAATTTTTCATGCATTGCGGAAAATATAATTTTAAAAAAAGTACTGACCCAGATGGGATTCGAACTCACAACCTTATGATTTGAAATCCGACAGCTTACCAATGAGCTAACACAAGGACTTCTAGAACTAAGCTTCTAGCGATGTATAACGGATCTCAAGATAATTATGACATTCATATCCATTACAAACGCTGTTTCTGTTCTACTTTGACTTTTATTTTAGTACTCAGGCGATAATTATGTTCTATTTCTTAACTTTGAGCATTCTTTTACATATGGAAAGATTCTTTAACGTATTTAAATGTTCCATTACGTATAGAAAGCTAAATGACAAACAAGCATGTGCTCACATTAATAAAAGGTTTCGAAATATTGTATCATTAAGTATTTCAATCAATGTTGCTTTTTTAAACACTTGGCAACAAGTCTTATTATATTTAAAAGAAGAAAAACACATCTGCAAACTTTTTCCCGATTGCAAAGGCTGGCTTGGAGGTTCGAACCTGGCTTACTTTTTCCCGAAGATACCCGAAGCTGGACTTAGAAAATTTTTGCCTCAAAACACCAATAAAGAATGCGCTCAACCTTTTTGAGACAAGGTGTACCTGAAGGACTAAATTCTTTATATATATATATATATATATATATATATATATATATATATATATATATATATATATATATATATATATATATATATATATATTCTTCTCTGACAATTTATGACACTTAAGATTAAGAGTAAATTTCAGACACACTCAAAAATCCGGCACTATCCCTGAGCCCGTACTCCTCTTTGCAATGATTAGCGAAAGTATACCGTACCTGGTTTTAAGATGTCAATTTTGTACAGTATTTTCTTTTCAAATTACGTCTTTATCACTGAGATTAAGAATAGCATTACAAATGTAGAAAATGAAAATTTGTCACATAATTTATGCCATCTAATTAGTTTAACTTGATTTAAGGGCTACAGAATGGGAAATGACGGAATTTTTATCAGTCTCCATCATGTGAGTTTGAACAAGTCAATGTAAAAGTAAAGTTACGGTTTCTAAGTAACGTGATAAAAGTTAACTGACGTCTCAATCTATCATGTAATGATGATATAGTAGATTCTGTGTTATACATACATACCTTAGTCTGAAGATCAGTGATGTTAACGTTACTCAGTGATTCATCTTCTTCATACATTATCATATTAGGCAACGTTCTTTCACTAAGGTGAGCAACTTCTTTGAAGAAACCTCTATAATATTTCCGTTTCTGTTTATCAACATTGGGAAACATCCTTCACAAATAAAGACAAAAGACTAACAATGTATTTCTCTGCCATTTATTTTATAAATGCAAAATCTTCCTTAACAAACTATTCTAAATAACGTACTTTTTTTTAGTCCCGGAAGAAGACAACGTGGTATTTAGCGAGAGAATCCGCCATTTTACGGACCTCTTAGTTATTATCACAGATAGTCTTCTTTTTCACTCAAATTTAAGTTACCTGTTCACAATGGGCAGAAATAATTTTTACTTTACACATATATAACAGAGGAAATATTTCTTGATTTGTAATAAATTTACAATTGTCTACAATACAATAGACGTAAAATTTCTTTCGAGCTAAATGTCTTTATTATAGGTCGATAGTCTAGGTAAGTGCAGCACGAAGCAGTTGTGAGCCCAGTTTAATGCTATGAGTTGTTATTGCGTTCGTACAGTCACTGTGTGAATTAAGCTAGTTCTACAGGATGATGCTTGAGAAGAAAATTACCACACATGTGGCTTATTTTGCAGTACATTCCCATATAAACACATCCCCAAGCAACACGTCTGTATTTATATTTCTTTGCAAAGGGTGATTTTTCCCCTCACCCATAGTAATTGTAAAAATGGTATTATTTTTTCGTTAATAACAATATTTACATTCTACGTATTGCAAATGAATTGACGTGCATGGTCTGTAAATAATCTACATCTCCATCTCACTTACGGATAACCATGTTCCATTGATACCCGTTATTGAGAGATTTCAGTTTATTGCTTTCACCATCATATTAGGAAAGCACTAATATATTTTATCTTAAACCAAACATTACTCCCAGCCATTAAAATCGAATGAACAGAAATGGATAATATTAAACGGTTGAAACGTAAAACAAATTGGAAGGTTGGAAAATAGAATAGGAGAGAGGAATAATATTGGAAATCATTGAGAAGATAAAATAATCACTTCAGGTCATTGTATGAGAGAAGATTGTATTCTGATAGATTGAGTAGAAGATGCGGTGGAAGACAGGCTCGTAGCCAGCCCAAAAATGTAGGGCGGGGAGCGGTAGATGTTAGGGAGGCCCGATACAACCACATTAGAGTTCAGCTCAACAACATAGTATAGTTAATTTGCAAGCTTGAAGTTAACCTTTTAGAAGGCCAGCAAAATTTTAGAAGGGCTGGCCTCCCTAGACCCTCTTCGATACAAGCTTGGTGGAAGATAAACATGGAGGAGAAACAAGGTGACTTCAATTGGTGGACGTCATTACAACGAAAGCTACGTGCTTCAGCATAAAGTTAGTTAGTTTCTTTGTTATTTAGTTCTTTTTCTAGTTTTTATCAGCTACTAGCATATACTATCCGCTTCGCTGGGTTGAAATGAAAATTTAAATGCACAACTCCGCATCTCATGTGTTTAGTACCAGTGAAATATGCTGTTTTCGTTTTTAATGGCATCGATTTAAACGGCATCGGAAAGATAATTGAACACTTCGGCATCGGAAAGATCATTGAACATAGATTCCACACTAATATCGGTCAATTTCGATCATTTTTAAATATCTCTTCCTACCCCTCCCCCAAGTTGCAGGGTTGAATTGGAATTTAAACGGGATCTAAAGTATCACTGTTTATCTAAGAGAAACAAAAGTTATAAATTCAACCCTGCAACCATTTTCGATCATTTATATAATATATATATATATATATATATATATATATATATATATCCTAATCCCCCAAGTGGCGGGGCTGATTTTGGATTTAAACCGGATCGGAAATGTCACTCTTCATCTGAATAATCCCGAAAACTATGTATTGGACACTAATATTGGTCATTTTCGATAATTTGTAAATGTTTATCCCCCTCCCCTTCTCCAACTATCAGCGCTGAACTTGGATTGAAACAACATCAAAAGTGTCACTGTTTCTCTCATCGACCACGAAAACTATGGATTTAATACTACTATCGGTTATTTTTGATTATTTTTAAATTTCTCTCCTCCTCCCCCTTCCCTACGTTGCATGGACAAAGTGAATAGCCTAAAGTAATCCCTGACCCTAAACTCACGCATGTTGAAAATTTGATTGAAATCGTAGTGGTTCAAGAGTGATGAAGTCACAAAGGCAGTCATTTTTAATATTTTTCGTATATCTTCCCTCTCCCCTCCCCTAGGTTGGCTCGTCAAAGTGAAACTATAAAAAAAGCACCAAAGGCCCG
Organism: Thermobia domestica; assembly: GCF_964235325.1. Classification (NCBI taxonomy): domain Eukaryota; kingdom Metazoa; phylum Arthropoda; class Insecta; order Zygentoma; family Lepismatidae; genus Thermobia; species Thermobia domestica. Next base: position 108,342,560 of record NC_137454.1, on the reverse strand, counting down.
ACCCTCATATATGTGGAAAATTTCATCGTGATTGGTTGGGTTTTTCAAAAGTTGCTAGGTTTTATTAGTTTGTATATATACGTCCCACTCTCCTCCTCCTCCCCTAGGATCTACCGTCAATGTTAAATTATATAAATGTTTCCAGATCCGAACCTCATGTATCTTAAAAATTTGATTGAGATCGATCCTATAGTTTCAAGAGATATTAAGTTACAAAAGTAGTCACTTTCAGTGTTATATAAATTGATTTTATATATTTCCCCCTCCTTCTGCTCCAATAATTTGCCCCGTCAAATTTAAATCATAAAATGGATCCCAGGCCTGAACCGCATCTATGTTGAAAATTTGATTAAGATCGGTCGAGTGGCTATTAAGTTTTAATTACTTTTATACCCCCTCCCCCACTCCTCAGTTCAAACATCAAAGTGAATAGCCTAAAACCACCCCAGCCTCGAACCCCATACAATTTGATCGAAATCAGTAGGGCGGTTCAGAAGATTTAGAGTCACAAACAGTAATTTTCAATTGTATATTGTAACGATCTGAAAACCGATCGTTACAAATCTGATTTATTTGGTCTACATTGTCATTATTTGGTTGTTTTATTTTATTGTAAATACTTGTTCATTTCACTTTAAGATTTGCTGTTACTAATTTTAAAATGTTATTATTAAATTTCAACTCAAATTTTATTAAAATGAGTCGATAAATTATAGTTTTTCTGGAATACTAAATGAATCAATGGGCGGAAAGTGCTTTAAATTATGTATACATGCATTTTTATCTTTTTCTAATTATTGATCGATTGATGGATATACAAAAAATAAACAGTGAAAGTTGATAAACGTAAAATCGAATTAATTTGACGTTTAAAGCCAAAATTTTAAGTGCTATTTAATCAAACTGCCATAAAATATTGAAAATTTTATTATTTTGTGTAGTAACTAAATATAAACGGTAAGATGTGTTTGTGGAATATCGTTGAAATGTACCATAATATGAATTGCTAAGAGCATAGCCCCGGCTACTTCCTTATCACAGATGATTCCCAATGTTAAATTATTAAGTTAAATTTTACATGAAATAACTATTTTATTAAATGATAAGGAGTTTCCTGAATCTAGAAGGCTAGTATTACAGCTTATGTTCAAACTACGAGATGGATGTTTTTAAATACGTATTCTTAGCCATTGTTATACAAAACTTCGCAGTCATGTACCAATACGTCGCTGTCTTAAAGTAATTATTGAGTTAAATATTATAAATAATTGAAGTATATACGTCGAATTCTTTATAGTAAATGAAATAATCAAGGTACTTGCTGTAGGAAGTAAAATGGTTATAAGATAACGGTTGCATTCTATAATCCGGAACGTTTAAAAGCAGGCAGCTGTAATATAGTTCTTGTATTCCGGTAATTGAAATAAGCATTAAAATTTTTGGAACTGAGATTTGGAATCTGTATTATTATTGTTATGATTGGTAAATGCTGTGAATCTACTTCCACGCATGATATCCGGACCTGCTCGACTGGTGATAATTGGAATGGAAGTCCAAAATACAAATTATATAAAAGTTAAGGTTTTCGTAGGGCAACGAATGGTTGGCACTATAGAAAGAAAATGAGAAGTACTAGTGAGTTTTTTTAGGAATAATTTTAGCAGTTACAATATATAGCTATATAGACTAGCTTTGCTTAGCTGGGAGCTCCGCCCCCACACCCCAGGGTCTGCTCTGCCTACGGTCTCGCATTTTTTATCTATCAGCCTTTGCACCAACAGTGAATTTCGTGAACTTGCTCTTCATATTTCCTGAATCTGCCCATCTGGGAGCTTCGCCCCCACACCTGTCTTTCCTCGGCCTACGCCTCGCACCTCTTAAATCCGCAATTCTATAACTTTTCCTATTTCAACTATCTAAAAGATTAGGTTCTGTAACCCAAGGAAACGCCCAGTTAAATAGTATAGGAACTTCTTCATACCCCTTTAGATCCCTAAAATATTAAAAATATTTATATTTGGCAATTTTCCTGTCGATTAGTTCTGGAAGGCTACAATCATGCCAAATTTCATCATTGTAATCCTGCGGAAGTGCCTAAACATTTTGGAGTGTAGAAGCCGTCCCATACAAATAACACGGGAAAGATGTTTTAGTTCACTATGAAGCCACTCTACAGTTGGAAATTTTTATTTCGTTTTATTAACGAAAAGATACAAGCATACCAAATTTGAAGTTTTTATTCCAACTCTAAGTACCTAAAAACATAAGATTATAGGTCCAAAAAATGTCCCATTTAAATAACGTAGGGAAATTCTTCATCCCCTCTTTAGACCCACTAAAAATTAAAAATATTCACTTTTGGCAATTTTCCTGTAGGTTAGTTCCGGAAAGCTACAATCATGCCAAATTTAATCATTGTAGTCCTACAGGAAGTGCTCAAAAATTTATGTCAGCTTATGTAGTTTTACATATAGTGAGGATAAGATTTGGCTTTGTTAGTATTAATTAGTTTCATTGTTTGTTTGTTGCAGTTTAGCGTTCCTTCTCAGCACTGAGGCTTTATGACACGTGAACATCGAAACTGCTACCACGTGAACGAAAGGTGACCACACTAGCCACTAAATGTATTTCAAATTCTCAAAACAAAGTTGTAATTTTTAAATCAGAGTACAGGAAAGCTTCATAATTTGTCTGAGATCTAGACAGAGAATGTACGGTTAACAAGCGTAACCTAATCAGAAAAGAAAATTCACTGAAATATATTCTCACTCAATCATATACTTACTCTTTCATAATGTATTTTGTACTGCTACTCAGAACATTTTTGGGGCAGAGAGTAATGGCAGGTAATGGAATTTGCCATTCGTTAAAATTTCTTTCTATGGTTACAACAACTGGACTGTCCTGAAACTTTCTCCATGATTTGTATATCAATAAAACTGTCAGAGCAAGACCTACTAGAAATAGGATGATCCACATCAACCTGAAAAGTAATGTAAGATAGATGATATATATATATATATATAATTTCAGTTTTACATCCTATCATTATGATGAACATGAGTTTGTCCGCCATAAACTTATAGGAAGTGTTTTCGAACCAGTAACTCAGGGCAGAATGCATACATATAAAATCTTGATTACAAAAATTCTATTTTTAGCTTTTTAAAGAAAAACCACATTAATTTCATATAATCCATTAAACTTATTTTTAATAAGAACAAGAGAAATATTAGGGAAAGGTACAAACAAGGGTGTACTCAACATGTTTTTTTTACGTAACCAAGTTTTTCAGAGGGGCCAGACTTCCGTACTAAAAGTGAAATGAAAAGCTTGTCTCAAGGTATAAAAGCATTAATAACTCACGATGCATAGACTACATACACATTACTATCAGTGTGCGCAACCGCGCTCCAAGTTCTCCTTATGTGTACGGTTCAAAGGCCGAAATGCTGACTTTCAAAACATCGCCACTCTCCCCAAGAGGATGAGGGGGACACGTCCGCTCCAATGTTAGAACTGTCCTCCCAATAATCCGTTTTGATTTTTTTTTTTTTTAAGGAGAAAAGTGATGATCTGTGTCCAATTGCACAAAGGAAAGTGAGATGAAATTGATGTCCCGCTCATAAGTCTCAATCTTCCGGCCTCTCAATGTTGAAGATAACTCTGCTCCCCGGATCCTCCACATCGTTCTTTTTCAACTTCATAAAATTTTAAACATCGCCCTCACTTCTTCTCGAGCATGTCAGATTTCAGTGTTCTGGGAACGGGGAGAAGGGTAGTGTAGGTGTGGCCATTCGTCTGTCAGTCAAACTCGTCCTGTAGTGTTTCCACTTTACATTAAATATCGTTATCGGTACTTACACATTTTCCTCTTGTTTTGTCATTTGTTGTGAAAATCCTACCACATTCTCATAGGTGACGTATTCACACAAAAGATACTATAAATTTCTTACTGTTCTTGTTGCACAAGTCGTACAGAACGTTAACTTTCTTGTCGAATTATTTTTTTTTCCGTTAGACAATTCTTTCATATCAGATATGGCAACCTTGAAATTCCGCCCAAAATAGTTCTCATCAATAAAGCGTGTAAATTTCGGTTATGTTTTCTTTAAAACTTTTCGCTGCTTGAAAACAGTCATAGTGAACCTTCCTGACATCCCTACAGACACTGATCTCAGTATAAACGATGAATCCTATACTTCTGGAACAGTTTACTGCAATACTTCCGCGATGCTTGAATGGCAATGAAGTTGCATTGTAGTCGACTTTGAACTACCCTGTACCCTGCAACAGCGCTAGAGATAGGAATAAGCGACATACCACACACACACAAATACACACACACACTCACAACGGGTGAACACAGGTTCTTCTAAGAAACGCACGCACAGACTTTTGATACCTGCCGGACAGATAGTAAAATTATTCCCGCACTCCACAGTTCATTGACACGGTTTCCAGCTATGGAGGAGACCTTTCAGTTTGTCAAAAAGAAGGGACTTCGTAATCAGAACTGCTGTGCTGCGTTTCCTGAAGATTTGTTTTTCAGTCTCCCATTGTAAGAAAGCATAGGCCCTATACAATTTCAGAAACGTATATCACAATACTTCACACGCAAAGAATGCCCATACAGTGGCGTCACTAAAATATTTTGTTTGGCGGGCTGAAGATCTTTTGGGGGGCATACTCCCCAACAACTCAAAAACTCCGTTTAGTATTTTAGAATCATCTTCAATCAAGGACACAATGAAATTCGCTTTTAGGCGAGGGAGGGGGAATATTGTTGCTGCTCTACGCTTTCATATTTTTCGTATCATAGTTGTGTTTATTTGTTTCACTTTTATCGTTACTGAAATGCACATTCTTGTACTTCACCGACTCATTCAGATACAATCACGTAATTTTTCTTTTCTTTCTTGCTTTCTTTCTTTTCTTGATAGTTATTTTTCTTAAAAGTACTTCATGAGAAACTACTTTCTCAGCAAACTTATTTTTATATTCGACTTCTGACCTGCCTGAAATAGTAATACAATAAGGTAAAAATAGACAATAATAAATAGCACATAAAATTTCTTAAAAGTTATCCATCTAAAATTTGCCGCATGAGATAGTTTATAGTTGAGACCTCAGCTTGCGAAAACAAGAAGCGCGAACTAAGAAGTAAAGGAATGAGAAGTTCAGTTCACATAGTATTTCCAAGTGAGAAATACGATAGAAAAGCATAATTATGTCAATTTACGATTTTGTTTCGGAAGGAGCTATCCTAACTTTCGGGGGGAGGGGCTCTGCCTGGAAATGTGAAAATTCTGCAAGATATTTCAGTTATTTTACTATAGTAAGTAAGATTTCGAGTGGGGCCTTAAGCCCGGAAGTCCCCCCTAAATACGATTCCGTGCATTTTCACACGGTGCAATCTCGCACGGTGCTCATTATCGAGCAATTTCACACGGTCCTGGTTATCGCATTAATCAGTTAGCAGGTGTGGTGCATTTTCACACGGTCCATCTGCAATCACGTGATTCACCCTGAAACTCCTTTCACTACAAGGGGAGGGAGGACAGAACAAGTATGAACTAAGTAAGAACAGAGAAAGAGCAAATACAAGTTAAATATGAGCAATTGCAATTAATACTAGAGAAGCTAGAAAAAAGAAAAAATTAACAAACACACGTTATAATAAAGAAGAGGAAAATAATTACAAAAATAAAATAAAACTAATAACGAAAATAATAGCAAATTAAAGTACATGAAAATAAAAATTCAGAAAAACAAATAATCTTGCGAAAACAGACTAAAATGTGTTACTGGTTTCCACTCCAAATTGATATCGTCTCTGCAGGTCGACTTTCAAGGCATTCTGCGGCTAAGTTGATCAAGATCTCTATTTTTGGAAATAATGTATGGTTGTTTTCATAAACTTTGCACCGATCGTCTAAGGCACTCGAAAATATGCAATAATGTATGATATCTTACTTTATGATATCTTACATGTATGATGGTATTTTGAAAATTTCGTAACTTTTAATCTTCATCTGAATTACAAGAACAGTATCTGTATTACTTTTAATCTTTATCTGAGAGGACAGTATACTTGCTTCTTTAAAGCATAAATATTTTTTCACGTTGTTTTAGTACTTCTAATATAGTAAAGCCCCAATTATCCGCGGAATTTGGTAGCAAGGGCACCAGAGATGGCGAAAATCTCGGATAACCCAAAAATATTTCAGCATAAACACTGTTTTATTGTACGAACAAGACATAATAAAACTTTTAAAATATGTACAATACAGCAGAAAATTGGAAATATTGATTTTTACAATGCAATTTATTTTTATGTATTAGAACATACAGTACATATCTGCGTACGGATTGTCATCCCGCAGCGACTCGAGTACTTATGAAAAATAATAGTAGGCGGCTGCAGCAGGGCTTAAAAAAAAAAAGTACTCGCGGATAATCGGAGCTTTACTGTGTTTAAAAATTAACTTTCTTTCGTGTGATATTTTGCCTAAACAAATATCTACACATATATAATTGCGTAAAAGGAAGTAATAACACAAATTCGCATGTTTTTATGTTTCATTTTTTAAAAGAAAGATACTTATGAATAATAATTTATTTTGTACATTTGTAACCGAGCAAACGCTTTTTTATGTGTGTGTACGTATATGCGAAAACACATTTCAATTGTTTATTTCAGAAGCTGATGTTTTTTTTATTATTATTATTTTAGCTATGCATCAACAGACAGAAGGTAAATTGCCATGGCAGGCTCAATCTGCCCAAAACAGAAGATAAAATAGCAGTTGTGGAAAGAGATCATCAGTGTGTACCTGATGTTGCAGTTTGCGAGATACGAAAGCGACTTTCAAATTGCAAGAAGAGAGCAAGAGACGAGATCCTTACACCAGTGTCTGTTATCTTCAAAGAAGAAATGGCTGTTCCAATTAATCAAGGTCTGGACCTAGTAACCTCCATACCATCGTATGATCAGAAGAAAGGGGGTTTAAATGGTGTTAGAAGGAAATCACTTGGCATACATCAAGGTGCACCGACTCCTAGAAATATCTGCTTTCCCGATTATATGATTCGGTTTGAAGATGGTACCTCGTTTTTACAGTACGACGCACTGGAAGGAGACGGACGAATTCTGTGTTTTGGTTACGAGGGTTTGAAACCAGCACTGAAGGAAAGCGAACAATGGTTTTTTGACGGAACGTTCAAGAGTTCCTGTAAGTATTTTTCCCAGTTATACACCATACATGCAGACATAGGAAGCACACATGATAAGACACTGGTTGTACCGGTCTTGTATGCATTGTTGCCAGATAAAACAGAGCGAACATACGAACAACTGTTTACATTTCTTAAAACGTGGTCTGGCCAGAACGAACCTCGAGTGTTAAAAATAGATTTTGAACTTGCTGCAATCAATGCGTTGCGTGCAGTGTTTCCCAATTCACAGGTTTCCGGCTGCCATTACCATTTCAACCAGAGTATCTGGCGGAAGATTCAGAGTATAGGTCTCGTCGAAGAATACCTCCACAATGAAGATGTACGCCATCATGTTCGCATGTGTAGTGCATTGGCATTAATACCAACAAGCAGGATCGATGAAGGTTGGCTCACCGTCATGGAGGACTGTCCATCTGGCCAGAAAATCGAAATGTTCAACGATTATTTCATTGAACAATGGATGGATAATCCAAATGTTCCAAGAGAAATATGGAACTGCAACGGTCAAAGGCACAGAACAAACAACCCAGTGGAGGGTTGGCACAATAAGTTAAATCGCACCATATCTAAGAGTACACCACATATCTTTGAGCTTGTGAGTGTATTAAAAGCAGATGCGACAGCTAGTTTTCATGCTTTCGCGAGACAGGGCTTAGACTGCAATTCGGAAAAGCGTAGAAAATTCACTTACATCCGTCTTGACGAACGATTGCAATTAGTCCTGGAGAAGCTAGAAAATGGCGCAGACCTTAAAAATTGCTTGAGAAGCTTGAGCTATCTCCAAAAGCTAAGATAATGGGCTATGAACTGTAAAAATGGGTTGACGACGTACAAAAGTAGAAGGTTCCATCTTAACGACGTTCTGTTCGCTCGGAAAATAACAAGATGACAAGGTTCTTCTTAGAACCGCCTTGGAGTATGGAGCTAATATTGTGTGTTTTACAAATCACAACGTTTTTCTATGCTCTAGGGCGGGCACATTTTTCTTCGATTGTTGAACTACCTGTCTGAATTCTCTGATGTGCTGCTTATTTTATTCTTTATTTATTTTAATATGTGATTATTCTATCTTCTGTCCCTAATTATTTTAATTTTTGATTATTCTTTATTTGTTCTTATTTTCATTTGCTGTTCTTTATGTATTAATATCAATTTCCGATAGTTTCTGTTATTTTTTTCATTTATTTGAATTTCTTATTGTATATGCTATTTTTCTCTTCTTCTTTACTATTGTTTTTATTTGCTGATTTCTTTGTTCTATCTTGTTCTTTGTTATTTTAATTTCTGCTTACTTTCTTCATTATTCTTTTTGTGAAAGTGAAACATTTTCTAAGCTCTCCTTCTCTAATATTAATTGCAATTGTTCGTCTTTAACTTGTATTTGCTCTTTCTCTGTTCTTACTTAGTTCATAGTTGTACTGTCCCCCCCTCCCCTTGTAGTGAAAGAAGTTTCAGGGTGAATCACTTGATTGCAGATGGACCGTGTGAAAATGCACCACACCTGCTAACTGATTAATGCGATAACCAGGACCGTGTGAAATTGCTCGATAATGAGCACCGTGCGAGATTGCACCGTGAGAAAATGCACCTCACCCTAAATACGCCACTGATTACGTCATAGTCATAATAGATATCGCTTTTCTCAACTAAATCTAACACGTCAACAAGTATCTGTAGTCGCTCGCAGAAGACTGAACTTCACATTGAGAACCCTATAGAGAACGCGTTGCTGTTTGTTGAAGCAAAAATAAGGCAACCCAATATATCATGAGTCTACTGATGACGTGTTAGAATCTTACCTTTGAAATAAATTTCTCAGTATATAATGTATTTTCAGAGTGAGATTTGGGTCTTAGTAAAGACTATGTGCTTGATCAGCAATAAAGTTCGCAGCTTTCATAACTTCATAGAAAAGGCCTGATTCTTTCAAAGAGGGGACAATATTCTCTTCTTCAGGTTTGCCGCAAAAATAACTTGCACAATTTGAATGGTCACCAAACACATGGTAAGGTCCATTCAATATGTCCTTACCATATCATATCATTTTAGTGGCCTTGCTCTTATCCGTGGTTTTCCTCCAGTGTTCAACTGCTTTACACACACCAACACGAAGACGCAAAATTTTTTCTCCTAATTTCCGTCTATGAAACACGGGTTTAATTTTAGTTAACTACAATTTCTCGCAGTTTGGAACAATAGTTTCTCAGAAGATGATTTCTGCATTCCATTTTCTCCACTGTAAGATTATCATAAGGCCTTGCCTCCATTTTTTTTTTTTTTTTAATACACGCTATTATTGCCGTCTACGATTAGGCGACCAAACCTTACGCTATAAAGTTCTTCACTTTTCCTAAAGCCTTCCACAATAATATCAGCTTCCATACTAGTTGAGCTCCCTGTCCAGTTCTTGTAGCATAGATGATCATGATTTGAGCTATCAGCTCCCGGGGGCTCTGCTTCTCTCTCTTTCCTAGCACATAGTGTACAATATTTGTTTCTAACTCCCAAGAAGAGAACTTTGCGTGTTCTTAAGCCAACAATCGTGGCCTTGAAAAATTAATATATAATATGTTATAAAAATAAAACTATTACTTAACATTTTACTTTACTAAACATATCTAATATAAATAAAATGAAGAGTTTGTGTGTGTGTGTGTGTGTGTGTGCGTTGGTGAACCCGCCAATCTTTGTAGGTCGATCGGCTACAGAGCAGCACTCTGACCTTTTTTTGCAAAGCGAGCATTTTTTAGTGGTTGCTCGAAAAGTTTTTTACTTTTAACGCGTGCAGCACCATTATAGGGGCCCCCCGCGAGTTCTTTTGACTCCGCTCGTTTATACGGATACAGCCGGTTTGTGTGTGTGAAGTGTGTGCTCAGACTGAAAAATTTCGTTTCTCGATCGGTGTGTATTCCGACGCAGTGCCATCTACGTGTGTATTCCAAGCAGGAACTAGAGCAATTCAAACTCCCAACGGCTGCGTTCACCATTGTTGCCAATCAAGTATTTGTTGAAACATTAAAGAAAAATAGCAACTATAGCAAGGAATTTTTCACAGTAAGAACTCGGATATGAATATTACGTAAAAATAACCCTATGCCTAAAATGCTTTTTTTACTAGAGCTGAGGAGAGGGACAGGGGAGGGAGACGTGTGTATCTAAAAATATATATATTTTAAATATATATATAAAATTGAAAATCACTATGTTTATGACTTTAAATCTGCTGAACCGCTTGATCGATCTCGATCAAAATTGTAACATGGATGAGGTTCGAGGCCGGACTGGTTTTAGGCTATTCACTTGGATGGTAAAAGTGAGGGGGGGGGGAATGGGTATAAAAATAAATAAAACTTAATAACTCCCGAACCACTCAACCGATCTTGATCAAATTTTCAACATAGATGAGGTTTAGCCCTGGAATTGTTTCTATAATTTTAAATTGACTGAGCAACGTATGGGAGGAGAAGGAGGGGGGGTTTATAAAAATCAATTTATATAAGACTGAAAGTGACTATTTTTGTAACTTAATAAATCTTGAACTATCCGACCGATCTCATTCAGAGTTTCAACATACATGAGATTCGGATCTGGAAATATTTTTGTAATTTCACTTTAACGGTAGATTCTAGGGAAGGGGGTGGGAGGGGGACATGAATAAAAATTAATAAAACTAATAACTTTTGAACCACACAACCAATCTCGATTAAATTTTCAACATGTATGAGGGTCGGGCCTTGGGTGCTTTTTATCGTTTCACTATGACGAGCCAGTATAGAGGAGGGGGAGGGGGAGATATATGTAAAAAAATAAAAATGACTGTCTTTGTGACTTCATCACTCTTGAATCACCCGACCAATCTCAATCAAATTTTCAACATGCATAGAGTTCGGATGTGGAAACATTTTTGTAATTTCACTTTAACGGTAGATCCTAGGGAAGGGGGTTGGGAGGGGGACATGAATAAAAACTAATAACTTTTGAACCACCCAACCAATCTCGATCAAATTTTCAACATGTATGAGGGTCGGGCCTTGGGTGCTTTTTATCGTTTCACTATGACGAGCAAGTATAGAGGAGGGGAAGGGGGAGATATATGTAAAAAAAAATAAAAATGACTGTCTTTGTGACTTCATCACTCTTGAACCACCCGACCAATCTAAATCAAATTTTCAACATGCATAAAGTTCGGATCTGGAAACATTTTTGTAATTTCACTTTAACGGTAGATCCTAGGGAAGAGGGAAGGGAGGGGAACGTATGAATAAAAACTAATAAAACTAATAATATTTGAACCACCCAACCAATCTCGATCAAATTTTCAACATGTATCAGGGTCATACCTTGGGTGTTTTTTATCGTTTCACTATGACGAGCCACCATAGTGGAGAGGGAGGGGGAGATATATGTAAAAAATAAAAATGACTGCCTTTGTGACTTTATCACTCTTGAACCATCCGACCGATCTCAATCAAATTTTCAACATACATGAGTTTTCGGGCAGGGATTAAGGCTACTCACTTTGACGATGCAACGTAGGGGAGGGGGAAGGAGGAGAAATTTAAAAATGATCAAAATGACCAATATTAGTGTTGAATCCATAGTTTTTGGGATCGATGAGAGAAACAGTGACACTTCTGATGCTGTAACAATCCAAGTTCAGCCCTGATAGTTGAAGAGGGGGAAGTTGCAACGTAGGGGAGGGGAATAAACATTAAAAATGATCGGAAATGGCTAATATTAGTGTCGAATCCATAGTTTTAGGATTTGCTGAGATTAACAGTGACAATTTTGACGCCGTGTGCCGCAGCACGGTTGAGAGGAGGAGGAGTTGTATATAATAATGATTGAAAAATGACCAATATTAGTATCTAATCCATAGTTTTCGGGATCATTATGATGAACAGAGACATTTCCGATCCGGTTTAAATCTAAAATCAGCTCCACAAGTTGAAGAAGGGGGAGAAAGAGATATATTAAAAATGGTCGAATATGTCCACTATCAGTAGAATTTATAGTTTTCTGGGTCGCTTAGATGAGCAGTGATACTTTCGATTCCGTTTAAATTCAGATTCAAACCTTCAACTTGGTTGAGGGGGAGTAAAACGTTTAAAAATGGTCGAAAATGACAGATATTAGTGCTCAATCCAAATTTTTGGGGTCGCTCAGATGGACAGTGATACTTCCGATGACATAGGCCGCAACAAGGGGGATATAATGATTCGAAATTAGTGTTGAATCTATAGTTTCTGGGATCGCCGAGATGAAGAATGACACTTCGTATGGTGTTCATTCCAAATTCAGCCGCGCGTCTTCTGAGAGGGGGAGAGGGAAATAAAAAATAACCCACATTAGTGTCGAATCCATAGTTTCCTGGGTCACTGAGATGACCGGTAACACATCCAATGCCGTGCTGCACAACATGAAAGAAGAGGAGGGGGATATATATATATAAATGTTCAAAATTATCCGACACTAGTGTCTGATCCGTAGTTTTTAGGGTCGCTGAGATGAAGAATGACACTTCCGATCCCGTTTGAAACCAAACTCAGGCCCGTAACTTGGAAGATAATGAAATGATCGAAAATGATTAATATTAGCGTCGAATACGTGGTATTCGGGATCGCCGAGGTGATCAATAATCTTTCCGATGCCGTTTAATTTTCATATGCATATTTCACGGGTACAGAACACATGAGACACGGAATTGTGCATTTAAATTTTCATTTCACCCAGCGAAGCGGGTATATACTAGTAAAACCTCATAACTTTGGAATCACCAAACCGATCTCATTCAAATTTTCAACATGGATGAAGTTCGGACCTGGGATGACTTTTGTCATTTTAGTTTGACGGTCCAATGTAGGGAGGGGAAGAGAGTGTATCAGACCATCAGTCTTAGACATTTTTCTCAGCTTCTAGTGCACGTAGACGCTGGAAACAAAAAATGAATGACCAAATGGTACATGAAGAATCAAATGGTGATACTTCCATATCCAGTGGCGTAGCGGGAATACACCAAGGGGGTCAACACCAAAATTTTTAATGGAAAATGGTATCAATTTCGATTTTTTAGAAGTAATATTGAAAAAGAATTAACTTTTACGGGAAACACTTTTCGTTAAATTCTACGGTTTCGGATCTACGTCTATTATTTGTTGTATTGCTACTATCAGACAACCCGGTAAACTCATTTTTCTGTTCATAGTGCACGGAGACACTTCAAACAGAAAATGAATGACTAAATCGTATCTGAAGAATAAAATGGTGATACTCCCATATCCAGTGGCGTAGCGGGAATGCATCAAAAAGATCAACTCCAAAATTTTTAATTGAAACTGGTATCAATTTCGACTTCTTTGAAAGTATTACTGATAAAGAAACAACTTTTACGGGAAACACTTTTCGTCATATTCTACGGTTTGGTATCTACTTATGTTATTTGTTGAATTGCCACTTCAGACCAATTGCCATCTCAGTCATTTTCCTCTGTTCGTACTACACGCAAACACTTCAAAACAACAACAAAAAACTGAATGACCAAATCGTACGTGAAGAATCAATGGTGATGCTTCTATATCAATTGGCGTAGCGGGGATACATCCACGGTGGTCAACTCCAAAATTTCAAATGGAAATTGGTATCAATTTCGATTTCTTTGGAAGTATTATTTGGAAATAGAAACAACTTTAACGGGAAACACTTATCGTTAAATTCTGCGGTTTGGGATCACGTCTGTTATTTGAAGTTGAATTGCTACTATCAGTCCACCGGCACAGGCATTTTTCTCTGTTCGTAGTGCAGGTAGACACTTCAAAAAAAAAAGGATTCAAACTGGACCAGTAGTGTGCGTTGTGTATGCTGACATCTCCATTACTCTTGAAGGTTGCTACATCCGTCCACAGAATGTCCCGGTGGAACATGGGTTTCCTGGCACTCATCCACTGACAAAACTAGACGGATATGTAAATCTTGTTCTCGGAGTTCCTGATTCAGATGAACATGGTCAAAATGGAGCACGTTGTTGAGCAGAATCCTCCAAACCGTCATGTTGCTTATCGCAGCATCCCTGGCGAATCGTGTTTTCGAGATTTGGGGAATCACATGGACTGCAGCAAGGATGCCGGTAGACCGTTTATCCTAAACACGGCGCCTGATCTGCTGACGTCTTTTGTGTTGAGAAGGGACATGCCCAGTCCTCTGCACACCAAGTGCAAGACGAAACGCTTTCCTCGACTGCCCAGCACGATTGAGAAACCGTTGATCATATAGCCGCGCAGCCTCGCGATAATTCTCCCAACTTCACTCAATACCATTAACATATCAAAAGCTATGATATTCGAAAACATCGTTTGAGTTCCCTCAAGCACACGAAATAATAGGCAATAGGAGCCGAAATCAACAAACATTCAACACTTTATCTTTCAACTACAAACAACAAATATTCAACTCTTTTATATCAGAACTTTTTTCCGTTTTCTTCTCTTCTTCTACTTTGTCAGATGGCCCTTCATTAATGTATTTTTCGCTACTAATAACCATCATACAAAAATTTCTCCCTTTTCACTCCTTTTTGCAGCTTCTTTCCCTCTTAACCCCCGTCTTGACCTGTATCTCATTCTTATGTGCAGGTGTAGCTTTGGCGCACGACACTTTGAATTATTTACATGTAAAATTCAATTCTTTGTATGGATAGGCATGTTTATAAGGAACAAATGGCGACAGAATGAAGTACAAAGTAATACTCTGCATTATAGGTTTACAAGTGTAGTGTTCTAGTATAAAATGATTACAAGTGATTTACGCCATATATAATAAGTGAGTGTATATAAAAGATGGCGCTATTAGATGTTATTTTCCACTGGCAGCATATTTTTGCACAATGTAAAAAACCTGTATTTTATATGTTCAAGTGCAACGTTACTGGAAAAAAAAATTACAAGTGCTGTTGAATTTCGTACCATTGACAAAACCCATTCCTTTTCATCTTGGCTTGCGCACATATCCCCGACTGCTGACAGACTTGTTCCTTTCGGACGCACTCCCGCGCTAGCGTACGGACCCACCAGCTTTATTCTTCCCTGACCCGAGTGGATAGCATTCGTGTTTTAATGGCCACCTAAGGCAGGTTGGTTTGAGTTTTTGCACTATAATATTTAATTATTCATCCCTGTATTTTATCTATGCCAAGTGAGGCATTTTCATGTCGCCAAGGGAAACCTTTTAGGGGATAATAAGAAGGAAATTAGTAAAAGAATTATAAGTTTTAACAATTGTTTCTAGTGGTGCGCCAAAAGTAAACTTGTACGCATTCCTTTTCTCTCTGACTCTCTTTTTCACCTGTGTCTCAACGGTTTGCTTTAATTCTTCAGACTTCCATCCATCATCTTTTTGTATCATTTCTTTATACTTATCCTCTACATCTTTTTTCTTGACTAATCCCTTTATATCTTCGCCTTCTCTTTTACTTTTACACATTCTTATTATTTTACTATCTACATTTCTGTATTGTTTTCTTCTGTTTCTTTCTTTCGTAACTTTATTTTCTGTTCTCACCTGTTTACCATATTTGTTTAGACTTCTATTACTTGTATTCTTTCCTTCTATTATTGTTGACCTTGTACGTATTCCCTGACTCATACAAAGGTATTCCATTTCTACTACCTGTTTGTCGGTGTGTCGGTGTGTCTACAGACCTGATTCCTCTGTTATCGATTTTCTGGTTCAAGATTCTCGTGTTTAACCTCTGAATTTCGTTTTACCAATTAAATTCGATTAAATACTAGTGAACATATTTTCTTCTCTGTATTGGCTACCTGAATGGAGCTTAATATAAAATCTCCACTGAACTAAAATTTCGTTCATCTTCTACATCCGTATTTACTTCTGTCATCTAGTTCTTCTGTAATTCAGTAAGGATGAAGATCTTGTCTTCCTTCTGAATATCTTCATAGGCAACTCATTGATTCTTCTTATGTACCTATTTGTATACCTTTTGGACAATAGTGTGCAAAATGATTATATTCGTTGCAATCCCTACATTGTGTGCTTCTAGCTGAACATTGATATCTAAAATGTTTTCCACATGCTAAACAACCATATTGATAACATCCATATTTTCCTGTGATTGTTTCAGAACGAAATCTATTGATTTTATATAGTTTGTCCTGGTAGATATTTGTATCTTTGGTTGGTCTTTTGCGACATTCACTTGTAGCGAGAAAAAATGCTTTTGTACTCTGATTTAACAATGCACATCGCAAAGATATAGCAAATCATGTAGCAATACTGCAAAGGGAAGTAACCATGTTTTGTGAATTTTATTCAAGAGTGGAAGAAGTGAATCTAGCTGCTCTCACTGTATTATTGATCTTCATTTGGGCCTAATTATCTGTTCTATACTAGCAACCTGTGCTGAATGGATACAAAATCATTGAAAACATGGTCGTCCCTGCATCAGGACCATAAAACTCGTAGTGCCGTAACAAGGCGGAAGGGTGGTGTAAGGGAGCACTGCCTCCGCCAATTTCAGGAGGGGACTTGACTGGTGTCCAACTTTTTGTTTTGCACAAATTAGTACCTAACTCAAGAGTGTTAAGCATTTTCCGAAAGTAAACCTGGAAATATAAACATGTGAATATTAGTTCACATCTTTCGGGGAAAGGAGGTAGCAACGGACATTTTAAAACATTGAACTGCCTCTTGGTAAAAAGATGTAAAATTACCTCGAAATAAACCTGAAATATGGAATGTGAACTTTATTAACAAACTGAACATATTGACATAAATGCTAAAATAATGAAATAAACAAATGGCAATACAGATCGCTAAATTTCACATATTTGGAATATTTGCGAGCACTAACGAATACGTAAGATGTTTGAAAAACATGATGTTTACACCTAGAAGGAACAACAAGAAATCCTACCCACGAAGCTAACAGTGGTAACATGTGTAATGGATATCCGTTCATTCAATTGAGGTGGTTTCATGAACCCAGCCATCGCAGGATTGACACTACACCCAGCCTTCATTGAACGTTTCACCACAAATTATACATTTAATGGGGCTTTGCTGTTAATATTTTCTGGTTGTCCGTGTGGTGGTTCATTAGCTTCTTGTTATTTCGTTTGCTGAAGTCACTTTTTCTTTCAATTTGCCTCTTATATGGTATCGAACTCTACCCAGGCCGAACGCTAAACGCCACTTGCGATTTTCTGTCAATGATTATAACTGTTCACTAATGGAGAGCTCTTTACTAGTTAATGGACGAGAAGATTCCGATTTCTCGGTCATATGTGGAGAACATGGATTCGCTGCAGATGAAAAACAAGAAGTATCCCTCTTTTTCCTCCACCCTAATGAAGTTGAACATTGTGGGTCTTCACTGGTAGGTCTAGTGTATCACCTTGCAAACACGAATCAAGTTTGCGAACAGATATTCGGGTTTGTAAATATCTGATGGTTCAGTGAATATATTCCGGTGCACGCAAATCTATTGAGAGCAATATCCATGCGACACCCGTTTCAATATGCCTCTGGAACAAGTTTAAAGCCGTAAATTAGTTTGAAATAAATAATTGCTAGCTTATTTTCAGATCGGTGTTATGGTTACAACGACAGTAGCAACACCATGCGGCTTAACTGTAATGCTTTTGCCTCTACCGAAGTCGATGGTGATAAGTAGCTTAAGATTAAAATGTAAAATCTTCTATCCTACAGCGGCCTAGGGTGGTGATTTAAAGGATATATTTCTTACCTATCGTAGTTTTAGAAGATAGTATAGTTGTATCGCTCTGCTTATACGTGTTCCGGTGCAGGTAGTTATAGAAATATTCCTTTGCCTATTATGGCTTCAGAAGTTGGATTTAAGGAAATCTCCTTAACAAAACGATTTCAGGAATAGTTTAGGAAGATTAGCGATCAGCATTGGAACTTATTCTTCTTTCCACTTGAGGTCTTCTTTTATGGCTGTCCTCTGAAAGAAAGTTCGTGAGGAGAGGGTTGGCCATCTTCGATTCCCTTCGGAACCAACTTTGCGTCTTTCTGGTATCCTCCTTCCACCGTCTGTTGGTGATTATGTTTTGAATAGAAAACACGTGCTCGTTAATGAAGCATGCTTTATAGTATTTGCTTACACCTGAGGTACGGAACCTTACAGCCTCCACACCAGGAACATAATCCACAAGATTATTTGAAAAGTACAAATATTGTAGTGGAAACATTTGTTAAAAAGGTTCTATTTTCATGGCAAAATCTTTGATACGTGCCAGTAAGTAGGAACATAAACCCGTAAACCTTTGCAAAATTCACTAATGGTGGAATCTTGAATTCTGTATTTTTGGCTTTCTTGCAAAGATTTTAATAGAATTGCCTGATACTAAATATCCGAAAGCATTCAGCTCTGAGTAAAATAAATTTGTCTTAGGTGAAGCACAAAACTTTTTTAATTTTTAAAATAAAATTCCGATAGCTATTGTTGAAGACTGTAACTTCCCAGCACGATGTCATCGGCAAAAGATCTTATTCGTTAATTAATGTAAAATCATCCTAGTTGCAATTAAGAGAGCTTGCGTGGTAGTTTAATGACCCGTCACGCATATGCTAATTTTGTAATATTTTCTTGTGTGATTGACCTTGAAGATCATGTATCAGCGGTTTTTGGGATGGAGCAAGATTTGGAGAACACTGCCGATTTAGGGATTCTTATTTTGTGATTGTAGCCCCTATAATGTCCAATTCCGTCCAGAGTGTATAAAAACATTTTTATATTTGTACAATAACTCATGAATGGCCTGTTCCTGCGACTGGTCTAGATTACGATTAATATCAAAAACATCAATTTTGAAAAATTTTATCTATTCTTCAAAGAAATGACAACCTCCTCTTTTCCTGTACAATTTTTATTTTCTTCTATTTTGTACGCTTTCATAGCTGGAAAAGATTAATCCTGGCATGCCATAAGGTCCACCACTGACGTATTTTTGCTTAAAGTTACAGGATAATTATGTGGATTGGAAATTAAGTCATGTTGTTTACCTTGTCAAGGAAGTCGTAGAGAAACGATACGAAGAAAGATGAATAATCTTCAATCTGTCTTTTTTGCTATTACCGGAATAAATGCGTGGAAAAGTTGAACTAGCGTAATGCGTTTGTCGATAAAAGAGCAAGCTTGTCTTTGTCTAAGTATATGAGTGGTGTGTTGTGATAAAATGTTTTCCTGGTTCTTTTTTGGTAATGTTGGCTTCTTATGATTTTTAAATAGAGATATAAGATTCTTTGTTAAATCGATTGTAAGATAAGCGTTTAAGCAAGTCTAAACTAAAAATAACTGGAATACATGATTTCTTCCTCATTCGAAAGTAATGAATGTCGTTTCCTAACTTTGAATGATACCATTGCTACATATTTCAAGGTAATGATTTTATTTCATATCCTTTAACCGCTGTTTTATGTGGTATTAATTGAACATCAGGAAGTAAATATTCGAAAGGCCAGATGAAAATGTGGGATCCGGTTTCCAATAGCACTGTTCGTCTGCGTAATTTAGTGACTATTTATAGGCTTTGTTCTGTCATTAGAATTGCTTGATCTTTGACTCCTGAACAACGCTTGGCCCTATTCGCTTTTTGGACGTTTAAAATAGGTAGAATCACAGTACCTACGCTTTCTGCATATTGCGAAGTCCAGTATTTGATCTTCTGTTGTGGATTTTGTTGGAGGTTTCGTGGTGTCCCCTGTTTTCCTCTATACTTCACCCCGTTCTAATAGTTCTTTTGTTTCGTCACTTATTCCCTTAATTGCTCTTTCTATTTTGGTTATACAAACTGGTTTCTGCAACTATTAAAAAGAGCTCTGCCATTTTATTGGTCAGGGAAGAAAAATAGTTTTAAACAGGAATTTTCTGCTCGTGTGGAGATTCTACGACGTTGAGGTTAGACTTCTGATCTTTCTCTAGTTGTGGTGGTGACATTGAAGTATGTAATGGCGGAGCAGGAGGATTATATTGAAAAAATAGGATTTTGTCTAGGTACTACAAATTTCACATTAATTTTATCCTGTAATGATGCAAGAGACTGAGGTAGTACATTTATGTATATACAAATACAGTGCGCCAATATATAACGAATTGAGTTATTTTGCAATAGAGAAATGAAATCTACACCGAAAGCAAATATGTCTACGAGCTTCTTCGTGGCTAAGCGGTTATCGTGCTCGCCTTTGGAGTGGGTGACCCGGGTTCGATTCTCGGCGGGAGCTCATGTTGTTCGGATTCGACGTTAATCAGTAGGTTCCGTTTCATATAGCTTCGCTGCTTAAAGGGATGTTAAACTCAAAATCAACTTAACTGAAAGTATATGTCTATCAAGTGGCTAGCGCAAATGTCAGTAGTTGAGCAGTAACAGAGTTACACATTAATATTATTATTATTACTGTTACTATTATAATAATAATTATTATTAATGAATAGAATGTTGCAATTAGGTTTTGTTCCCTGAAGTTGGGAAGTCAACTACGAAATCTCATAGATAGTTATATAATGCTTATATGAATCATTTAGTAGCATTTGAGTTTCTATGAAGCAAGCCTTACGAACAGTTGAATCCCATGGGAGCAAATATATGGAATTCATCGAAGTAAAAAAAATCTGTAAGAGTACTGTAAATGTGTGAAGACAGACGGATAAAAAAAAGTTGTCAAAAAAGTGAAGGCACAGATTATTGCTAATCATTCGCGTTAAAATTGAAAACATTGCGTATTAGCATAAGCCATTGTTTGTTTCATAGTTACTGCGGATAAAATAGTAAAATAGATAAATTGATTCGATTAGACATATATATTATAATATTCCAGAGCAACAGAAACTTTAAGTGATAAAAGATTACGACGTTCAATAGTATATTAGTCATAGTATATGAACTAATAGTATATTAGTTCAATAGTATAATAGTATATTTGTGTGTTGTTGCTAAGTGTTAGTGCAAGTAACATGATAATGTCTTAACATTTTAAAATCCCTCCCTTGTCAATTTTAAACTTACTGCCTGTTTCGTTGTTTTCTTGTTTTCCAGTATTCTTGCCGTTTAGTACTTCATTTTCGACGTTATAACAAAAATATTAAATTCGATGGTAAGAATAGCTGAGTGAAGTTGATTTTTCGTTTAACGTCCCTATCAGCACCGAGGGTATATAAGACGGGACCTACTGATTAAAATGGAATCCGAATCACATGAGCTCCCACCGGAAACCCGGGTCTCCCACCTGGTATGAATAATGTATCTTGTTTCGGTGTTTCTTGTAGGCATACAATATTGTTCTCCCGCTGGCTTTGTAGCTGGCACGTGCCTCTTTGGTCACATTGTCTCATGGAAGCAATTATAAAATCTGAACTATAATAGTGGTTCGGATTCCACCTTGAACTATAGGTCTTCGTCTCATACAGCCTCGGTGCAGAAAGAAACAATAACCTTCATCAAACACACAAACAGATGTCTCGCCATTCCATTTCAAAATGAAATAAAATCTTACAGTTTAACATCCCACGATTGTGACCGTTAGGTTAAGGGAGACGATGACTAAGGCAAGTGAATGATGATGGAAGAATTAGTGAAATGAGAATGTGGAAGGAAATGAGAGTACTCCGAGAAAACCTATGGAAACGATGTTGTCCACCACAAACAAACTTTTCCAGGGGATGGAATCAATGCGCTATTCCATTCGAAATGAAATGAAATTTCTAGTTTTACATCCCTTGGTTATACTCTATAGCTTATAATAGACGTGTGATTAATGAGAGTGAATGATCATGAAATAATTGGTGGGAGGGAAATGTGGAAGGAAATTGGAGGACCCAAGAAAGTCAACAGCATTAATCCATGTGTTTCATTTGTTACAAAGTTAACTAGTGTTTAAAGGAATTGCTCTAATTGCATTGCTCAAATTTACTCACTGAACTCGCATTTCACACATTTTACACACAATATCTTTGTTTGTTTGTTAGTGTCTTCGTTTGTTACATTTACTCGTTTTGCAAATGCCCAGCTGGTTTGGGTGGTCACTTGTACGTAACCAGTCATGGTCGAGATACTGCATTCTGGTGCTTCTGGAAATGTAGCTTTATCGATGACGCAACTTTTGGACCCGGGTTCGATTCCCGGCGGGAGCTCATGTGGTTCGGATTCCACGTTAATCAGTAGGTCCACGTCTCATATAGCCTCGCTGCTGAACGGGACGATAAACTCAACTCAACTCAACTCAACGCAACTTTTGGGAGCGTATCATGAAAACAGCTCCATTAATAAAGCAGATATTAGTGCATACTCGGTTTTCCTATGGCCCAGCTCGCATACGCCTTTTGTAGGGTAGACAAACAGGGGTGTGTGTGTGTGTGTGTGTATGTATGTATGTATGTGTGTATGTGTGTGTGTATGTATGTGTGCGTCCTGGGAACCAGACGACTAGACCGAGAGTTACCAAATTTGGGCCACGGTTATCTTGGTGCAGGCCCCAGACCAAGACGAAGCTTCTTTTTCTTAAATTTCGTACCAAGAGGGTCTCTCGGGGGGGGGGATACAGGGACATGTAAAAGAAATAGAAAATGACCGATATTAATGTCAAATTCATAGTTTTTGCTGTCGCTGAGATCAATAGTGAAACTCTGATCGCATTAACTTCCAAATTTACCCATTCTGCTACAGACCGGGGATCACCGGGGTGGATACCGAAACTTGTAAAAATAATCCAAAATGACCGATATTAGTGTCATATCCATAGTTTTCGCGGTGGATGAGATGAATGGTGACACTTCCATTAGTGATGACTTTCAAATTCAGCTACCATCATATGCGGGTCGGAGGTGACCAGGAGGGGGGATACAGAGACGTAAAAATAATCGAAAATGGCCGATATTAGTGTCAAATCAATAGTTTTCGCGGTCACTGAGATCAATGGTGAAACTCCGATCGCATTAACTTTCAAATTTACCCATTCTGCTACGGACCGGGGATCACCGGGGTGGATACCGAAACTTGTAAAAATAATCCAAAATGATGGATATTAGTGTCAAATCCATAGTTTTCGCAATCGCTCACACCACTGGTGTTGGAGAAGCGAACGTTTATGGTTAATAGACTGAAATAGTGATGTCGTCATTTCTTCTCCGTTACCATGGTGATCTCTATGTTTTTTTTTTTTCTATACAAACGCGTGAAGCGAATGGTGTATTTTAAAGTCTAGTACAAACAAGGTCAACAGCTGTAAATTTATTTACAATTACAAAATATTTTAACGACTAATAAAGTTGGTGAGAAAGGGTACAGATTTAGAATATGGAAATGCGTTTAGGAAACTACGAGTAAATCAAGAAAATTCATAAAGAAAGACTAATAGCTAAGGAAATTATTTCTAAAAGCGCCACATCTCTAAGTGATAAGGTAGAAATCAAATAATTAATCTAAACGTTGTTATCATACAATTCACCTTAAGAAGCAATTATACACAATATAAATTCCCTAAGTGCAGATTGACAAACTGTCGGCACAAGGAAAATGTAAAAATATACGATTTTTTTAAAAATGAAAAATATCTTTTAGAACAATGTTAATTCTATTGGGACATTCACTTTTCTTATGTCCACTATTCATAATGGAATTGCACAGTATTAATGCCTACAATATTACAAAAAATAAATAAATAAAAAAAAAACAAGTTTTTGGAAATTTTTAATCCGGACCATCAGTGGATATAGATCAGATCTTTTCTTATATTCCCTATCATTTAAAAAAAAAAATAGAAACAGTATAATAAGGAAACATCCAATTATGAATGGTTCAGCATATATTCTAAAGAACTGTTAAACATTAATCCTGTTCATTTATGCAATGTTATGAAACTTATATTAATGAATCAAAAATTTTCCAGAATTATTTAAGGTTAATATCTGATTATGAACAAGATGAGTACATTTGTTTTCTTTTTCTTTTTCTATATGTCTGTTTTTTGGTTTCATTGATTAGAAATATTTAAAAAGAAATATAAATATTTCATTCAGTCTAATGTTTGTAATTCAGAAATATTTCATCACTATTTTCGTTTTGCATTTAGATCCTTTAGGTATTTAAGTTACTTGTTGTTTAGAAAATAAAATGGCGATCACCATGGCAACGAAAAGGATGTGACGTCACACTATTTCAGTCTATAGTCCACAAAATATCAAAGAGTATAATCTGTAATCCAATATGGCTGCCAGCGTGAAAAATGAGTTTGTATATAAACATGTTATTTCTTGGAATACTGTGACCAAGCCATCAAAGTTTGACGCAGTTCGATGTACTGAAATGACTTACATATGTTTGGTACTACTTGCCAATCTTGCATTTTTTTTTTTTTTTTTTTTGGTGTATTTGGTATTGCTTGAAGTATTGAGATCAAACCAACGAATGACATACAAATGTAACCATCACGAATACGTTACAATAGAGCCCCCAACCTACTGGTGCAGCAAGTTCTTTCTGTATGAACTACGTATGACAAAATTTAAAAAAAAAAAAAAAAAAACGAACTTTTTTTTTTCACTATGAGTAGGAAGTCATAGTTGTGTGTTCATCGCATATTCGTTATATTCAAGTAAACAATGCCGAGAGAACCGTGAAGAACGTGCATTAAGAAGAAACCATATATGTGTCGTTACCGAATGAAATAATAGTTGAAGTGAATCGAAATTCAATTGTTCTTTAGTCTTCCTAGTATTTCTAAATACATAATAGAGAAAAATAGAGATTTAGATTTGTACTGTTATGAATGACATAGGTTTTAAGAGGCCATCTTGGATTCAAGGTGGCCATAGTTTTTCAATTAAGCTTTTATTTACATTTTGACCCGCCACAATTTTGAACAGGGTTGTCGTAGAAAGTCAAGACTTGCTTCATCTACTTTCATTTAACAAGATCTTGCAAACGATGAGCTTCTTAATTTCTCTTGCCATTTGAAACTTTTTAGTTGGACCCCACCTGGGACCCTGTGGGGACCCTGGGACAAGACGTTTTCACTTAAATTGTTGTACTTTGAAAATAATGCCAGACTCCCTTCCTATTTTCATATTTGTCTCACCATTTCCGATTTATAGTGGTGACCATGGACTTTTCAATTAAGTTTTTGTTTACATTTTGACCCTCCGTCATTTTGCACAGGGTTGTTGTAGAGAGTCGAGACTTGCTGCATTTTCTTTCATTTTACAACAGCTTTCAAATGATGTGCCACTTAACCCCCTTTCATTAGAAACTTTTGAGTTGGACCCCGTCTGGGGCCCTGCGGGGGACCCTGGGACAAAGTTTTTTTTACCCCAAACAGTTTGTCGTTGAAAATGATGGGATACGTGTTGGTCGAGTTTTCCATTTACCCAACCGTTTCCGAACTAATGACTCGGTTCAAACTAATCTGCCAGGTAATTTTTTTGTGGTTCTTACATTACAAAATATGTTGTAACTCACGATATTCCACCCGGTGGCACGTATAACTTTGGGATTCATCTAGTTATAGCATTTACAATGCAAACACAATTGTCTCGTTTGGATCTCAGCGGAGCCACTGCGTGACCCTTCCTTGTGAGATGGCATTTTGCCAACGATCACTTTCTTCACAGCTGGACTATGCGTTCGTCCTGGAATTCGGAGATTACACACCTACCAACAGAGGAAAGGATTCCCGAACGTGACATAAGCAGCCGATGCCGAACGAACTGAACTCGTATTTCGCGCCTCAAGGAAGTTGAGTGAGGAAGACTGCAAGGAATAGTATCACTCCGCGCTGACGTCAAAAAGTGGGTGGGTCTATGCTTGCCGCAAACGCCGCCCATGCTGGCTAGATTTTTTTTTAACGTACCATTTTCTTTTTTACGTAATAGTTTTGCTAATATGCATTCAAAATAGATTTTGATTTCAGGAACGTTTAGCAAAAGGTTCAGTCTACAAATCCCTGTTTTTACTTTTTCTTTTACGCAACAATTTGTTTCTCTGTTGAAGAGTAATTGATAGACAAGCTGTCAATTCGATATTTTATTAATACTTTTATTAATTAAAGTTATTTTACCATGCTTATTGGAGGAAAGAACTACAGACAACTGTTACATACAATTTAATCTTTCTAACAAAAAAAAAGAGCACAACGATATCTCACATGATAAGAGAATTAGAGCTAAAATAGATTACCATGGATTTAAATGGCAATAGCAAACTTGGACAGAATGCGGTAACTCCTCTTAAAAAAGATTATGGGAACGATCTTAGCTCCCCCCCCCCCTCCAATGTTGAAGGCAGATTTGCACCGCTGAACATCACTGTTCAGTAACAAATATCAGCAACGCCAAATTAAACACTAGTTACTAATAATGAAATATTGTACAAAACTACAAAATCTCACGTGTGTGGAATCATCCAGGGCTCTCCAACTAAAAGGTCCCGAATATTTTCAAGAAAAATACTGAAAATATATTTTCAGACCCCGAGGAAACCCATGCATATAACATTATCCACCACAAAGCCCACAAGATACAATCTAGGTTCGACTAAACTATGGACACAATCGAAATTCTCATCTTCAAGATACTACTGCTGACTATTCGAAAAATTTAACAACTGTAGGATATCTTTACGTTTCCGTTTCCCAACCTCTATACTGAAAAGAACTATATTTAGTACTAACTAGAAATACGAAATATTGTGCATTGATATTTGCATATCCAGAAAATTCAAACATTTCAGGTTCCATATCATCGTAGGTGTACTGCCATTATTGGCAGATTACTTGCCGCGACTGAGAAGCTTCCATGCTCCACGATGTTCAGCTAACCTCTTCGTCTTCAAGATTTTTTTATACCGTCCATCTACTTTCGTCACCCTCGCACTGCAACCTGAGCTCATTAGGAATGAGAGATATCATCCATTTTACGCTTTCACCTTCTGCTTAGTTCACTGCACACTGTCTTTTATTGCTCCTTGCATAGTATCTCTGACACTCCACCAACAACAACCTGGAGCTGTATTTCCCACCTGCCCGTTGCTAACCCAGACATCCTATGTGTTTCCGACTCCAGAATGTTTTACTATTAATTTGATAACCATCTGCATAAACATGAATCTTTATGCCTAGCTGCATAACAATTAGAACGTAATTATTATTCGTAATTCTTACCATTTAATTAACTGTGCCTTTCACGTAGACGCGATTTTGTTTCCAGTAGTTTCAAAATCAACAAACTTGTAACAGGAATCGAAAATCAGTCTGTTTTCGCTGTAAGGTAAACAACTTTGCTTGACATAAAACAAATTAGTCATCAATTTAATTGATTGTTGCAGGTCGATTGTAAACATGACAAAATATGTTGATTAGCCTACCCTTTAATAAAGCTAAAATGCAATAGAGTATTATGTTGGGAAATAAGTTTTGTTTCTTGTATACAAATTTATTTATTTGTTTTTGTTTCTTAGTAAAACACGAAAATAATAAATAAAATATCAGAAATTAAAGAAGTATAGCATAGTGGTGTATACAGTAAGTGTATCGGAGTTTTAACGGAAGACGAAGACGTGAAGTAGACGTCATACGTGAAGACGAAGAGGTTTGCGGAAGACCGTGGAGCATGGAAACTTCTCAGCTGCGGCAAGTAACCTGCCAATAATGGCAGAATACCTATAATGATGATGATGATGATGATGATGATGATTATTATTATTATTATTATTATTATTATTATTATTATTATTATTATTATTATTATTATTATTATTATTATTATTATTATTATTATTATTATTATTATTATTATTATGAGTAAACAACATGCTGAGATAAATATTTACCGTATTAAGAAATGTACACAAACAATTGCAATTGTATAAACTTGGGAGTTTAAATACCTTTTTTTCACGAGCTTCTACATACACCATTCCTACAGTACGTTACAAGTTTGCTGAGGTCTTATGTAGTGTTGAACATAGAGCTTCTGGGAAGCAAGAGTTTTGAACACGGCTATACAAATCTTGATTTTTGTGATAAATTATAAAGAACTGTATAGCATCTAAGCAGAGGCGTCATTTGGGGCTCCAGGAGGCAACTGCCACTCCCTGTGTTCGAAATTTATATACATTTTAATCAATAGGATGATAAAATACCAACGAAAAACTTGAAAATCTACTTACGGCTGGAGGTCTCCCCCGAACAAGTCTGAAATGACACTGTTGCATCTGAGATTTCAAACGGAGAGGGGTGGACCAAGGCAAAATTTTTACCCAGGTAAAGTTACTTTTTGTAGCAGACCTAGTCCTAGCCTATATTTTACATTTCATTACAGTGATTTCAAAATCAGGAGTTATTGTACGATATATCCGTCTATATAACTAGTTTTGCAACCTTAGGCCTCAGGCGTGATAACTAATAGCATAACAAAACTGAAGAAAAAGTAAATAAGAATTTTAATTCACTATTACTGAAAATTATCAACATATTAAATTATTTTAGATACATTTATTTTCAGCACCTCCCAACAATTGCAATATAACCTTCCGTGCTTTTTGTCTCCAAAATCTCTGACAATGACATCTATGTCAGTCTTCCAATAACATTCATTGCCTGGGAAAAGTTCACAAAGAACAATACCAATACCAACTAACCCTCCACTCTTTCTTCAACATGCGGGGTCTCCATTTGTCGAAGTGTTATGAAACTCTTCTTCCATGGTGGAATATAAAAAGATGATGTAATTGATGCTACTTCACAAGAATATACTCAAACCAAAATAATAAAATTTACTTTTGAGGCTTGTTTTGGCGCCCCCGAACTGTGGCGCCAAGGGCAGTTGCAGGGTTGCCCGGACTGTGCAACTCCCCTACAAATAGAACATGCACTATAGGGATGGTTCAGTTCCTCCCTGCCAATAGTACTGCCATTATATAATATTCACCCCGCATGGAACGTAATCTCTTATACAATGGTACCTTTTTGCCCATAACAGGGGCGGATTCAGGACGGACTTCTTGGGGTGGCGGTGGGTTGTAATACTGCCATTTAAACCTACTTCTAAGAGCTCCAAGCTCTGGGATGGATGTTATTTATATATGAAAAAGAAAATTTCCTCTTCTGGGGGGCGATGGCCACTATTGCCCCCTCCCCTCCGAGCCCACAGAATAAAAATCAATTAAATTCTGACAATTGCAGTTTCAACGAAAATATCAAGACTAAGAGAGCAGTGAATTTAAACCAAAGACGACTCTCACAAAACTAGCTTTCTGCGATATTTGATACATTCTCTCAACCTCTGTAGTGTGTGCCATATATTGTCATGAGATTCCTGTAAACATATTGGTGTAGCTCTTATTGAAATTTGATCCAACTGCATTTAAATTCGATAAACCCCAATATTCATACTTCAGCCTTTAGAATTGTATATAATGGTACAGAAGTACAGTTTACAGCTCTTCTAGTGTTATCCACCATTTTTTTGTATTTTACTGGAAAACTTGAAGGTTAATTTTAAAATTTAGTAAACGAGATAATTAGTATTTACAAAATCTTGTTAAATGAACTAATAACTCCTTTAAAGTATTTTCTAATATACGCAAAATTCATATGCACATATCATCATGTAATTGTCGATCACGCTTAATTTTGGATTATACAGGGTGATTCAAAAAACGGAAGGGGAGCGCGGTGGCTCAGTGTGCTTTGGGTCCCTGGTTCGATCCCATCTCGCGCTTTGTGGACTTTGTGGTGGACAAACACTGTGCTCGTGGGTTTTCTCGGGGTTCTCCCGCTTCCTCCTACTTTCTTCATTCCACTATTTCACTCACCTCTCATCATCACCGTCTCCTTTAGCCAACCCGCATAACAGTGGGACGTAAAAAATTAAAGATTTAATTTCATTTCAAAAAGCGGAAAATGTTGATAATTAAATAATTTCATGAAAATATGTTTTTATAAAATATTTATCTCATTTAGTAGTAAAAATAATGTCATTTTAGAATACATACAGTACAACTTATTTTTTAAAGATTACATCTTGCACGTGAGCTCCTCCTCTACGCAAACATTCCTGCAATCTCCTCTTTACGTTGTTCGGTTCGCACACGGCCTGGAGGTTTATTTTCCATTGCCGAACGAGTTCGCTCTAAATTACGTATTCATACTTTAAGGTGGATCACCACCCGAAATTCAGTACACATTTTAGCTCATTGCCTTAACTACTGCGCAATGAAACGTTACATATTATAAATGTTGTACTATAAGATAGAGTAATGTTTCAGCTACAGCACAAGACACTGATTCATTTGGTTCTCTCTCCTGATATCGAAAAAATGTAACAAATAAAAGAAAATATTTGATTCGTTTTACAATGAGCACACAAGATGCTGTAAGATCTTACTAGAAGTGCTCAGTTTTACGAAATGTTTATTTCTATGTGTAAAGTATTTTAAAGTAACGATCTTATTACCAAATAGATATATTATTTGACCAGTTTTCGTGTTATGCTTCATATTTTATTTAAATATTAATTTGCATTTAAGGAAATAGATTTTGAGACGAAACTTGCGCAAAACGCCATAATGCGTTGTTGCCAAATTTGTACGTTTACTGTAGTAGTAACAATAAGAAAATTCCTGGATTCTAGCGTTGCAGTTCGAGAAGCGGAATTGCGGTAAGGGTCCAAAACTAATTTCTCAAGTAAGTATCCAAGCAGAATTTTATGATTATTTCCTTTATTATCTGGCATCAGTAAACACTCGACACTATCTGGCAACGCCACACTATTTAAGCAGCGTTTAACATAGCACTGAGAACACTGGAATACGATCGTGGAGTCTAAGTTAAAATGACGGCGGAATCCTTTACGTGCCCACATTGTCATTGATCTTGTAAAACGCTTTGATCGCGACAGCATGTTGCGCACCACTCGAAGTAATTATGATAAGTAAATGGCAGGGTATCGTACGTTATTCAAGCTGGCGTACGTTACTCAGTGCTACCAGACTCCCACTGTTGCCAACACAAGTTTCAATATTTCCCATTTCTTTGAATTATCATGTATTATAGGTCTCGAATACAAATAAGAATTTATTTAATTTAATATTATATCGTAAGTATTAAATGGATCGGTTTTCCAAAATTATCACATTGTTGGCTGTTACTGATTTTGCAACTAAAAATGTAGAGAACTGTGCTGACGATCCATATGAAAGAAAAGGAAAGCTCTTCTTGTTCGAATTCATATTACTCAAACAATTATCTTAGAGGTATATAAGTTTTCTCACCGATAGTAGATGAATAGGCCCTACTGTAATTACTAAAATGCTATAGTTCAAGTACAACTATAATAAACTAGTGCACACACTGCCAAAAACTTTCAACTATTACGTACACATGTACTTGCATAGCGAACCATACCTTTCGCCAATCCATCTAGCCTTTCTCACGACTTCAGGGAGTCCATGAAATGTTGTGTTGGAGAAAACATTTCTTACACATTCAAGCATACTTCAATGTACCACTCTTATTATTCTAGTCTACATTAAACACATCTGTGTGGAACCTGTAAAAATTGTTACCATATTTAAAATAGTCTACGTAGATTGATATTTTAGATAGACTCTAATATTCTTATCTTTTAGTTTAACGTCCCATTTTTATTCAATATTTCCTTCTTTATGTTCTTTATGAGCATTAAATCAAAATTGCCATTACTTTTCTGAATGTTTTGTTGATATTGTCTTTAATCCTAACATACAAATTTATCTCAATTTTACAATATTTGAAGAATAAAGTACAATGACAAAATAATAGTATAAGTTAGATAAATACCAATCCCTATTACTGGAATCTTGATAAGCATACAAATTAACTTATTATACTTTGAGTGCACTTTTATTTCTAGACGCTGAAATCAGTTTAAACGTAACGTTAATTGTTATCCACTATCGAAGGTATGCTTTCATATAATAGAACATTGATCTTACCGTATGAAATAACATTATGAAAACTGCATTAGACACAAATAACATTACTACCTAGCCAAAAGAGCAAAAATATCAAGTAGTTCAGAACCCGATTACAAAATACATGAAGTCAAACCTATACTCCCTTCTCTAACATAGTAGCAGAAATACGTGGCTAGGAGGCTAAAAAATATGTGGCTAGAGATGGGTTCTAAATTCATGACAAGCTAAATGCCTTAAGCCCACAATCTAGTATGAGCACTAGCCCTATTAAAAGTGGAAAGGATATATCTTTTGTCTGTGGGTGAGACCATGCTTTCAGCGAGAGGCTAATACTGGTAAGATCAATTCGAACATGAGCCGTATTGAGTGCAACTGAGGAAACGTGAGCCATCATGAAACTAATGAGCACGAGATGAATCTAATGAAGTATAATGAAGTATAATGAGCACGAGATGAATCTAATGAATCTAAGCCTACGTGAGATAGAGTAAACCAAACTCTGGAACAAAGCATCTAACGAAAGAAAGAAATGAAAAGGCTAATCATCTATAATAGTACTTGTTTGCACCTTTCTAAACACAATGATCGGAACATTTCTTGTAACGTAGTTGGAAACTAAATATCTACATTCGATAAAATGAAACATCTTATGTGGGATTACATCATGCAGAAACAGCTGAACAGCTTGAAATGAATTTTGAAATACTGTTGACACAAACTTTAAACTGTGTCTTTTATTGTGCCACTTCGATTAAAATGTGTATCTTAAAGGAGATACAAAGAGATCAAAAGTTATTTTTTAAAAATAATCTGTATCTTATGAGCCCGACAAGATACAAAGATGTATTTCAGTACATATATATGTTTAATACTTATTAAAAATTAGCGAACTTCTCCCAGCGTTTCTGAAAATTTTCGTTTTACGGGGAAATGAAGGAGAAGGGTAAATCTTATTTTCCCTCACTATTGAAAGCCACGTTGTCTGTTGCTTCTGATTCCATCAAGAGGAAACGACTGAACAGTTTCGAAACGATTTTGGAAACATAGTTAATGACTACTTCGAATTATTTTTTTTATCATGTCACTTTGATTAAAAAGCATATTTCCAAAGAGAGTTAGGAGGTTCAAAATTTATGTCAAAAATAGAACATTTTATGTTTTCTTTGTTTTAAATCATAATTGCATTTATATTTGTATCTAATGCAGAAAAACGGCTTCAAATACTTTCCTTAAATAATTACTCCGTGCGAAAAATGAGCATTTCAGCTAGGATATAGCGTAAGGTGAAAGTAATCATTACCTCACTTTTGGAACAGATTGGAATGGCTCACAGCAATCTGATAGCAAGAAGCTTTCTTGACTTGTTCTTGTACAGAACATGATGTATGTAATCAGAACCACTATCTCTACTCGTCTTTAAAACTGAAGTGTTCTCCAGGTACACATTTGTATTATGTAAACTGAATGAACCCTTGAGCCGTTGTGAATCGAATGGTAGAACAGGAAATGAAGTTCATCGAGATCGAACACAACACATCACGTTGTTAAGTAGATGCCTTTTACCGACTACGCCATCACAGCTCTGCTTATGACTATCATTCCTTTTTTTAATATTAATAGTAGTCCCGCATAATTTTCTCACATATCTAAACGACATTGTGATTGTAATGGTAATTGTTTGAGCTATTATATAATTTTATGATTCAAAAATCTTTTTTCTTCATAAAAAGAAAATCGGTTTCACTTCATTTTTAAAAAAATTAAAATGAGATTTATACATGCGCAACGGATCTTCTCAGTAAAAAAATAAAACCGTAAAAAAAATCAACAAGTAATCCAGGAACTTGTGGTGAAGTCACTCCACGCGAGAGATTCGAATTGAAATTAACATATTTGATATATATATAAATATTCTATTCCGATGTTTTGACAGTTTATTGTTTAATTCAGTAAACATAATTTTTCCATAACTCATTTAACATAAACAAACATGTAACATAAGCGCAAGAGAAAAAAATCCAATGTATCCAAGAGATAATACCATGGCTTACTTATTTTATCTACGCCTCATACGGTCTCAAGTGTGATTTAATTCCAGCACAATTAGTTATTAAACAGTCAGGCAGGGTTCATATATTATGCTTATTTCGGCGCTTGCATTAAACATTTCAATTGTATATTCCTAATCAGCATATTGATCGACCTCTTAATTAAATCGATTATTTCCGACGATTACTTACATCGATATACACATCTTTCGTATTAATAACGTACATATTTTCTCTTAACAACTCATTATTACTAAATATCTACATGAATATCTTATACTAAAGGAAAAAAACAATAAAGACAATGAAATATGATGGCCCCCTCTAAGCTAATCTACACCTAGCTATGAAATGAGGATGATAAGTAAGAAAGTAGAAAAAACAAGCACAACAGTGCAAGCCTTCTCAAAATTACAATATACATCTATAGACAAGAACCTCTGCCACATTTGCTTTGATTCGAAACGATTGAGAAAATACGCTCGGGTTTGGAACCCAGCTGATAGATAACTTTCATATACCTTCATCACATTCATACGCGGTTTGAGGAATGAAACCAACTAATTGAGGTAGAGGCCGAGAAAAGGACGGAAATTGATATAAACAAAAAAAATACGAACAGGATATGGAAATACAATACAAGAACTACGTAAAAAGGTTTTCGGTTTAGCGACTTCATAGCTTGAGACGTTAGTAAATATAAAATCTAAATTTGGAATTTAGAAAGTAATACGACGCACAGGTGTGAGTTTAAACTTACGGGAAAATTATCATATGTTGACTAATATCGAACTCCTGGACTTTCTTAGTTCTGTACTAAAGTAATATACGACGTGGAATATAAATTATAGTAAACATGACAAACAATTTTTGTTATTCAACGTATTATTATTATTATTATTATTATTATTATTATTATTATTATTATTATTATGGATTTTCTTATTTGTAAAGGTATCGAACTCGAGACCACTGACTGCTAAACTGTATTTATCTAGGGACATAAAGGACACGTTAGAATAAAAAGGTAACATAATAGGTTTACATTGAATTTAACTAATTATTTACTATGGAAGCCAAATTAATAAGATATCCCCCCTTTTCTCATCTTTCCATTCTGGTGTGTGCGACTAGCGGCAAGGTTTAATAACAACACATCATAACCTCTCTATAAACAAAATAAACAACTTTTATTCCCATGATCTATCTCCAAAACGTACTTGCAAAAGAAGTAGTTCATGTCTTAATGAAAATGTTAATACTTTAATAGTATATTCAATCTGTACCAATCTTTAGCTTTCACACGGATCACTTAGGAGTAAATAACTTGTCTTTACCTGATCGTCTGGTGAAATTCTATGATTGACGATTCGTGCATTATCCATTTAGCTACTGTTTTGAAACTAATATCTGACATAGATTAATTTAGAGTATTATCATTCATATCCCCTCTTCTTGCACCACAAACACACGTTCTTACACCTAATTGGCTATTATCACTTCCCGATTACATAATTTAATGATTTGTCGCACACCCATTGGCTAGTAACAACTTCCGGGCTGACTTCCGCTAAAATTCAATCATGTCGTCCTTCCTAATCAATAAATGTAAACCATAATTACAAATAATATATCGAAATTTTAACTTGAACGATTATACTTCATCCAACCAGTAAATATTGTTAAAAATTATGTAAAATGCTCTATAAAACTGAATTTTATAAGAATTATACCCTTTATTTGTGCCAAAAGCTATATTTCATATGGAAATATATATGTGTATACTCCTATATACATATGAAAGCAAATTAACACTTAAAGTGTTGTTTTTTTATATAAGATGATCCATGAGTTCTCATCAGTACACAATTCCATCCCTAATTTCTGCCTAAGTAGTAATATACTATATAATTATCCATAGTTACTTTGTCATAAACAAGGGGGTTTTGAGGGGCACCTATGTCCGTAAAAACTTTATATCCAAGTTTTCTGCCATCTCCAATTAGTATACAATAACGTTATTTTTCTTGTTTCAGCCTAATTATCTATAAAAACTGAATAATTAAATGTACAGTAATTTTTATTATCGTTTATGCGGGCACAGATTAACAATGCGTACGCCCACTTTATTAATATTATTTAATGATACGGCCTACTGTTAAAAGTGGGTCGTAACATGATGATAGCATTGTGTAGCTATTGTCTTTAATATGACATTAAAATCTTATAACGTAAAAGTTAGTTAAACTTACCCTTGTTGTTGTTTACCAATTTACAATTGTTTTAGTCTATGTAGTCGATTTCCCAGTTCATTTAGTAAAAATGTGAGAGAAAAGTATATTCGAAATGTATCTAAATATAAGGTAGATAAATGTTAATTGGCATAATAAAAGTAACTTATATGCGTTTTTAGTCCAGTCAAGTCTCTGACATGTAGACAGCGCTATTGCGTGTTTCGTATTGATTCATATAGAACTGCTCATTCTGTTGTTTCACAATCACTGCATTCAATGTCATATATAAATAATTCTTTAGTAGGAGTGATAAAATACTAACAATTTACAGCATATATTTGCAGCATACAAGGACCAATTAGCCGACAGCCTTAAATTATTGCAACACTCGAGAAAATGACTAATGATTATTGCTATTTCATTGCACACTTCTTTGTTGTTTACTGCATATTACTCCCGATTGACATTGACGTATAAGCTCGTAATTAACATATTTCTTTAAAAGCTATAAAACATTCATCTTTGAGAAATAGGTCCTTTACACTCCTTCTTATCATTTTATTGGATTTAGGAATATTACAGCAGTTGTAACCAATTTATGGCAAGAGGCCCCTACATTAACTTCCGTCATTACTGTCCGCCAATAAAATCGTCGCAGAATATCTTTGACAATTTTACTTTAGTCACGGACTATTTTACAGTACATTTATTTTTTTAGTAGTATATTTACTATTTTAGCATATAAAGGTAACTTTGTAACCTGGTATGAAAATAATTTAGAAAAAAGATGAACTGTGTAGAATAATTTAGATGAACTGTTGATTTTTTTTTCGCTGCGTAGTCTGTTTTCCCTTATTTGCCTACTCAGAAATTCGATTATATTTATACCAGTAACTTAAGAGATATCGTGATTTGAGGAGACCAAAATTACAAAAACTAATCTTTGGAAAGTCAGCAGCAAAAAAAAAAAAAAAAAAAAAATGGAAATACATGTCGTCTATCATGACGTTTTGTCATTCTTCATACAATTTTCGCCTGAAAAATCGACCGATCACACCCAGTCGGGAAGCAAAGTTGACATGGTGATAGATGTTGAAATGTTGAATAAGCGCATGAAATATTGTGATATGTAGGTTTTCGCTTCTCACGTTATATATCAAATTTTGAGCCAGATGTTTGAAATGATATCTTTGAGTTTTACGTCCCACGTATATGCAGGCTAGGCTAAAGGATACAGTGATTATGAGAAATGAGTGAAATGGTGGAATGAAGAAAGTGGGAGGAAAAGGGAGAACCCGGTGGAAACCCACGTACACGGTGTTTGTCCACCACAAATTTCACTTGGTGGGATATGGGATCGAACCCAGGGCCCCATGCACCAGAGATGAACGCTCTAACCCCGTTTATAAACAAGAAGACCTACATAACAATCATCTTATCTCTATTAAGCATCACATGGTGATAGATCTTGATCTACTATATAAACGTCGGAAGCATTATGTTGCGTAAGTATCTGATTCTCTACGTTATATACAATCAATAAATTCTTAAATCAATTCATTTGGGATAATAGATACGGATACAGTATAAATATCAAATAAAGGCAAGTTTTGAACAAAAAATAAAATAAGTTAAAGAATGGTTTTTTAACGACAATACGTATTTTACTTGCCAATAACTTCTTAAATAGTAGAACAACGTAAATGATTTTTATATGACGTACACAGAATGTAATTTTTTCTCTATATTAACGATTACAACATTTCAGTTCCTAAATTAATTCGGAACTTATTTACAAAATAATATGTAATATCACACACAACACACCGCAACTTTGAAATAAATTGAAACAACAAAGAGCAAAAAATTAAAGATTCGACACTATTCTCGGTCATCCTGGACTTTTTATTTTTCACTTCTTCTTACTTAACACGGCGATAGAAAATGAGCGTAGATTTAAACAGAAGTCAGTATACATTTAAGTGATTCGAAACTAATACTGTGAAGGTCGTTTTCGATCATTGTTACAGGCCATCCCTTCAAAACTTCACCCTAGAGGTGCTTTATCCCCACTGTAGGCTGAACTAGAACTTAACTCCATTGAGTCTCCGTCTTCATATCAGTGACCC
Organism: Thermobia domestica; assembly: GCF_964235325.1. Classification (NCBI taxonomy): domain Eukaryota; kingdom Metazoa; phylum Arthropoda; class Insecta; order Zygentoma; family Lepismatidae; genus Thermobia; species Thermobia domestica. Next base: position 108,303,930 of record NC_137454.1, on the reverse strand, counting down.
AGGCAATTATGGATTCGATACTAATATTGATACTATATCACCCCTTTCCAACCCGTCTGTGGTTATAATTGCTGGCGAATTTGTATTTAAAAGGAATGTGGGGGGTCACTGTTTACCTCAACGAATCAGAAAACTATGGGATTTGATAATAATATGGACCGTTTTTCTACTGTTTTACATGTCATCCTCTCCCCTAAGGGGTAGTATGCATGTCTTACCCCGTCTGGGATGTGAACTTGGTCTTCAGTGGTATCAAAGTGTCGCTGTTAGCATAGTGACCACAAAGCTATAAAATGGAAACTAATATCGTTGTTTTCATTTATTTTTACATATCATATATATTTCCATCTCCTAGTAGTGTTAATATGACTGAATTTGTGCTTAAATACAACGGAAAAGTCACTGTTAATTTCAGTGACCCTGAAAACTGAATTTCTTGTTACATATAACTCCTTCCTACCCCATAAGAGTCCTAAAGATGGCCGAACGCAACTGAAACGGCATCAGAAATGTACTTATTCTTTTCGGTGATTCCGCAAACTATGGATTCCACACTAATATCGATCTTTTTTATTACTTTTACACGTATTCCCACACCCTCTAGTTACGCTACGGGTTCTTACCATCACTGGGGGCTGAACTTGGGCTTGAAGGTCATCGGAATGTCACAAATTAACTTAGTGACACCACAGATTATTGATTTGTCAATAATATATGTCATTCTCGATTATACAGATTTACATAACCTCCCCTTACTGGTACTGGTGGAGCTAAATTTGGACCCAAACGGCATTAAGGCTGTGACTATTAAACTCAGTCTTCTCTAAATCTATGAATTCGATTCTATTATCAGTTATTTTCGATAATTTTTGAGGCATTACTCCAATTGCCTCTCCCGACGTTGTGCTAGGAGGACGTTAATATTGTTTTCTAAAATTATTTTTTACATGTATCTCATTCTCCTTACAGGGATCCCAGACGATGATATGGGCGTCTTATCCCCACTTGAAATAAAACGGTATCATGAGTGGCATGATTCAGCTCAGTGACTCCGAAACTAATGGTTCAACATTAGATCCGTCGTTTAAAATTATGTTTTCATATTACCCATCTTCACCTATAGGTGTGCTAATGGGAGCTGAACGTGGTATTAAACACTATCGTAAGTGTTACTATTATCTCAGCTACCCCAAAAACTATGGACATCACACTAATTTCCATCGTATTTTACTATTTTTACACTTTTTATTTAGTCTTACCACCTCTGTGGGCAAAGCTTGGACTTAAAGATCATCGCGCCTCTCACCAATTAACTTAGCAACCCCGTAGCACTAATATCGGGGACATGGAGATTCAAACAGCATCAGAAATGTAAATATTCATTTCGGCGATTCTGAAAACTATGGATTTCACACTAATATCGATCTTTTTTATTACTTTTACACATATTCCCTTTCCTACACCCTCTAGGGACGATTTAGGTCTTACCCTCACTCGCATATTTTAGATATCACCTCTCCAGAGATGCTGAGGGGGGCTGAACTAGGACCTAAATCACTGGGACTGTCACGGTTTGCAAATGTGACCATGAAAATTAGACCTACAGATTCGACACTACTCTCGCGGAATTTCGATCATTTTTATAAGTCATTGCCTCCCACTCCCCCGTAAATGTACAAGGGTCTTACCGTCAGGTATTTGTTTTCAAATGGCTAATAATATGTGTACGAAGTCCCTTGAAATTGCTCCAGACGTTCCAGGAACTTCCAGAGTTGTAATAGAACATGTATATAATGTATATTTGTGTATAGATATGTTTGGATTTGCGTTGTGTGGACACATTTGAAATCCACGTTTTGCAGTTAATAAATAAAAAGCATGGGTCATCATAGGAAGTTCAATAATATACTGGACTTATCCCACTTCACTTTTTGCAGTGCCACTAGAACTCTCAGCTCTGTGTAGAACCCAATGATTGAAATATTGAACATTTTCTGAATTACACGTATTTTCAATGTTTTCGAGTTCATTGAAAACACAATGGTAAGGCTGAACAAGAGATTAGGAATGAAACCCTTTCAACTAATTAAGAGAAAATTTACATGTTAAAACAGCATTTTATACACTCAGTGACTGTTGATAGAGTCACTGTTACAACTAAATAAAAAGGAAACCATTCATTAGGCAGCAAGAAAGAACCTTCAACATTTCACATTGATTTTTAGCTTTACCTTTCATGCTCGCTCAACATCTCAATTAACGCCACCTGTTATGGTGAGTGCAAAAAATTTCGTATCAAGGTTCTTTGCATTTATTATAAGTTTGCTATATTATGTATGTTTAATAGTATCTAAATAATATCTTGTTATTTATTTTTTTCTATCATAGTACTCGAACCTCGATCCAAAGTCCACATTGTTAAATCAATCACTGACAAATTTTCATTAAATGTGTTTGATTCATATGTATCAGTGATAATGTGATTTATAAATTCTTTAGCAGAAAACTTTGTTGCTACTATATTACGGTTTTGAGCATAATTGGCTAAAAATGCACAATTTCGTTCAATTTCAAAGAAATTCCAGAAAGAGAGGTGTGTTGTTAACAATCAAAAAATATCAAGGAAGGGTGCTGGATTTAACACATTTGCAATTCTTCCTTGAAACAATAATTTGGAGTTATTGAGAAGAGAAATGATAATATGAAATTGGCAAGTAGTGATATAATAAGTAAACATGCTTGCAATAGATGTGCAAAAGAGGGAGATGCATCATTGTTTATATCCATGATAAAGATTTAATGTTGTCTTAGGGTGATGTGTCAAAATTCGTATAACAGTTTATATTTCATATTTGGTCTACTAAAATCTGTACATTTAATGCGTAAAAATATCTCAAAAGAGTAATTTTTATACATAGTACGGAGATGAAAATTACGAAAACAATGTTTGGTATTTTTCATTCTCTGAATCTAGCACATAGGCCTAACAGGAAAACTATAGTCAACGAAATATTGGATAAAACATGTTTATTTATAATAATACGTCTGGATGCTGATTGACTACACAAGCAATCTACACATATAGACAGTGGTGGATAAGAACATTTTCGTAGATTTCTCAGTCACCTCACTTTACCAACCTTTTCACAGACATCCATTCATATTTTGATCTCCTTTAGCCTACAGGGCATAATTATAGGACATAAAAGACTGAGAGTTTCATTTCATTTCCAGATTTAAATAATCAACTAAGCAGTTTAGGGTTAAGGCCGTGTCCAACATTTTCAGCTGAGATCATCAATTCCTATATAATAACATGATGAACTTCTTTCCAAAGTATTATGAAAACTATTTGTCTTATGCAGTTCAAACTTTCTCCAGATGTTAACCTACCCCAATACTACATGTTCACTTTTTTACTTTCAAAACTAGCTCTTATAGTTCATTAATATTACTTTTAACAAGGAAATGTGACAACGCTGATAGGAACATATATATATATATATATATATATATATATATATATATATATATATATATATATATATATATATATATACAATTTCAGGTATTGGAGAATCAGCAGGGTTTCTTTTCCTGCTAGTGAATATGCAGATCCATTCACACTATTGTTCCTCACTGATATTCAAAGAGTTGGTATGGGAGGGAAACAAGTTACGAACTGAGAAAAGATAATTCATCTAATAATTTGGAGAATACATATCTTCGAAGTTATGTTAGTTGTCAAACTGATCATATGATTCGGAAGAAGAAAGAGTTGCGGGAGGCAAGACTGGCTGCTGTCAGAAATGTGACAACCTTATCTACTTACACATCTTTTTACTTGTACTTTATAATAACCCTTGTCAAACACTATGCACTTTCCCTATTTTTATTTCTCAACTATTTTTTATCTTAAATCTTGATTCTTGCGCGGTGGAAAAGGTGAATGAGGAAACGCAAAACGAAAAGCGTTCTCATCAATATTTTGCTTTCCAAAATAAGGAATGTAACCTGAAAAAATGAAATTTATGACTTTAAAAGAGATATCAGCCGTGCGCCATTTCAACCGTGTGCATAACAGTAAAAATAAATAATCGGAAAAAACAAAATAGATAAATATTACAATATTTCTGAAGGTATAGATCATTTGAATCCGATATTGGTAATTCAAGGATATAAATTTATTAATTTTTAAAGGAGGAAACGAAAGATAGGTAAGCAGTTAGTTCCCGGTTTTTAACACTTGTGTCGAAAACAGAAATTCGTATTTCACGCGAATCATAACTTAATTAAATAGAAGTGAACCACTTTTTTGAAAAATTTACGGTAAAAACCTGTTAACTCAGAAACAAAGAATTTATTTATGTAGGGGCATGACATGTAATACTTCCCAAGTGTAACACTCCGATTTTGATCAAATTTGTCAGGTAAATACACATAAAATAAACGAATACATGTTTTAGGAGCAAAGTCCCCACCTAAAAGTTTGAAAGTTTACTCCCGAAAAGCAAAGAGAAGTTTACAGAAGTGAATGAAGTTGTGCATAGATATTGTAGACGTAAAAAGAGGGAATACGTGTTTTGTATTTTCCTGGAAAAGAACAGTTGAGTGGGGCACGGACCCTTTCAAACCTTTGTTCACGAAATACCAAATTGCTAATAACAGTATCTCTGAAGTTCCTAAAGGATATGGAGAATTGCAACGTAACTTTGTGTAGGGACAATTCGTATAAAATAAACAAATACGTGTTTTAAGTTTGTTGGGGTCAAAGCCCTTCCAAAAAAAGTAAATATTACCGTAGTAGTGCAAGAAAAGGTAGACCGAATCAAATGAAATTATGTGTAGATATTGTACACGTAAAATAAGGCCTTTCGGGTTTCCAAAGTGTCCCCATCCAACTTGCTTCAAATGTGGCATATCAACAGTAAACAGGAAATAAATGGACACTTGTTTTGTTTATGCGTAAAAACTTTATAAGGGTTAAAGGCGCACCCCGAAATACCATGAAATACGCTACACTGTTTGTGCTTACTGTTGATGTGTTACACTTGAAGAAATCAATAGGAGACACTTGCGAAACGCGAAAGGTCTTATTTTATACATACAATATCTACACATAATTTTATTTGCCTCGGTCCACACTTTCCGCCAACCGACGCTTCGGCCCACCAAACTTTTTTTTTTTTTTTTTTTTTCAGGAAAATTCGAAACTTGTATCCCTTCATCTTATGTCTACAATATCCATAAACAATTTCATTCACTTCGGTCCACTTCTTCTTGCCTTTCGGGTGCCAACTTTCAAACTTTTGGGTGGGGGCTTTTGCCCTCTGCTTCTAAGCCTTTCACGACGTCCCGCGCGATTGTGTGGATTGTGCGGATACCACCTACAATCACTAATAATTATATACTCTTGTGTTGCATTTTATTTCTTCGGCCGGGATGGCACGCTAAAAATTTCGCGTATTATTAATACATGAGTCGTACAGATGCGACAATGCCATACGAGAGTGTGTATTTCTTTTGTTTGCGGTTGAAGTTTGGTGGGGATTTATAAAGATGTTAAAAAGTTCCCATACAGAGAGGGCTAAACCCGTTTTCCACAGAAAATAAAAAAAAAATCCGCATATGTTATAAATAACCATACTAGCTACCAATTGACGGAATTTGATAATTTTCCCATACATATCAGGGTTGTCAACTATCAATACAATTTATAAAAATATTTTATATTTCACAAACTTTTACATAGAAAATGTTAAGAACAAGAGAAGTATCATATATATTCCAAATGTACAATCCTTAAACTCGCATATGAGCTATGAATAAAGGTCAGAGAATCATTAGAAGGGACATGGGAAGTACGATTTTTGACTTCAAAATATGATTTGTACAAAAATAACACATTCAGAACGATTTCAATAAATATATTTCTTGTAAACTATTTCCAGTTTGTCTCTTAATCATTTGTGAATAGCTTTAAGCGTGTTCGTTGTGTAGAAATTATACTTCTTTTCTTGTCTTGCTAACTATGACGGAATTATGTTCTTCCGTATTTTTTATGGAATTTATAGGGATAAAAACGTACAAGTAAACGAGATCTACGAAAGATATATGCAACATTTTTATTTACTCGTCATATAATTTCAGACGAGGAAGGGAGATAAGAACTGGGAGCAAACTTTTATCAGAGATTTTGCTTCATCAACGTAGAATTATTTTTTCTTCTCATGTAGTAACAGTATAATAATAACTTTTTACACATTAAAGCAATCGAAAAGTTTTCAAATTACGAATGCAAACTTAGATGTTGTTTATGCGACATCGTTAACTTATTTATTCCGAGAAAAATCAGGCTGGTTCAAAATTCATGGCTGGTGAACACGTAGTAAGGCACATAAAAAGTGTCTGGACCGGGATATGGAGTAATCAGTTTATCGAAAGTGCATATATAAGATATGATCATGGATTTGCTGGTGTAATTCAATTTACCATGGAGTCGGAAACGTTAGCCGTATGGGTTCTTTCCATAAAAGTGTTTGTTCAAATTCAGAAACATATAAACGATATGAAGAAATTGGAAAATGAGGACTTACTTTTTCATCACAAGAAGGGGACACGTCCACGCATCAAAGGTGACTGTGCAAATCGCGAGAAGATTCGTGGATTTTTTGTCAACATGTACCGAACCCCTTGATAGCAAAAGCCACCACCTCCGGGCTTAGTTAATATTTTAGTGGTCAAATCTTGCATGAGAGTGCACTAAACGTACAGGACGCTGTTAAAGTCGGAAGATAGCAACTGACTGGCTTTGTGTGTAGATGGTTTGGAAATTTTCAACAAAGTATATCCAAGAGAACTGAAACAAGTTATACGTTACGAAATCAATGAAGTTAGGCTCAACAGATAATTGTAATTGACCACAGTGTTATTTATGTTCGTACAATGGACCTGCCCGTATCATTTCATGATACTAATGTGGATGATGTACTTTACCATAAGTTAGCTCCAGTTCCAACTGCTCTGTTTAGTGAGAAGGGCGAAATGTGAGAAACCCCAAAAAGTGTGCTTCAACACAAACTTGTTGTAATGAAATCAGCAAGATCGCTAATAAGCACCTATCAAACTATCATTCTTGACGGTTGTGCAATGCTCTGAAACGTATCATGGCCAGCACATCTGGCTACTGTAGAAGTATATGTAGAGACGTTTCACAGCAATGGTGGAAAGGGAGATCAAACAAGCCCATATTCTGCATGTAATATTCGACAGATACTATGAGAACAATATCAAAGCTGCAACGCGAAGGAATCGACAACAAGGAAATTCAGACATTACCTATGTATAAACTTACATTATCAACTCCTTTATCCAAAAGAGCATTCGTATTGACGTCAATGAATACGAAAAAGCAACTTATTTCATCAATCACAGAATCGCTAATGGACATTAGCATAGATGAAACTCATAGATTGTTTATCATTGGACTACAACCATCCCCCAGGACTATGGCAGCAGGACTATGGAGTGAACGAGCAACACACGAAGAAGGTGACGTAAATATTGTACACATAGTTCTTAGGGAGGCTAAACATGCTTCTGCCCAATCTATTCGGGTGAAGTATAACGATACGGATGAGCTAGTGCTGCATCCAAAGAAGTAGTTGTCATAAATGTAGTTGTAAGAGTGCATAGTCTGTATATGGTGAATATTCTGGCTGCTTATGCTCTAACTGGCTGTGATACTACTTCATCTCTTGCTAGGATTGTAAAGGCCGAATCCTGAACATTCTATCTAAATTTAGAGGCACACTTGAAGCATTCAGCGATCCAAAAGTTGAAGAAAGTCTAATAGCATAAAAGTGTGATACATCTGTTATTCAGATATACAGCCCTGGAGAAACCGTTACCAAAAAAATTACGAGCTGGACTATGGAAGGAAAAGCTAGCTAGCAAGACAATCACAAGTCTGTCATCTCTTTCTAAGCTTCCTCCAACTGTTGGTGCACTGCAGGAACATTATAAGTGCGCTCATCTTCAGACAGCCACATGGAAACGAGCTGAACAAACTAATTCTCCTGATTTAGATTCAAGAGATTCCGGATGGAAATTCTTGCCATATGCTGCAGAAGAACGGGTACTTCGTATGCTGCCCGCAAATACACCAATAGTACCTGATGTAGTAGTAAACTCAATTAGCTGCTCATACACAACGAATGCTATCGTGGTTGTTATTGCCTTGAAAGATCATCGAAGTGCACATAGTTCTGTACTTGCCAAAGTGAGTGTAAGAATGTACCAGAACAAACAGGAGAGAGTGATCAAGACAAGTCCACTGCTTTCCCTGTGCGTTGATAAAGTTTCTAATAAAGTTTTGTACTGTATTTCCCTTTTCTCGAAACGACACATGTTAATGCTTTGAATAACACGTGAGTATGAGATACTGTTGAATAAACATAGTTGGTTTGATTTTCGCTTGTTATATTGCTGAAAAAATTAAAATTAGACAGTAAAGAAAAATATTACTACATTTTACAAAAGAAACATTTCTTATATCGCTGTCTCAATTGTAGTTCTTCCGAATAACCAGTTTGTCTATGATTATAGCGTATTCGAAGTGATATGAACAGTAAATAAAAATATTGCATATACTTTGCGTAGATCCCGTTTACTTTTACGTTTTTATCACTAAACATTCGACGAAAAATACGAAAAAACGCAATTCCATCATACTTGGCAACCATGACGTTCAAGAAAAGAAGTATAATTTCTAACCAATGAACACGTTTAAGAATATTCACAAATAATTGAGACAAACTGGAAATAGTTTACAAGAAATATATATATTTCAATCGTTCCGAATGTGTTACTTTTGTACAAACCATATTTCAAAGTCAAAAATCGTACTTCCCATTTCCCTTCTAGTGATTGCCTGGCTTTTATTCATAGCTCATATGAAAGTTTAAGGATTGTACATTTGGAATATATGTGATACTTCTCTTGTTCTTAACATTTTCTACGTGAAACTTTTTTGTAAATAAAATATCCTGTATAAAAAATATTTTTGTAAATTTTATTGATAGTTGGCGGCCCTGACGTTTGCGAGGAAAATTATCAAATTCCCCGAATTGGTTGCTAGTATGGTTATTTATAACATATGCATGAATTGGTATTCTACGGTCAATAAAATATGAGAAAAATGAAACTATGCTGAGATAATCCATTAATTTAAGACATGTAAAGTAAGAGAATACAACCCCTCTTTTCCGTCTGTTTACGAAGTTTCCCCAACGTTTACAGAGTGGCACTCATCGGATCCGAAATCAGCACCCCAAAATTATATAAGATCAGCTGAAAAACCTTATATATATATATATATATAATGGTTCATTAGCTTTCCCCTCCCGAAACAATTTTCTAAATACGTCATTGGTTTCGATAACATTTGAATTGATATTACAAGTAAAAATACTTTATAGGAAGTTCAAACCAGAATTATCAACGAAATAAGAACTACCGAAATAAAATATTAGTAACTGTAGTCTAATTTCGAAGGAACTCCCAAAGGATTAACCTCTTGAATGAAAGAGTCTGAAACATTTCTTAATTTGCATTTGCAACTAACATCTCTACAAGCGCCTTGGCAGTTTATACTGGAAAATATTTCAATCTGGCGTAAGAAAAACAAAAACTGGATATTTGTCGATATTTGTGATGTATTTAAATTTTAGCAATTCGAAACGTATATTTTATTTCTAGTTCAAATAATGATTGGATAAATTTCTAGTTCATGCGCATGCCCACCGTTACTAACGCACTTATTCCATATAGACGCACCTCCGCGCAAGTCCACTAGTTCAGTCTATTCTGAACATAGTGTTGTCCACGAGACTAGAAAGGCGTCGTCTCGTCTTGATTATAATCTCGAAAACCACACCAGAAGTACCTTTTTAGAATCGAGACGAGGCAAGAAACACAATAATTGTCGTCTCGTTTTTGAGACGAGATATTTTTCGAGACAAGAGCGAAATAAGTCTTCGACGATCCAGGCAAGATTAGACATATTAGCCTAAATTTAGGAGACGAGACAAGAAAACCTTACTTCTCTTTTCGTCTCGTCTCATGGGAACACTATCTGAACGAAATAGGTATCATTCTTATTTGTAGTGACTACCTGCATTCTTTTGCATAAATAATCAATGGCATATCAATCTGCAAGCTTATCAATCTGTATCATCTTATTGGGACATTAGCCAAGAATAGAACACGCATTAGGTTATTATTTAGAAACTTGAAATCTTTTAGTTTTAGGTCGCTCGGTTATGGCCACTAGGCTAAAGGAGACGGTGATGATGAGAATGAATGAAATGGTGGAATGAAGAAAGTAGGAGGAAACAGGAGAACCACTAGGAAATCCACACACATGGTGTTTACCTACCACAATATCCACTTGGCGCGAACTGGGATTGAACAACCGGGGACCCCACACAACAGAGATAAACGCTCCTCTACAATGAGCCACCGAGATCTTCATCATTCTTTAGGGCATAACTTATTTAAAAGAATTCTAGAAATACCTATATTCTTAATCTGTACGAAAATAGATTTGATGAATAATACTGCTTCTATATGGGTTTCTTATTCTTCCAAACTATGCTATGCATAAGTATCAGAAGTCTAATAGAACTGCTATGTCCGTCCGTCTATTATCAGCATCAGACCAAAAGCGGTAAGAGATATCGAGAAGGATTTTCCACATTCGATTTAGCGTCTTGAGAATAGGTTCCATCTCCTCCATCACTTCTCTATATAAATTAGAAGTGATAGAGATCTACTACTTACGGGCCATAAATCAAATACTATAATAGCTAGTGGCAAGCGCTTTTAGGTAATTGATTCAACGTCTCTAAGAAAATATATCATCTACAACCCTTTCTCTCCATTAACACCAGAGAAATTAACTTCTACTTAGGGTTTCAATATTAATTTTTACAGAGCAAAAACGATCACATATATCGAAAATCAGTTTTCAGGTATCCATCCAGCACCCCGAGAATAACGGGTGTTCAATATAAACCCGCACAAGTTACAGTGACAACTATAATTCAATTCCAAGCGAAAAAAGATACAAAAGTGATCCATATGAGAATTCACAGCACAGAGAATAGTATTGTAGCACTAACGAGTTCCAATCACTTCCTGACGACACACTTTCATTCACTTATTGATACAACGTCTGGTGGATCTTCCAAGGTTTACAAGATAGATCGATGTTCTTCAGGCAGTAACGGATCCGTCGAATGTATTAATCCGGATTTGTAGAATGCCATCTCTTAGAGAGACAGCAACCTTCAAAGCTGACCAGAAATTTTCGATGGGTCGAATTTCTAGAACATTACCTGGGTTATCTTGTTTCTTACAAATTAAATATTTTCCTGCTTTAGATGTTCAGTTACAACTTTGGCGTAATGTGGAGATGCTAGATCAGGCCAGAATACTTATGTCCCTGGTTCATACTTTGCACGTATGTACGGTGTTAGTCTCTTCCTAATGCACTGTACCAGGTACGTCTGGGCATTAATAGCAAATCCAGATCCAGGCAACAACGGTTGGCTAACACTTTTGGAACCCATGGCAATCCTAACAAGCACTTTCTCTTCAAATTTCTCTGGTGGCAAAATTAACACCAAATGGAGCTGTAGAAGGGTTAGATGTATAGAATCCATCTTTTCCATAGATAGAGACAATGTGAGATAGGTTTCATCATCCAAGATTAAATCACGAGCACCGAATTTTTACAACAAGCGGTCACAATTGGGTTTAACCATACTTTTCTGTTGTTCAGTGCCCACGGAGATTGTTTCTTTCTTCCTGTATTGTAGATCTATTTTCTTATATGCAGCATGGTGGATCACTGCGCCGCCATACGCATTGAAACACTACCGTTGTTTTGGAGTGTCTTCTTCAGCTGCTGCACCTTTTGTTTCGTGAAATATGAGCTGGTCATCCCTATCCCGACTGCCGTTTTCACTCAATCCCATTCTCACATCTTTTAATGATTTTGAAGATTATTCTACGCGGCACACCTTAGACTGTGTAATGTTTTACTATGTACATTTTGCCCTTGCTTTGATGTGCTCCGTAGAAATTGTACACACGTTCCCGAAATAGGTCTTCCTTCGATTCCATGCTCACCATCAAACAGGGTCACGATAACATCACTTGTTCCTGCACCTCTTGGTGCACTACTGGCGCATCGTCCTGACAGATTTGTCTCCTGTTCGTGTACTACGTAAGATAGGTTATGTCCTCTAGAAGTTTGTGCGGATTTATACGGAACACGCCTTAGGTTCTGTCTTCTCTAACAACCTTTTATTTAAACTGTAAGTGGTGGAAATCGACCACAACCGGTTTCAACATGGCCATAAATCAAAGATGGAAATAGTTGGTGACAAGATAATTTCGGAAATCGATTCAACGTCTAGAAAATATACTACCTGTACCCCAATCTCAGTATTAAAACCGGAAGTGGTAGAAATTTACTGTTATTTCCGGTTTCAGTATTGATATTCATAGAGCAAAAATAGTCAGATATATCGAGAAATTTTCGGGAATTCATACAGCGTCTCAAGAATTGGTTCCCTTTCTTCCGTTTACTCTGTATCTAAACCAGAAGCGTTAGAAATCTACCTTTTTTGGGTTTAACATTGATCGCAATAAAACTAAATTAGTAGTAGATAGAGACAGTTTTCGAAAATCAATTGAGCATCTCAAGAAAATACCATCTTCACCTCCAGCTCTCTACTGAAATCGGAAATGACAAAACAATTTCACTCTTCCGGTTTCAATATTGATCTCCATATCTCCATAGAGCTCTCTAGGGGCTATGTGGATATCGTACGCGTCTTTGGAGGGGGAGAACTGGGTTCGATTCCTGGCAGGAGCTCACGTAGTTCGGATTACACGTTAAGCTGTAGGTCCACGTCTCATATGGCCTAGCTCCTGAACGGGACGCTAAATTGAAATCAAACCAAAATCAAATCCATAGATGAATACAGTAAAATCGATCAATGATATCAAGAAGCTTTTTTTAAAAAAATGTTCTCTCGCGGTTTTCTTCCGTCCCATCTGGCGAATATCACCAGAATGATGTACTCCCCATGTACTCCCCACATATGCACTGTCCGACTTCTACATTTCCTTGCCTTTGTTATTAATTTTTCGGTATAAAATGATATTTCGGCTCCATTGATATTTCGTTTCATAAAATAAATATCAATTATAACATTTAAAATTTACTCATCAGATAATCTGTGTGTGTCTAACACAGCACAGTCTATTTCTTAAAACTACTAGTTTTGTAATCTTTTCTGACAATCCATCAAATATCATGAAGTAGAAATAATTGTAAAATTTATTTCTAAGTATCATTGCTGGCACCTTTAATTTGCTGTGCCGAAACAACTTTTATAAGATGAACACTACCCATAGTTGAAGCAACATAGACATATTTTCTGAAACTTTCGTATCATACGTCGTTAGGCCCAATATTTCTCTTCGCAAAGACGATTACGTAGAATCAATGAAATCTTTACGATCTATGAAGAGAGAGAAAACAGCCTTTAGTAGCGATGGATTTAATTTACTAAACTCTGTGGCACCAAAGCTCACGAAGGTCATTGATAACACTGTTCAGCAACGAAAATGTAAATTGAACAAAATCAGCTAATTCTTATTGATTTTGTGGTGCTGATCACGAATTTGAAAGTTATTTTCGAATATTAGCTCTACTTTTCGTTCTACAGGTATGTCTAATAATAACGCTTTAAAAATAAATATATTCGCTTCGTTTGTGGTAAAATGTTACACTGATCCGGCAACACTGGAGAAACTATATGAACGCTTGGTTTCATTGTGTTCCTTATCTCAGTAGTGTTCTGCTATTGTTAGAAAAGACAGGTTTAGTGCAGTTATCAGCGTTTTGGGTGTGACATTTGTGTAGTGCAGGACATAAAAATACAACTACAAGTACGCAAAAATACTGGTATTTCGAATGTATATTTTTAAATAGTTGTCGAAACTATTTCAAGTGACATTTTGAGGATTTCAATAAACAAAAATGCCGCGATATTGTGTAAACAGTGCGAATAGCTTCTACTACGTGTGTGGGGAAGTGACATTTTCCTCACAAAAGCAGACTATAACACCACTAATAAGAAAAGCCTATGAATATTACTTTGGTTGTAATATTGGAGACCAAGATAAATCTTGGGCACCCCACATTGTGTATAACACTTGTGCCAGCAATCTAAGAAATTGGATTAATGGGAAGGGGCGCTCAATGCCTTTTGCAGTGCCCATGATTTGGAGGGAGCCAAGCGACCACATCAGAGACTGTTATTTTTGTATGGTTCCTTCCGTCAAGAAGGGAATTTCCACGAAGAAGAAGCGGGCCTTGATCTATCCTAACATTCCTTCTGCAATGCGCCCTGTTCCACATGGAGAAGGACTACCTGTTCCTGACCCACCTAAAGAATACGATCTTTTTTCTGATGATGATCAAGAAGTTGAAGCCCCTGAATCAAGTACTTCGAAGGACCCTACGTTTGTTGTAGAAGAACCTCCATGTGAACCACATAAACTTACTCAAGAGGAACTAAGTGATCTAATCAGAGACTTGGACCTCTCGAAAAGCAAAGCCGAAATTTTAGCGTCACGCTTAAAACAATGGAATTTATTGCAGGAAAAAGTAGATATTTCAGTGTATCGGAATAGGGAGAAGATGTTCACTTCATTTTTTACTATGGAAGACACACTTGTGGCATATACAGATGTAAATGGTCTCATGAGGGCACTTAAAATTAATTACGAACCTACGGAGTGGAGGCTCTTTATAGATTCGTCCAAGGTGAGTTTAAAGGCAGTGCTTTTACATATTGGAAATGAACTTCCTACAATTCCTGTAGGTTACGCAGTTCATATGAAGGAATCTTAAGAAGACTTGAAACGTTTACTTCAAGCCATTAAATATTACGATTTTCAGTGGCTCATTTGTGGTGACCTTAAAGTAATAGCACTGTTGCTAGGTATGCAGTTAGGGTATACAAAATATTGTTGCTTTATATGTGAATGGGACAGTAGAGATCGTGGATCTCATTACCGCAAAAGTGATTGGAGTACCAGTGAAACTCTTCAGCCGGGAGTGAAAAATGTGCAGCATGAACCACTGGTAGATAGTAACCGAATTTTGCTTCCCCTTCTACACATTAAATTAGGTCTTATGAAAAGTTTTGTTAAGAGCATGAACCAAGAGGATGAGGCCTGTAAATACCTAAGAGGACAATTCCCTCGATTAAGTGATGCCAAAGTTAAAGAGGGTGTTTTCATAGGGCCACAGATTAGGCAACTATTCAAAGATCACAAGTTCGACGAAATTCTCCAAGGTGAGGAGAAAGCTGCGTAAGAAAGCTTGAAGAGTGTTTGTTCACAGTTCTTGGAAAGACACCGAGCAACAAATTACAAACAACTGGTAGCAAAGTTGTTATTGTGCTACGCAAATCTTGGTTGCAATATGTCTCTGAAACTCTACTTTCTTCATTCACATCTAGACTTCTTTCCCGAAGATTGTGGAGCAGTAAGTGACGAACATGGTGAGCGTTTCCATCAAGATATTGCAGCCATGGAGAAGAGATATGAGGGAAAGTGGAGTTCTAACATATTGGCCGACTACTGTTGGACTATTGCAAGGGATGCTCCAGATGTAACCTACAAAAGGCAAGCCAAGCGAAGACGCTCAAAATAAAATAAACATAATCCTGTACAAGGATCACTTGAAACTTTTGTCTACATTGCAGTGTAGTTCTTGCACAAAAAGGTATTTGTACATATTTTTCATGTTTTGATGTTAATACTGATTTTTATTACGGAATTGTTAATGTTTAACTTCACCACGGTTACTTTATTTTCTGTATCGCTGTGAAACTGGTATTTGCGCAATTTTGAAAAAGGAAGTACAAGGGTATAGAAAGCTATAGATTAGGGTACTTCTTAACTCCCCAGCTTATCACATCAGAGTGAAATAGATAAAAAAAAAGTGAAATGTAGGTTTTTACAAGGATTTTGCTTAAATGTTCTATAAATATTAATACATTTGTATATATACAGCTACTGTTGTACAAGGGCGGTTTTTTTTTCACAACCTGATCCTAGAAAATTCTTCCATTATCATTTCCTTTCATATTATGCTTAAATGAATGTAAAAATCGCAATTTCAAAGAATTTACATACTTTCGATCAAAATTTGTTGAACAGTGTAACCAAACAGCTTTTAATATGACTATGTTTAATCAACATATTGGCTGCCATGTTACTAAAATTTTGATATGAACCAGTATACAATTTTAATTTTAAAACGCCATGTATCTTTTTTACGAAATCCTTCATTTCTAGCCGTAAATAAAAGTGAATCAAATGTCAATATTATTTGGCTATTTATGGACAATATTTTGAAACGAAAGTCTTAGTACGCTGCACGTGCTTGTTATAACACAGATTTTTTTTTAAAGTATAGGTCTATACTATTTCTAATTGCACATCAAGATTGTATATTCCCTATTTCTCTTCAGAGATTTCCATACTTTCGAGTCCCGGTTTTGTGCTTAATTAAGCTCAAGCTCAATGATTTACCGTAATCCCTACGTCGAGCTCCAATGACGCAAAATGAGCGTTAATGTGATAAACTTTTTGAAACATCCTAAAACCTTGGGGGGAGGTATGGAAAATTGACCTATTAACCTTCTCCTTCTACAACATGGTAGTGAAACCGATATTTTTTCCGAAATTCGGTGTTGCCAAGAAATTCAAGCTAGCTGACAATTCTCGACCAGAGGAGTGCGCATTCCTCTCTGTCACTTGAGAAAGGTTTTGGCGAAAAAGAAAAACGTTGCGTGGAAACTCCGAATGGTTTGTGTTGTTTTGTTATTTGACACTTTGAGTGGAAAAATTTTCCTTCTTCCTTTGGAGAGGAACAAAATTCGAACGGCAGCTTTTGGCAAAAAAAAAAAAAAGGGGAGAGCAAAAGCTGATCTTCTCCGTCATATGAATATAGAATGGAATGTCTCAAATGTTTTGGCGAAGAAAAAAGTAGTCTGGAAACTCCGAGTGCTCGATGTTGCTGTTATTTGACACTTTCAACCTGCTTTCAACAAAATATTTCTTTTTCCATTGAGAAGGAATGATCTATATATTGTAGATGCATCCGATAATCAATCATTATCATTATCGTTTTATTGTTTATTATTTAAGATTAATCCGATTCAAAATCGTATTTTAATAAAGTCAAGTTTTGTTTCATAAAGAATCAGAGAAAAGGTAAACATTAACATGGAGTAAGAGATTACACATGATGTTGTTATTGTTTATGTGATGTCGTCTAGACACAGTGTTTGCATTATGTTGAAAAGACAAGAATTAAGAAAAGAGCTTGTAAGCTTTAAGTTTTAAAATGATGTAAGATATTTGTGTATTCAGCTTGTTCACAGAATACATAATTTCGGATATGACATAATATGCAGATTGGCAGAAATAAACTGTCTGAGAATTTTGGACATGGCACAACAATGGAGAAACGAAAGTTTTCCAACAGCTAAGACATTTGACGTCACTCCAGAGATGAGCAGACGAATTCCATCGTCAGGAACATGGAATAAAAACCAAATCTTTGTGGTATTGTCATGGAAGTTGAGTAGAGGTACTCAAGCGATAACAGTCTAGAGAAAAGAGGTGAGCGAGGTGTGTGAAACCTCGGTCTCAGGTTCGAGACCAGACGGTCTTCAGTTGTTGGCTGATAGTTGGACAACGGTCAACGAGCCAACGATTATCCAGTTTCCAGTCATCATCCATGTTCCAGACAACAAGCAGATCCAGGTATGTCATCGGCTACGTTGTGGCCTATGTCTAAATTCTCGGAAGTTTATAGGTACTGAATCTGAGAGTGTCATGTCATATCTAACGCTAAACATCACACTTTACACATAACTAAATTAAATCAGAATACATTAATTATTTAAACTTATTTGATGTTGATCATTTGAAATAACCTCTCGCTAAACATACAGTAAACTTGGTTAATTCCTGTCCATTTCGGATAATGGACGGAAGCAACCTATCTGCATCAGTAAGCATTTCATCCCCAAATCTCAGGCACCGATGCAGTGAGGTTGTCAATATGCAGGCAAATTGGTCAGTGTTTGTTTATTTCCCCCTTCTCTATATAGAAAGAAAGAACCCACATGTGTAAGCCATTAATCACAGTGTAATGGGGACCAAACTTATGGCAACGTCGTTGAACATAAGTTAAGTTACAATGTCACTAGTAAGAGGATATGATTATTCGGACAGTTCCGATTACCACCCACTAACGTTTTTAAGATCCTGCCAGTTCTATAACGATAAAAAGTCCGAACTTTTAGAGAGTGCGAACCCAATGAGTCAATGAGCGCAAAATTGAGCGAGCACGAGCCTATTTGAGGAAAGTGTGTCGAAGATTGAGAAATGCTAGCCTTCTTCAGAATGGTATGTCTGAGAGCTTACCAGACAGGTCGTAAGATAACCATCATTGCTCCTTCTCTGTTTGAGTGTTGTCAGGTGATCCATCAGCTCCTAACACAATTATTATTATTACCATTAATAAGTGTTCAGTCTTTCGGCAGGTTCTGGGACTAATGAGGATTTTTTTTTTTTTCAATTTTAGATTTGGGCCTGGAAACGTTTCTTTCACTTTTCTCGATCTTCAGCTTCCTCTTTCAACTAACAATATTTTCCCCTATCTTTCAAATCATCGATCAGCTGTGTTCTTCTTCCTATTCGTAGCTTCCCTTCCATCTTTCCTTCTATGGCGGTGTGAAGACAATTTCTTCTCAAGATGTGTCAAATCCAATTGGCCTTTCTACGAAGGATGGTGGCTTAAAGTGTCCTCTTCTCTCCTATCCGTTTTAAAACATCTTCGTTTGTTGCTCTCTCTGTCCATTTTATCTTTTCCTTCTTTCTCCAACACCACATTTCGAAGCTCTCTAAATATTTCTTCTGTAACTTTTGTAATGCCCAAGTCTCAACCACACAGTCCAATGCTCGAAATATAGCATTTGACCAATTTCTTCTTAAGCCCAGTATTGAGCCTGCTAGTTAAGAGTGATGTTTTCTTGTTGAATGCTTCTTTAGCTATCGCAATTCTTGACCTGATCTCTTTGGTGCAGTAAGCATCTCTCGTCAAAATACTTCACAGATACTTGAAATTATCGACCTCTCCAAGTTCTCCTTGTTCTACTCTGATCCGTAAGGGTGTTTCCACGGGATATTCTCATGACTTTCGAATTTTAATGTTAATTTTCATCCATACAGTTTTCCAGTGTCAACTATATTGTCAATCATCTCCTGTAGTCCTTCTTCAGTTTTAGCTATTATAACCGTATCATCTGCATATCTGTTCTTGTTAATGATCTGCCCGCCAATCTTGAAATCTCCAATTCCCATTAATGCTTCCTTCATTAAACATTCACTGTAAATGTTGAATAATTGGGGCGATAAATTACATCTTTGTCTGACAAACTACTTTCAAGAGCAACTTTACTCGTTGTCCTATGTACTTGTACAGGTTTTGAATGAGTCGTCGATCTCTTCAGTTGACTCCGATTTCTTTAAGTATTTTCAAGAGTTTCGTCCAATTGACTCGGTCGAAAGCTTTTTGCCAGTCTATGAAGCACAAACACAAATCTTCCTCTACATGAAGATTTTTTTCTGATATAATTCTGATCGATCCAATATCATCTCAGGTGCCTTTTCCTTTCCGGAATCTAAATTGATCTTCTTCTAACCTCTCATCTATCTTACTTTCCAGCCACCTGTTCAGTATGCGTAGAATGATCTTACCAGTGTGGGAAATCAGGCTAATGGTTCTGTGGTTGCTACACTTCTTTGCTTGCTTTTCTTTGGCAATGCAATCATTGTAAAATCAAGAAAATCCTTTGGCCATTCTCTACTCAGGTAGATCTTGTTAAGTGAAGTAACTACTTTCAGTGCGTTCTCTTCTTATCCCTTGAACAAATCTATTGGTTTCTCGTCGTCCCCAGCGGCCTTTCTCCTTCGCATATCTATGATTGCTTGTACTACATCACTTTTCAATATACTGGGTCCTTTTTCATCATCATCCACCTCTTTCTCTGCTTCGATTGCAAATCTTTGGGACGATTCTTTTGATCATACAGATCTTTTATGTATTCTTCCCAAATTCTAAGAATTCCTTAATGGTCCGTGACCACATGACCTTGTTGATCTTCGATTCCAAACGTTCGTATACTTTTGTTAGCTTTTCCTCCTAATTCTTGTGATTTCTGATACATCAGATCATTTGCCGTGCCGTTGAAATTCCATTATTTCTTCACATATTTGCCCCAAATAACGGGTGATGCAGCAAAATCCGGACTGCCTGCAACTAAACACATCAGTAGCTGGTTTTTAACATAAAACAAAAAGAAAGGGAGGAATAGAAAGGGTAACACACGCTCTTCGAAACACATATTTATTCAACTTTCAACTACACTGTTGCGCCTAATCTAATTGGTCCTCTTCTTAGTGCTCTCTACAAGGCGCTGTACACATCCGACATCCATTTATTGCTGGCATAACTTCAAGAGATTCATGTGCTGGCGAGTGTTTATGGCTCTCCAGGCATTGGCATAGACTCAGACTTTCACAAAAGCCCAAAATTCCTCAATACATCTGGACTCCTGGAATTTGGCAGGGTTGTCTTCCTTGGAGACGAAATCGATGCCTTCTTTTCCAAGTGCTTCACTACCACTTTAGTGTAATGAGCACTGGCTCTGTTGGGACGCGCACGTAGTTGTCATCGTATGCTCTAATGTATGGAATCAGACGTTTCTTGATGCATTCCTCCAGGGAAACCCTGACATTGATGGCGAAATTGGACTCTTTGATCAGCGGTTCTGACCATCCGTGTGGTCCAATGTCAGGCCAGACCAGAAGCTTCTTCTCAAACTTAGTTTTTGGATAGAATTTCACCGTATGTAGCTTGTCGTCTCTTTCCAAGGTGCAGAAGGTGTTGTTGGCATTAATGGTGCAGTGGGATAGCATAGAATAGGATTCGTCCTCGAGGATCCAGGAGGCCTTTGGAAACTTTCGATTCAGTCGACCACACAAACTCTTCTCCTCGGACTTCTGCCTGTCAGTACGTTGTAAGATACGTTTCTTCTTGTATGCCTTCACATTCACCTTCTGTAACTTTCGAGAGGTCGGGTTTGATGACATTGGAGCCTCAGAGTTGGTTCTCGCTGCGAAATCCCGTCCTTGTGGTCGAACAAACGCTTGAGGTGGGGTAATTTTCTTCTAGTGATTTTGGCGTTGGATCCACCTGAGGCAGGTCGCGAGACGCTAGTAGGTTGTCGTGAAAACGTTTCAAAATACCATAGATAGTAGTTCTTGGCACTCCTTTAGTCATAAATTGTCGTACAGTGGACCATTTTCGAGAGTGGATATTGGCGGAGTAGAACTTGTACACTCGGAAGCGGAGGGTGTCTTCGCTTGAGGCCATTGTTGTAGTTATTGATTAATGTTGAAGACACAAACAAAAACACACCAATATTAGTTGAAACGCTCTCCATATTACACATACTAATTTTGTCCCTAATACTTAGCATTAAATGTCAAAGAGCGCAACATATAGTGCAGCTCACGTCATCACCCGTTACTTGTCTTTGGCTTTGTCCGTTTCTCTTCTCAATTCATTATTCAGCCTTTTGTATTCATTGATGTCCGTGTTTCGTGCCCCTCTGCGTTACTCCATCTCTTAAGCATCGCTTCAGTTACTCATGCTTTTATCTGTGCTCTTTCCATACTGCCAATTTATTGTGGGGTGTGTCAAGTAAAATCTGTTTAACTTTTCCACAACTATTCTCTATGTTGTCAACCATATCGCCCATTGCACAGAAACTTTGTTCAATCTCTTCTTTCACATCATCGCCAATATTTCTTAGTTGCTCTAAGTTCCATTTTTGATTTCTCCTGCCATTTTTCTTGATCAACTTTAACCAGGTTTGCACTTCCGCTACAAGGAGATTGTGATGCAAATAAAATGTCCGCTTCTGGCAGTGTCTTCACGTCTCGTACGCTATTCCTAAAACATTGCTTCACAAGAATATAATCGATTTGGTATCGTTTCTTATATCCTGGATCTTTTCCACGTTTACAGCTTTGTTTTTCTTTTCTTAAACCACGTAATCATCACCACCAGATCATGTTGCCTACAGAAATCGATAAGCATTTGAACTCGTTCGTTTCTTCTACCTAGCCCAAATGGTCTCATTACCTTATTCGCAGATCCTCCTCCTATTACCCTGTTTAAGTCTCCCATTACTATGGCATTGACTTTATCTCTTTCTTCCTGATGCAATATGTTACTAATCTGATCATACATTACTTCCACTTCATTATTATCATGTTCGGTTGTTGGCATATACTCTTGTATTATCACAATATCTACGGGTTTTGCATGTAGTTTTACAAACATCAAGCGGTCACTGCAACATTACATTTTGGTTACACTTCTTGCTACTTTGTTCTTCATTGCTATTGCGACACCATTCTCGGCCTTATCGCCACCCCAATAGTATATTTTGTAATTTCCCGATACAATCTCATCTTTCCCTTTAAATCTCACTTCACTCAAGCCCACTATGTCCACTTTGCATTTGTCCATTTCCACTTTTAAATTTTCAAGTTTTCCCTCACGTCGTATTGTTCGTACGTTCCAAGTTCCCATGTTGAAATGAAAGTTATTATTTTCCCCTCTGATGATTCTTCCCGGAGTATCGGAAGAATACCGTAATAGTCACTCGGAAATCCGAAAGGGAGACTATTTTACCTACGGATTTTTTTTTACCTCTGGAAGAATCGTCATCTTTATTTATTCGCCTCCTTCTGGGAAAAACATAATGCGGTGGTATTCCAATTTCCTTTCCACATCTCCATGCCATTGACCATCTAGTGGTTCATCCACCTTTCTCCTCCTAAAGACAAGAAGGTGTCCTGCCCTCGAGCCACTTATCCGCCCTTCGAGAAGGCCGTTGGTACTTGGCAGAAGCTGCCTCCTTATCCCGGGAAGAGGTCGGTCCCCACCTACGTTAGCCGCCAAAGACGTTGCCTGCTTTCGCCTGCGAGGAGGTGTAGGTTGGGATTTTCCCTTCGTTTAGGATGAGAGCCGACGGATTTTCTCAAACCTCTCCAGTACTTTTAGAACACAATTACCCGAAGTTTATTACGATCAGCTTCCTTCAACGTTGTCTATCGTTACTCTACTTGAATTATGAATTAGATTTCTTGGGTTTAGCATTTATACCCATGTTAGCTCGTCATGATGAGATTGACGCCCTCGGCAATGACGCTACCTGGAGATAGAGGGAAGATATGAATGGAAAAGGTAGCAAACGGCCTGGGGGTTTCATGTTAAGTGGCATCCCAGTATTTGCGTGATGTGAAAGAGGAAAACCCAGGGAAAACCTCACACAGCATGACTGACGTTAAAAGAATTTTACACCCTTCTGACCGAGTATTCCCACCGAAAATCTAATACAGGACCACTCATACCAAAGATGAGAGCTGTATCGATTACGCTATGCGGGGCTATCGTTACTTTATTTGAAACAACAAGTTATGCGACATTAATTATATATGGTTATAGCTATTAATTTCAATAAATGAAAAATAATTCTTCAGTGAAGAATAAATTACATACAACAGTAAGATCTGAGCATAGGTTTTCATCATTTTTAAAAATGTCCAAAGCGAATTGCGCACATGAAATAACAAGGTCATGTGATGAAACTATTTTACAGTTACCATAAATAACGTAGACTCTACTTAATACGAAGTGCGTTTATATATCACTGTCATTGCGACACCTTTATTAAATACATCACATATCTAGTCACAGCAATCATTATCATAAGTATTCAGTCATTGATAAGTATGTGAGTTGACACACGTTCAGGAGTTATTGTACATTGCCTCATCCAGCTTTTTTGTCTTGATATAGAAGTTGTCTATTTTAATATAATTTATTCAGTCATTGCACTATTTTATCTTTTTTTTCTTGTATAGTAGTCTCCAAAATATTCCTTAGAATGCGTTTTTAAACGACGTCCTAACCAGATTGATTTCACCTAAATCCAGGATAATTACAAAATATTTGCCAATTTCAGAAGGATGTATTTCCACTAACACTAAACATAAATACATAATCTTACATTAATGTCGTTGAAAAGAGGAAAATTTGAATTTAAATTTTAACTTTAGATCCATTCGTTAAGAGTCAAACGTGTAGAGAACAGCAGACGTCCAAGCGGTGAACAAATTCTTCCAAACACTCGCAAGCATATCTAGTGTATAATGCCATAACCTTCTTAATTATGGTAGTATTGCTGGAAGTGGAGGGATCAAACTATTGTCCTTGTAGAAACTTCACAGAAAGAAAGCATATACTGTGAAATTTGGTGAACATATTGGTCATATATAGAATATGTTATCTGCTCCGTTCCACGACCAATCAATTTTCCCAAGAGATGTCAATTTAGTACATCAAGACATTCGTATGACAATGTGAAGGGGAAGGGTCGTGTTGCAAAATGAAATTTTGTTCTTCCTCTTTCGTAAGTTGTGGCATTGACTAACTTTCCAAAATGCCAAGGTACATGTTTCCCCTGATTGCGTTCTGATCTTTTTTTTTTAATAAAATAATTCAAACACATTTCCCTTAGAAATAGCAGAAGACATGTTTACTTTGGGGCCGTCACATACTATCTCAATGAGAGTTCGATCATTCTCTGAAAACAAAAAGACAACTCCACATGAAAGATAACAAGAAATTACAGTAGCATGAGAACCTAATACTACAAGAACCTTAAAAAGCCATAAGATAACTTGAGATAAATAATCAAGTGAACTTTAAGATGGGCAAGCACCGCGTGCATGGGTTTTCCTGGGGTTTACCCTTTTCCTCACACTTTCTTCATTTCATCATTATCATTAATCCCAACACCAGCATTATCTTCCTTAGCCTTGCCCCATAATCCTGGCATACTAAACTCCAAAAATAACGGAGTGTGTGTAAAGTAGGAATAAAACATTAAACTTCTCTGTTTCCAATGACACTAACATAATTCATTTCTGTTCAGTATTATTAAAGATACAGGCTTTGAGTAAGGTACTGAGCGGAATATTCGGACCCAAGAGAATCGAGAAAGGGGAATGGAGATACCTTCATAATGAGGATCTACATAGTCTACACCGTTTTTAAACATTGTTAAGATAATCAAGTATAGGAGACTCAAATGGGCAGGTTGTGTAGCCACAATGAGAGAAAATGAAATGAAATGAAATCTTTGAGTTTTACGTCCCACGGTTATGCCGGTTAGGCTAAAGGAGACGGTGATGATGAGTAATGAATGAAATGGTGGAATGTAGAAAATGGGAGGAAACGGGAGAACACCGAGAAAAAACACGCACACGGTGTTTGTCCACCACAAAGTTCACTTGACGGGGGCTGGAATCGAACCCGGGACATCATCTATTTTGATTTGTTTAAATCATTAGATTCCATTAACCATTCTTATTTAATTTACAAAATATCCAGTAGACTCGATATTCATGAGCCATTCTTATCTTTCTTGAACAGCTACCTACAAGATCGCACAAAGCGAATCTATTGGCGGATCGTTTTCTAACTACCTTCTGTAACATCCGGAGTAGCACAATGAATTGTACTTGAACCGCTCGTATTCATATTTTACATGAATGAATTAACAAGTCTCTTCAGTGAAACTTCAATTGTTGAGATCCACCAGAATTTCGGACTTACGTTTGACATGAAACTATCTTTTACAAAACATATGAACAGTCTCACTAAGCGATCGGTGCGCATTCTAGAACTTCCCTACAGATTAACAGAAATACGGAAACTTTCCTCCTTAGCAACGTTTTAAGAGAGAATAATTTCTCCTAAAATTGACTATTGTTCACCTACGTGGAACTTGTCGCATTTTAAAATTTGTGTCTAATTATGTTGTTTTACCGTTTTCCTCCCTACGTCAATTTACGACCATTTCTTTCTTCTCCATGAAAAATCATTTAAAGTTCAGCACGGCATTGATTTTTTGCACCAGCTGTTTGTCTGCAAGGTTAGCATGCCAACATATGCATAGATCAATAGCCAAGCGTACACATATACATATATATAAAAGTGTGTGTGTTGATTTTGTAAGTTCAAATACCTTGAACGTGACAAGGTAAAGAACCAATGATACACACAGAAATAATCAGTACTACTAATTCATTAGTTGTTATGAGATACATTATTCAATATATTCTATAAGAATAATAAATGAAAATTTTCTTTAGAAAATGGAAATTTTGAACCAGCTTAACGAACTTACTGTCAACAAATTTTGAAACATAACTTCTGCGTCACATGGTAAAAATTCGTAGTACAACCATGACTTTGTCCCACTTTTGAGCCTCTGGGACCTTGGTTCGGGGGTGCATACGTCTCGCTCTTCTTCATTTTGGTAAGTGTACCTTGGACCAGTACCTAAATTTCGGTTGGACCACATGCCTTAAATTTTGGAAACTGCCAAAGTTAAAGATTTATATGGTAGTACAGGACGGGGTATGTACTTCTGTAAGTACAAGAGTGATCCATCTCCTTCCCTTTCATCAGTAGAAATTGCCAAAAGTGTTGTAAATTTCGGAGGTTTGTTTTCTACTTTATCGACTTGATGAGATCTTATTACCTTATATTGGTACATGATTGAGTACGGTGATTCATGCCATCTCACAGCACAAGAGTACGATTACTTCTCATCACTGCGAGATCCGCTGATGAATATTTCATAACTTTATACTAAATTTCATGAACATTGAAGCGAGATAAGTAAAATTATGGGATTTACAGTTTGTACTACCCGATGTTACAAGGCTGGCGTGCCATATACTTGTACTCTAATACGCAAACTCTATTTCAAATACAATCATTATTATACACTTAGGTTTTTGAACTTCTTCTTATAACAACTACATCGATTTCTTAGCAGCTAATACTGGTGTTATAAAATATAAAATATAAAACATTCCATGTAAATAAATAAGAAACGTAATTACAGATTACTGGAATTAGAATTTAATACACTTTCTATATTATTGTTCAGATCGCTTTATAGACATTTAGATTACAAATGAAAAATACAAGTATATCTATATATTTTATCACTCCCTCTCATACTATATATACGCACACACACACACACACACATATATATATATATATATATATATATATATATATATATATAGGAATAGCTATCATGAGGATGAATTATTTTCATTTTCGAACCGTGGTTTCAGATTAGTATTCAACTTATAAATCTGTCCTTATTATAACGCGACAATTCATCTGATTTTGTTTCTTCACGCTCTTCTATATAGAACTATATATTTAAAAAAAGTTCCACTACATTGGAAAAGAAAGAACCTTCCGCAGTAAGGCACTAACTGCAGCCCTGTAGTTCTAGAATTTCAACAGCATTACTAAACCCGCTTGACCACGGAGCAACTTATGTGAGAACACGTGATATTGCTAATAGAATAACTCCAAGTGCAATTTTGGACTTGGAGCTTTAAAAAGCCATTTTATGTCTCTCATTATTTTTAACTAAATATATTGATTGTTTTTGCATATTGAAACTGTCCATGAAGTGTGAGTTGTATACTCATCGCAGAAATACGTAGTTTTTTTTCTTTAACTTGAATGTTCCTAATAGCTGCGCATTGTCTCGAGTCATTTTCCTTCAAATTTTCCCCAGAGTATTCTTCACAAAATTATATAACCGACTAAGATTTCATGACAATATTTTTTGTTATTATTTTGTTTTATTTCTTTCCAAAAATCATAATTAATTATTCACTACCACACTGCTTTGTTACAGCAAGCACAAAGGAGCAATATAATACGAAGAAAACTGTGTTATTATTCCTTTTAGGATTTTCACTTTTTGAGGTAAATTTTAGACTTTCACTCAAACAGCTACTGCTAACTTACTATTTATTGTAGAATCATGATTCATACCTCGCTTTTCTTTACGATAGAACACTTTCCAACAGTGCCACCCGCTTATCCGTATTATACACCAGAAACGGGAAAATAGCTAATAGCTAGTTTTTTTTTTTTTTTTTTCAAAAAAAATTCGCAAGTTTTGCGGTCCACTCGCCAGGGCTTGGGTTCATGTAGGAATCTGATTTTTTTTTTTTTTTTAATAATACGTTGCTATGTACGTAATACGCGTGCAAAATTTCAATCTTGCATCTTGAAAACTAAGGTCGGGAGAAATTTTTGAAAGTTTCAAGATGGCTCTTTTTTAGTATATATTACTGTATACTATTTTAGTATGTACTTATATTAGCCCTTTCCGGATCCTGGCTTTTTGGGTTATTTTTTAGACTTTCAGTCAAGCAGCTACTGTATCGTCACTATTTATCCTAGGATCATGGTTCATACCTCATTCTCTTCAGAATAGAGCTGGCTTTCGAATGGTACCACTTGCATGCTCATACCATATACCAGAAGCGAGAAAAAATGTCAAAGTGAAAATTTCGGAGGGAAAAATTTTTTTCTCGAACTTTGGCCCCCCCTGGGCCCCCTGTGTGATCGTAGCCATCAAAAGAAAATCTGATAAATAGTACTTGGTATACTGAATGTGTGAGCCAAATTTCAAGTTTCTATCTTGAATAGTAAGGGCGAGAGAATTTTTATCAAAAATTCCCACAATGCCCCAAAGTACCATAAAACACTATGATCTCAGGGGGAAAAATCCCGAGACATCCCTAATTACCCTAGGACTATAATACGCCAATCATTCTCTTCAGAATAGAACTGTCTTTCAGGCGGTACCATTCATATGTCTCCATCATGTATCTAAGGCGGAAAATTCCTGATAAAAGGAATTTTTTGGGGCAAATTTTCCCTTTTTTCAACTTTTGCCCCTCTGGACCCCCCTGTTTTTACGCAGAAATCGGAAAAAAACTTCTGGTAAATACTACTCGGTGGACTGAATGTTTGTGCAAAATTTCAGTCTTCTACGTGAAAAAATAGGCCCGCCAGAAAAAATTTCCCTACCATGTCCCACTTTTACCCTATACAGAAGTATATTTGGATAAAAATTCACTGAGACGGCCCTAATTACCTTAGAATAATAATTCGACCGCCGTTCTCTTCAGAATGGAACTGCCTTTCAGACGGTATGACTCACGTGGTCCTATCATGTATGTAAGGCGGGCAAATGACGAAAAACGGGATTTTTGGGGTTAAAAATCCTTATTTTTACCCATTTGCCCCTCTGGTTTCCCCCTGTTTTAGCACTGACATCGGAACAAAAAATCTGGTAAATACTACTCCGTGGACTGAATGTTTGTGCAAAATTTTAATCTTCTACGTTCAAAAATAAGCCCGTCAAAATACATATACACCGACAATGCCCCATATTACCCTATATAGAAGTATATTTTTAAAAAATCCCCTGAGACATCCCTAATTACCCTAGGATAATAATTCGACCGTCGTTCTGTTCAGAATGGAACTGCTTTTCAGACGGTATGACTCGCGTGGTCCTATCATGTATGTAAGGCGGGAAAATGACGAAAAACGGGATTTTTGGGGTTAAAAATCCCTATTTTTACCCCTTTGCCCCTCTGGTTCCCCCCTGTTTTACCACTGACATCGGAACAAAAAATCTGGTACATACTACTCCGTGGACTGAATGTTTGTGCAAAATTTCAATCTTCTACGTAGAAAAATAAGCCCGTCAAAAAATATTGAACATACGCTTAGAAAATGAGAAAATAAATTTTTGACTTATGACGTCATCACCTCCTATGTCTGGACGCAGGACGGTCTGAAACCATACGTAATGTCTTCTGCAAGGCCTCTGAACTTGGAAAAGAAAAAAAACCGGACGAAAATGCTCAAATAGAAGAGAAATAACGCAATGTACCATGAAAAGTGCATATGGTACAAATTGTATCATAGGATCCCGAAGGGGTTAGTATATAAGGCTTCATTTTGGTATAACCATTATTTATGTATCACTTCAGGTTCAAAAGTTCTACTATCTCAAACTCCGGGTTTCATTGTGTATTGGACACCCTGTATTTCATGAATGTATCGTACGTTTGACTAACCGACCTATTCTTGATTTCTCACATCGTTTTGTTTTATAAATACGTAACTTTTTACATAGTTTTATAAGTGATTCTACTCTTTATCTGTTCTCTGCCAATAGCAACTGTATGAATTTATAATACAAACGGGAATAGAGAAGAATAAATTTTAAAAAAATATCTTTATAGTGTGATATTTCGCAGGGTACCTTATGTAAAGGGCGTCTTGTACTTTTCGCAGGTTTTTTATTAACATCCACTATTTGAATTTATTATACAAAGCTGGTATACAGAACAACTAAAACCACTTATCTATAATGGGATGTTTCGCAGGACGCCTTGTGTAAAGGGCACACTGTAACTTTCACGAGTTCTTTAGCAACAGTAACTTTATGTATTTATTGTACAGAATACTGTGGTATACAGAAGAATACATAAAATCTTTCATCTTTGATGTGGTTTCGCAAGGGCGCCTAATGTAAAGGCGCACTGCACCTTTCACGAGTTCTTTGCCAATAAAAGTGTAAGTATTTATTTAAAGAAAAAGTTGTACTTTTATTTGTGCTGTGATGTTTCGGAGGGCGCACCGGGACATGTCGCGGTGTCCCGGTGGGCCAGCCTGAGCCTGTGCGTAAGACGAGATGGGCCGTTTCACGATTAGGGTCGAAGTTGATGTCCCTTATAAAAAATCTAAATAGAAATATGGCTTGATTTTGAAGTACATTTATGTAGCTAATGTCACACCAATTTACTGTTAATGCATAAGTTTGATTTATTCACTTTTATCTTCTAAATTAATTCTTTTATTCATAATCACCATAATTACCAGCAACAAATACATGAACATTCATTGTATTTTATAGTACTTACAAGTGCGAAAATTTATTTGTTTCTTTACGAGTTTAGAGAACATGAGCCCCTTCACACAAATGCATAAATGCACTTTTCTTTTTCTCTTCATTTAAGGTGACAATTTTGTGACGAAAATGGTGTCTCTACCTTTTATTGTCACTACAGTTTCTAGTTACGTTTTCGTTCTTATATGTTCTCAGTTTCGTAACATCGCATCCGAAACAAGTGCGCAGTGTATCTTATATCCTTTGTATGCGTTGTTGGCACATGGGATCAGACGCACGGCGGACTGAAGAATTAATCGCTGCTTTTGTCGACAGGAGAATTATGTTTTCTCATAATCACCAACGTGACACAGATTTATGCTATGAAGATAATACATAACTGAAATATTTAGAGTCCGTTTTGTAATCCTTTTAGATCAGGTTCTTCCTTCATTCGTTTCGACTTGCCATCTATCCAATATTCTCTAGAATTTTTTGTAATACGAAGCAACGTCACTACCATAACGGTCATTACTGTTATGTGAAACTTAATTGCATTTCTTAGCGTTTCACTTAAACAGAAAGAATGCGTACCGGTACTCTACGTTGATTTCTCCGAAAACTATCAGTGTAAATGTTCTGAAGAAATACAACAGATGCAGTGTTTCTTACAAGCAAGCATCATTGCATACATGTTTTGCCTATGTTTCTTCGCTCCATCGAGAAAATATTTTGTCATTTTGCACCATCTCAGATTGAACAAAACCTGATGATTCACCCATATGCTCACTTACTTTCCGTACTAACTTACATCAAACTGACATCAGACATTGATTATTTATTATTAGTGATGGACTGAGAAGCCAGTATCCTTGTAGGAAAAAAAAACGTATTCTCGTTTTTAACTTTGTATTTTAGCGAGTGCAATTTTAAGTTTGTGTCATGGAATTTCAGTGAAACAACTCACGGAGAAAAGTGCTGCAGACGGTATTGACGGGGCAGTTAAAAGACAAGCTGACTCATTAGTTTAGTTTGAACACGACTTTTCTGATGCAAAAATAATGGTCAATATGTAAAATAGGAATGAAACTTCAACAATTAAGTTCTTTTACATTGATCCTTCTGAAATTTTGGCTCTTGATTCCTTAGTTCCTACAAAGTTGAAAAAAATATCATATGTGATGAAACTCCAACAGTCTCAGAGGGAGATATGTTTATTTTTATTTTTATTTTTATTTTTATTTTTATTTTTATTTTTTTATTTTTTATTTTTTATTTTTTATTTTTTTATTTTTATTTTTATTTTATTTTTATTTTTTTGCATGTAAAAAGTATTTTCTGTTTCTGCAACAGATCAACAGGATGCAATTGTTTCAGGCCCAAAAAATAGACATGCCAAATATGTAACTGTTGTATTTTTTATTGTAAGAAAAAACTATGTTCGTGAATATAGCTGTACTCTATATTTTTATACAAGAGGATTTTTAGTATGCGAGCATTCTTTCCTCTTTCTGAAATAAATAAGCAGTACAAAAATGAACATAATTAAACTTTCTGTCAGGTCAATACTTTTTTGGACCGAAGCAACTGCATGCTACTGGTCTGTTTCATGAGCAGTAATAGCAGTGTATTTCTTTATCACGATGCGAACTGTATTGTTGTGTGTACTATTATTATTGTATTATTATTCACTAGTGTATTATTACTTACTAACTCTATTATTAGGGCTTGGTCCAGAAATGGTATAACACAAATAAAATTTCCTATTATTTTGGTATTTTTTGTTATCTTAGTACAGTATTTTATACCCAAACATATTGTACTCTTTTCTGATACCGAGAAGGGCACAAAAATGTTGTGGTTTATAAATAATGTAGTGAAGTGAACAAACACCAAAAAAGTCCTAATTTTATTTCTGGGTTACACCATTTCTGCACTAACACCTGATACAAGAGTACTATATTATTACATATGTACTACTGTATTCTCTTAAATGTATTCCTATAATTGTCATTCTGTGTTTCATAAGTTTTCACCGTCACAATAATGTTTTTTTAAATAAACAACCAAATAAATTACTAATACTTTTAAATTTCATTGCAAAATATTTTTACATGTAGGTTCCAATTTGTAAAGTAAAACTGACTTCTAAACAAGGAAAAATATAGAATAAAACTAAAATTTGGAAAAGCAATACGGTAATGACAAATACATTTAGTTAGTTTAGGAATTTGGTCAAGTATTTCAGAAAATATAAAGGTTTCTCCATTGTTTTTTTGTTTTTTTTTCTAGATTTTGTACCTTCAATTTCGACCCTAATCGCGAAACGGCTAGACACTGGAATTTTATGTTACGAATCATAGCGATCTCATTATGAATAAAACACGTGCATCTAACACTAAAACGATCATGCTAACCACTAAGATGTCTGCAATCCGTAAGCTTAGGAAAATGATCAATAGAAATCAACATAAATAATAAATTATCTTTGGTGTAACATTTACAAACTAGTAGATAGAAGGTTACTTTAATTATTAAATTCGTTAAGGTTCTGCTATTTCATACCACAGACACATATACAATAGTTAGGTATACATTATACAGGGTATTTCAAAACAACACCGACAACACCCTGTATAATTCATTAACAATCTAACATCTACTATGTACAAGAGTGTATAATATGATATCAGACAAATTGTAATATTCATGTTTGAAGTTCTTTTCCCTGATTAAACTACCTAATATCTGAAATACATTAGCGTGTTTTTGCACAAAGTTGCATGATGGAATGAACATTGGTCATAGTGCAGTATACATTTAAAAAACGAAACTTTTAAGTTTTACGTCCCATGTTATGCCGGCTAGGCTAAAGGAGACGGTGATGATGACTAATGAATGAAATGGTGGAATGAAGAAAGTGGGGGGAAACGGAAGAATCCCGGGAAACCCCACACACAACACATGGAGTTTGACCACCACAAAGTCCACTTAGCGGGAGCAGGTTTGAACCCAGGACCCCATACACCAGAGGTGAACGCTCTACCACTGAGCCACTGCGGTCCCTAGTATACATTTAAATTGAAAAACCATTTACATAAAGCTAAGTTCTTCTCACCA
This sequence comes from Thermobia domestica, assembly GCF_964235325.1. Lineage (NCBI taxonomy): Eukaryota > Metazoa > Arthropoda > Insecta > Zygentoma > Lepismatidae > Thermobia > Thermobia domestica. The sequence goes on along the minus strand of NC_137454.1, from coordinate 108,269,701 downwards.
TGAATGAAAAAATTAGGAAAATAGTATTTAAATACAATAGCTAACATTGACTGCGGTAGCTCAGTGGTAAAGCTCTCACTTCTGATTTGTGGAGTCCCTGATTCGATCCCTACTCCAGGAAATAAACTTTGAGATGTGTTTGTTCTCTCGAGGTTCACTGGTTTCTTTGCAGTTTCGTCACTCCATTAGTAACCATTTCATCACCGCTGTCTCCCTTAGTCATAGTACATAATTGTGGGACGTTAAACTTAAAAATCTACTAATAAAATAGAAACTCTATATTCCCAACGAATTACGAAAGATAAAATGTGTTACTGTGTGTGTCTGCATTGTTTGCTTGCAAGGACATTAATTAAAATCTCGTGTACCACACGTACATATAATTGTGACAAATAAACGATTGATGAATTATATTTACATTCAAGTAAATAAACAATAATTTCTTCTTCTCTTGAGCCTTAATTAACTCAGCCTTCTTTCTTCCTAATATTTGTGATAGATGAAGAAAGGTCTAACAAGAAGTAAATAAAGTACTTCGGCAACACTCATAATACTAGCGCCAAGAAAGAAACTGAAAACTCCACCAATAGACACTAAAAAGGAGAAAAAAATCTAATTTTAATAAATTGATATAACGTAATTGTTATTAACATAAAATCTTCAGAAATGACGTACTAACATCAGAAATAGTTACAAGTCTGGGCATTCCTTATAGAAACACTAAATTACTTAGCCAGCTGGAAGTAAACAGGAATGTATGTATTCTAATAGAATTTCAAAATAATCGTGTATGTTCAGAGTGAAGTCTCGAGTGAAATAATTATTTAACTTTATCTAGGCAAGTAATTTTTATAAGGTATACTGGCAGCCGGAGTCTTTCAGGCCCATTAGAATTTTTGAATGTATTACAAACTAAAGTCAACTCACATGATATAAATTTTGCAAGTATATACATTTCTGTAGTTCAAGTTATTTGGACAAAAGATCCAATATATTTCAGGCAAAAATTTTCTTGTACGCCTTATATCTCGAGGACTAAATACGGTATAGAAAAACCAAAACTAACAATTTACTCAGTATGATGTGCTTACTCCGTAAAAAATATGAAAACTCGATTTAGGAATCGTTAAAAAAATTTGTGGCTCCTGATCCATAAAATTCAATATATTGCATACAATCAGAGATTTGTTGTACGCCCCATATTTTGAGAACTACATATAGTGTAGCCAAATCAAAACTAACAATTTACTCAGTATGATGTGCTTATTCCATAAAAATATGAAAACTCGATTTAGGGACCGTTCAAAAATGTTGTGGCCCCTGATCCATAAAATTCAATACATTTCATACAATCAAACAATATCTTGTACGCAACGTAATTTGAGAACTACATATAGTGTAGCCAAACCAAGACTACCACTTACCTCAATATGATGTGCTTATTCCGAAAAAAAATACGAAAACTTAGTCGTTAGCAAAGGATACTATTCCTTTTTATTTATTGTCTATATATCCTTGTTTTGCATTTGAAAATCATTATTAAAGAACATACATTATACAAATGAATATTGAAACCTTACCTCTACAACGATAACAGTGTACTTGTATGTTTCATTATATAACTAATATACCTAGTAATCAGGGCAGAAGTGTTATTCTTACAAGCACTAGTCAAAAATTAAAAAGAAGAAAGAATTAAAAATGTAAGTAATATTTGTAGATTAAGCAATATATTTTGTTACTACGTTGCTATGGTGATAGTACTCGTTGTCAAGGACTTGTTTATAATATATAATTGTGTGAAACTCCATTATAGTTAGAAGTGTAATTTTGAATTGTGGTTAAAAAAGCTATTATCTTAAAATATAGAGTTCTATGAATTCGAGACTGGTGGATGTTTCTTTAAGTTACCTTAAATATCAGTAGCATATAAGATACATGCTAATATACTGTATGTACGAACTGAGGCATTGTGTGGTTATACCTCGTTAGTATCTACCTCATGGTAACTAATCGGAATCTGCGTATTTTCAGAACATAGCAATATGCGCTATTCAAATTCATCTTATATGGAGCAATATACTGAATTTTACATTAAAAAAGTCTAATTTGCTCTCTCTCTCTCTCTATCTATCTATATATCTATCTATCTATCTATTTATCTATCTTTGCATTCAATTACACTGCGGTTCAATCCACGTTAGACGAGAAGTTTCTATATAATTTCCAATTACACTAAATTTGTCTGAACTATATTTTGTTTAAATATATTATTTTCACCTGCAATATCTAATGTTGCTCTTATAACTCGCAACCGCCGACGTGTGTTTCCAAGTCGTACACCAAAAGTCAGCCTTGTGTAACTTCCAGTAGGAGTTATTTCTTTTGTGCTAGATAGAAAAAAGGAAATTAGAGAAAATAATTAGTTCACGTTTTTAAAATAAAGCTATTATATTTAGGGTGTAAAATTACAACCTCTATGCAGAAAGTTCCGTGAATGACGTCATAATGCCCATAGTGGTAAGAGTGCGCTACCGTCCATTCCGCACCCTAGTAATCTACAAGACATATCTGTACAAATTCCTGAGTGTTTTTATTGTACGTAAAAAGCACATTGTAGAGTGAAGTAGTAGTCTGCGAGATCGAGTCCAAAATGGATACCAAATTAGATACCAAAATGGAGCAGCGAACGAATATACTGTTCTGTTTCAAAGTGAACATCAGCGAAAGAGACTAATGCTGTGTAACAATTTCAATAATAATAATAATAATAATAATAATAATAATAATAATAATAATAATAATAATAATAATAATAATAATAATAATAATAATAATAATAACAATAACAATAATAATAACATAAAGAAAGAAAAGAATATTTCGATACTTAAGCGTGGTTAGCGCCACTATAATATAATTGGAGATATTAGAATTAATTAGAATTCGTAAGTTTTGTTGGTTCAAAAAGAAGGTTCATAGCTACGTCAACGATATGCACGGACAGTTGAACAAAAAGTTCAAGATCGTGTGATAGGAACAACAACATAATTCATTACTTACTACCAATGCTCTGCACAAAAAGTACGCAAGTTTTCTGTAGCTTATGCGTTTTACGTTTAATATAAATTGTTCAAAATGTTTGATATAAATAATCATTGCGTTAGATAGAAAATGCTTTTAATAGAGGTCTATTGTATTGTAAAAATGACTACAAAGGATCATTAAGTGCTCAGTTAAATGGAAATTCATATCGAATAACAATCTACGAATTTTGTCTCTCTCTCTCTCTCTCTCTCTATATATATATATATATATATATATATATATATATATATATATATATATATACAAGGGCAGGGTGAAAAGTTCTCGGCCTGACCCAGAGATGGCACACCAGTGAGTAAAATTTTATTGTTCTTGTCTAGGTGCGCTTGTCAGTTGTTCGTATAAAAAGTGTCAACTTGTTCTCTCAAGTAGTTTGTGTGCAGGCATTGTTGCAGTTAGACGTCTTGCGTGTTAGTTGTGAAAATGGATAAACTTGAATATTGTGCGGTAATCAAGTTTTTCGTTTTGGATGGATTAACCCCTACGGAAATTCATCCGAAGCTGACAAAAGTTTACGGGGACTCTGCTCCTTCCATTTCAACAGTTAAAAACTGGGCAGCTGAGTTGAAACGTGGTCACACATCCCTTGAAGGAAGGCCACGTGGTCACGTGAAGGAAGGCCGAAACCGCAACCACACCGGAAACAATCGAAAAAGTGAATGATATCATGTTGGACGACAGGCGAATGAAAGTGAGTGAGATAGCTAAGAGTGTGGGGATATCGGAGGAACAGATGCGAAACATCTTGCACAATGATCTAGGGATGCGAAAGCTCTGGGCAAGATGGTTGCCGCATTTGCTGACTGTCGACCAAAAGCAAATGCTAAAACGATTTTCGCAGCAATCTTTGGACTGATTCAAAAGGGATTCGACCGATTTTGTGCGGCGATTTGTGACAATGGATGAGACATGGGTTCACCACTACACGCCAAAAATGAAACAGCAGTCCAAGCAGTGGGTTGAAGCCGGTGGTGCAGCGCCGAAGAAATCGAAGACGATCGTATCAGTCATAAAGGTCACGGCCAATGTGTTTTGGGAGGCGAAAGGGATCCTGTTAATTGATTACCTTGCAAAAGTGAGAACAATTACAGGCGAATATTACTCCAACCTTCTTGACTAGCTGGAAGCCAAAATCTGCGAGAAGAGATCTGGCTTGAAGAAGAAGAAAATCATCTTTCACCAGGACAACGCACCTGTTCACAAGGGTGCGTTTGCGATAGGAAAACTGCGGGATTTGGGGTACGATTTGCTCGGCCATGCCTCATATCCTCCTGATTTGGCCATCGGACTTCTATATGTTCCCAAACTTGAAGAAACGTCTTTGTGGGAAGTGCTTCACATCGACTGAAGAGGTTGAGAGGGTCGTGGATGACTATTTTCACAGCCTTCCAGACTCTTACTTCCGGGAAGGAATACTGATGCTAGAGAAACGCTGGCCCAAGTGTATTGAAGTTAAGGGAGATTATGTCACAAAATAAAAATAAAATGAACTGAAATTCGCAGTCTTTCATTCTCAGGTCAAGACCTTTTCACCCAGATATCGTATATATATAGGGGAGAGACAAAAAATATAAAGAACACTTCATACAGGACACGTAAGTTTGGCCTTCCACTGTACAACACGTGTTGCGGTTGCCGATCGTTTTTTGTTTTCAATGTGTCATGTGGACCTTTCTCTTCCGTTAGCAGTAACCAGTTCACCTGTGGGTGTCGTGGTGTGAAAGTGGTGCGGTAAAATGGGCGACCTGACAGACTTCCAAAGAGGCATGATCGTTGGTATCCGTCTGGTTGGAGCTTCAGTGGCAACATTGTGAAAGTATCGAAAGGCACTGTATCCAATGTCATGAAGGCATACACAATTCATGGGCAAACGACGTCTGCAAAGCACAACAGTGGTCGAAAGACAATCCTGTCAGATAGGGACCGGAGGGCATTAAAACAGATTGTAGCAGCTAAAAAGAAGATCACTGCAATGAAAATTACGCCTGGACTCAATTCAGGCCTACAGAACCCAGTTTCATCGAAAATAGTGCGACGGGAACTTCATAAAATGAAAATTAATGACAGGGTCGTTATCGCCAAATCCTTAGTCACAGCAGTAAATGCGAAGAGGCGTATCCAGTGGTACAAGGACCTCAAGGCGTGGACTAAGGAGCAGTGGAAACACGTAATGTGGTCCAATGAATCGACCTTCACCTTGTTCCCAAAAACCATTCGTGTTTACGTATGGAGAACACCACCTCAGGCCTATGGTCCAGACTGTGTACTTCCAACTGTAAAGCATGGGCGTGGTTCTGTTACAGTATGGGCAGTGATATCGTGGTTTCCTGCAGATGCCATTATAGCCCCGCACGGAATGATGAACGCTAAGGCGTATGAGGCCATTTTGGGGGACCAGCTTAATCATGAAGCTGCCAACGGTTTCAAAATTATCGCCTCTTATATTTAACATTACAGTATATGGCCTAAAGTACCTTTTTCGATTTTAAAAGAACGGTAAGAGATAGAAACACAGTTCTTAGGACGTTTCGAAGGAACAATATCAAGGCTTATCTAACGGTACTACAACAGGTTTCCGGAAAGTCCTGGAATATTGCTTAAATCGGGATCGAATTTGCTAAATGTGTTTGAAAGTAGACTATCTTATCTACACAAACAAGAATTTTAGGAATGGCCCAGAAAATGGATTAAAAGATTGCTATTTTGATCAAGAGTTTGAAGAATGATCCCAAAAATGCATCAAAAGATCTTGCAGATTGTGATTGCGACCTTGGCCAATAATTAGTTTTTTGATCAAGGGTCACAAAATTTTTGAACGGACCCTAAATCGAGTTTTCCTTTTCTTTACGGAATAAGGACATCATAATGAGTTAAGTAATAGTTTGGGTTTGGCTACACTATATGTAGTTCTCCAGATATAAGGCATATAATTAGTAATGGTACCGAATCCGAGACGAAATCGAAAAAAGTACTTCTGGTCATATATTGCAATCTTAAATTCAACTTACAATAATTTTCAAAAGCGTTAACTCAGATTGATGATTAAGGTGTCTTTTTTTTCAGTGCGGAAAGCTATGTTGGTTAGTCGATGTCAATTTTCTGTACAGCTATGGGGGAGGGGGAGAAGTTTCAGTGGAAAATGGAAAGACTCTTTCAATCATTTACCTTAAATTATATTTGCGTACTTTTGATAGGAGGAACTTATGGGCATTTGTTGTGATATATTTATACTAATTATTCTTATGTATATCACAAGAAAATCATTGTAGACTCCAGGCCCAAGTTGACATTTGGCACACTTATGCCGAACATATGGGGCTACTTTGGTACCCAATTTCAAGGAAATCAAATGGGCATTTCTCAGATATCACTGATCCAAAATTTTACCAGTATTTCCCGGAAATATTTCTTGTAGCTTATTCTTCAATATTTACGCGAGATACGACCAATTGATGCTAACAAGACTATACGAAAAACATCAAATTTGTCCATTTTTACCACCTTGTACTCTGAAATTACAGGGATACAGGGCTAGAATTTTGTGCTTGATGATCTCTCATTGAAGTCTAAATGTACACCAAATTTCTTTGAACTCTGACGCCATGAAGTTTTGGGCTTGGTTGATTTCACATGGAATTACCCTTGCTTGAAATGGTGCCACAGGCATAATTCTAGAAAAATAAGACAAACTGTTGACGTCGCTGAATGTTCTGCAGCGTTACACGGAGGAAGGGAACAACTTTCTTCACCAGATAGTGACTCATGATGAAACAATTTTGTATCTGTTCACTCTATCAATGAACGGAACCTCAATGGAATGGTAGCATGCTTCTTCTTCACAGAAAAAGAATCTTAAAGTGGTTACTTTGGCAAGAAAAGTTTTGTGTATTGTATTCTGGGACGTATCAGATGTGCTATTGATCGGTTATTTGTAACAGGAAAAAACAGAATGCTCAAAGGACTTCCACGACACTTCTGAAGTTGGGGGATGCTGTTAGGGGAAAACATCCTGATATCCTTTCCCGGGTGTAATTCTTCTGGAATAAACGCGAGACCCCATTCAGCCCCAAAAAACCTGGTGCGTGTATTCAGCGTTAAAGTTCGGAACGACTAGAATATCCCTCCTATAGTCCTGACCTAGATCCAATGACCTTCATCTTCCCCTGCTCTAAAGCAGAACATGGCTGGCCATCAACGCTACTATGAAATGTGTTGATGTCAAAACCGCTGCCTACGAGAACTTAACACGGGTTTATGTGCAACCAACGTGGAAAACCCATTTTCCGTTGTGACAAGTGCTTGAATAAAGTAGTCTAATATTAATGTTGAGTGCCCCTTATAATCAGGTGTGTTGATCTTTCAGCTGTCTCACACATAAAACATAATAGGCTTTGTAATATATTTTACCATTATCCCTCGTGTATATGTGTTCTAATTTAGGATAATCTTCCAGCAGAAGAATATCTCAGCAACTTTTATTACAAAGCCATCTAGGAGGTCAGAAAATATATAGAAGAGCCACATACAGCAATTATATACAACTTAATTACTATTACATTCACACCACACTACTATGTAATTATTGAAAATAATCTATTTTACATTGCCAATGGCTTGAAGGAGAGAGTACCTGATCCCAGTAACAAACACATAATCTGGCTGAAGACATGAAAGCTCACATTTACAGTTCAAACCGCTTCCTCTGTCCTCAAACGTGTTAACTGGTTCCAACGTGCCTATGAAAAAAAAGAAAATAATGAGTAAGTTTAAAACGAACTAATTCATGATTAGATAGACTAGCACATGTTCTAAGACTCATACGATGGCTATCTCTGGCTGTACATACAGCTAATATTAGCATCTTTAAGTGGTTTGTGAAAATGATGCAAGTTACTCTGTAAACAAACTAATAATAATAATTTATTTTGAAAGAAATTAGTAAAATTAAAAATGGATTATCAGTGTGTTACTTAAAAAATGTGAGTATTTATTTTTATTTTGAACTCGTGAACCATCTCTCAAAATTATATCAGAGTCTGGAGTACTTCAAAAAGTAAATTGTATTACACATGTTTTTAACCTAAACAATAAGTATCAGAAGATAAATTTGTAAAACTTTAAATAGATTTTACATGAAATAGGTCATCGTGATTGGGAAACTTAGTCGCTGACATATTTTCAAAACTGAAATCCTGTAATTATGATAATTTAGCCAAATGTGAAATAAAAATGAATGAATTTTGGAATTCTTGCTTCATATGCATGTTTTAGGATTAACCAATTCATATCGGATTTCCGAAGAGGAACACCAAAGCAATTTTATCACAGTGCCTATAACGACAACTCCCAGTCACGACCCCTCTTCAGTTTTATTAGGAAGAGGAGAGAAAGAATGAGAAAGAAGAGAAGAAGGTAGGAGAAAGGAGGAAAAAAGGAAGGGGAAAAGACGGAAGGAAGAAGGAACTACAGATAAAGAATTACTGGATAATTATGGAACTATGGTAAAGGAACTTGGATAGTTATTTAAAAAGTCATATTCGAATGTTATTACTTGTAGACCGTGTTTAAAATGATCCTGAAGAGACACATGTTCCCTCATACTACCCCCACCTGGATCCAGGCAACTGCACAAGTGGGAGTTGCCCTGACCCAGCCCAGGTGACGAAAAGTTTTAAGTTAATTGTGTGTTTATTATTTCGAAGTGTTAATAACCTATATCCAACATCTGAATTTTTATAATGGAGATCGAACACACATTTGAAGCAGCCAAGAAGATATTAACAATTTAGAGTAAAGTATATATTTCCCACAATCAGAAGTTTTTTGAGATTTCTGAAAAAAAAAATGTCGTTATTCAGACTCATCCTGTTGTTTTGGTTTTTCTCCCAGAGCCGATTTAAACAACTTTAGGCTTAGTTATCTTTCATGACTTCCACCATACACTAATACATATAACATGCTATTACACACTTATTGTTAACACTATCATAGTAAATCAATATTAATTGCTACCACTTAAAACTAAATTTATCATTCATTCACACACACGCGAACACATACAGAACAGTGTATTGACATGGGTAAAATAGTTTAAAAGGAACCATCTAACTACAATTTGGTGAACATTTATTACATCTACTGTGTAATTAAACACAGAATTTTATGACCATGCAATAAACATACATATATATTAACAGACAGATAGAAAAAGAAGAAAAATATTTATTTATTTAACTTTTGGGAAATACAAGTCCGTGATTATGGTTACATTCTACAATATGATGAATGAAAAAAATAACTTGAGTTGAGGGTTAAAATGAGTCTTTATCTCATATATGAAAATTTGTTAGTAATTATATGAGTCCTCTCTTATGCCTTTAAACGAGCGATAATATCACACATATTCTTAAAGCACCCATTTCTGGTGACCATGCATTTCACTTCCTTTCATTTTAAGATTCACACATAGGTTATGTTTATTAATCATAACCGACACATATTCCGTTCGTAGAAATATTTATCGTTACTTTTCTCTGATATCTGGGATAAAGAGAACAAAATTTAGTCACTAACATCACGGTGACTGTTACTTATTCGGTCATTCCACTTACTATCCCATTCATTGACTATCTATCCGTCAATATCACCTTGTATTACCAGATGCACATATTTATCGTTAAATTCACACAATGTATAAAGGAAACAAGAATCTTGCAGTCCAGAAGGATTTTCGTTCGTATCAAAAATATGACTACTGAGGTGGAAACACTGGTCAAGTTTGAGGATTCGTATGAGAGAGATGGAATCGAAATGTAATTTTACAGTGGGGGGGTAATTTTACAGGAGGTACAGGAGTTCACCAACTTGAAGGTAGATTTAACAATACATTCGGATTACGATGACCTGCCTTATCCTATGCTACATGCAGTTAGTGTAATACAGACGATGTTAGCTGTTACATATGTTACTTAATAATATTACAAAGATTAGAGAAATGCCTAACATGCGGCGGTATTTTCTAACATTTACATTTTATATTTATCGGATATTTCGGAATTATGGCAACCAAGAACCGTTCGCCGTAGGTACCAAGACCCTTTACATACATTTCTTTACTCAATCCGCCATTATACTTTTTATTTTAATATATTTATATTCCACACATATTTATATCTTAATATCCATAAACTCAATAATCCTTTAAACTCTCAAATTAATAACCCCGACAAATTAAATTTTTAGGTTGCAACACTTCACATAAGAGAATCCGAATACATCACAAATTTAACTGAGTGACCGCACATAATGATAAAATTTATATTCTCAAGCATTCTATTTAGGCTAATAGATATTTAATTCGCATGTCAGGCACGTAAACACAGAATATGTATAAATATATGATCCTAAAATGTTAATACTACTTTTGGGCCCAAACAACTACAACATTCACATTTCTAATAATGAATAGAAACCAAAGTACAAATAACTGATAATCCAACGGAGAGTTCCAAACGGATAATGATGAAAAAAAGTAAAATTTAATCATATACTGAACTATCCCTCACTATTGCAGTGGGTCAAAATATGATGGAAAACTTTCCCTTAATATTCAACATCAACGAATACCTCCACGAATCGTGTCTCGTGAAATTGCAGTTGGTAATTCAGGTTGAAAACATATATGCTCCATAGTTGATATTTGTCAAGTTTAAAACTTGGGGTGGAAAGGTTGAAAAATAAAAACAATTCTTGAAGAAGAGAATAGAGGGATAGGTAGAGAAGAGAAAGAAAAAAGCAGCGCGCCAAAAGAATAAGCTAGGACACTAAAACTACAAAGATAAGTGATCGAATTTCGACATACAACAATCCACAGCCAAATATACTTTGCAATGCGAAAAAGGTGGCCTACTAAAATGCGTGGCCCAATGGGTTCTCTGAGTGCCTAAGGCAACTACCTCACAAGGAATAAGCCCTGTGGAATTATTGACTATTAACCGTTTCCGGTACCAATTCACTCACATTACGCCCGGTCCAGCCGGAAGGTCAGTGTGGTCTCTTAATTTAGAATTTCCAAATAAAAAAATCCGACACCTCAGAAACAGAGAATAGTTACGAGTAAAGTATGGGAATCTAGACTAAAATCAATAAAACAGAAAACCTAACAGGCATTTGCCAAAATTAAAAAAAATTAAATATAACTAATTTTGTACTAGTAAGGTGTCTGCCAAATCTTATTAGTAGCTCCCAAATCCGCAAGGGTGCTAACCTTGAGGCGTCAGCTAACTTTAAACTACTACATCTATTAGAAGTAGAAGAAATGAAAATTTATTAACATTGGAGATTTTGGACGTACTGGCACGGTATAACAATTTTCTATTGTAATAAATTTTCTATATTATTCAACCCTATCTACCTCACCTCTGCGAACAGCAATGGACCTAGCTTAATCAGGTGACATGGAAGAAAGAATTCAAAATTACAGAATAGTATCGCAAACATAAGCTGAACGCGTATATTTGAAGTATATCAATTCTGCAAACAGCTATTCTGTTCTAAGATTGACTGGGAGACATCCGTAATTATTTACTATATGGCTACCGTTTGTGTCGTCAGGCTGGATGATTAGTTACTATGTCCGATTACGACTAAATGTCAAGCCACAAAGTGAAAATACAATCCATCACTTTTACACGACACACAAAATTCTAAAGTAATAATTAATGTGCTAATGAATTTATCAATATATAAACAAATTCAATACTTCGTAGCAAAATTTACCACGGGGCAAATATATGTACGGTTGTCCTATTATTTATTCATACTCACTACCATATATATATATATATATATATATATATATATATATATATATATATATATATATATATATATATATATATATATATATATATAGGGTGCGGCAGAACCGACTACACTGAGAAAAATCCATTATCCGGACAGCGGTATATTGTACAAATACAAGGATTCGTTATGTTTACTAAGGAAATCTGTACGGAGCGTACTTTATCCATATACTACACAGGTACTGCCTTTTACCCGCTTAGATATTACATCATTTCGCTGCAGAATGTCTGACATCTAACAATCTTCTGTATTTTACATACATATACGTATGTTAAGTACTTCAGTTATACGTTATATACGTCCATCTGTACGTGAGATCCAGACCGCCTATAGACACTCTTTCTTTCGCCATGGCTGACGTCATTGAACTAGCGTCTTTTGCTTGCGAAACGAGGTTGTTACAATCGGAAAAGAAGAGAGGAAGGAAACAAAAACCTGGGTAAGTGCACTAGTTAACTATTACTTTAGTTAAATATTCCATTAATTATATATTCTTTTAGTGTAACTTGCTTTAGTATAGTACTAAGTAAGTAATATAGTTTATGACTACAACTCGTTAATGATTGAGGAGAATGGAATGGGTGAATCTGAATTTTGAGAAATCTTTGAATATTAATGTTTTGAAACATTTTACGTTACATGGTAGCAAAATGAATGTTATGTGTTTATTCATTCCGTTTTATATGTGACGATTTATTACGTGGTGCAGAGTTACTACAGGACTGCTTAACATAATTGCTAAGAAACCGTTTTCAGCGCGAAAATTCCCTTGTGTAGTGAAGATTTAGGCTTTAGGTCTCTGGGCTTTCGGCATCAATGGCCTTGTTAGCCCGTCACATATGAGGGATGACGTCCCTCGATGAGCACACTATCCGGGTAAAGGAAGGGAAGAAAGGATTTGGGAAGGAAGAAAACGGCCTGGGACCTATATGTTAGGTACCACTCCGGCATTTTCCTGCTGTGAATGAGGAAAACCCAAGGAAATCTCATTCAGGATGGCTGGACTTAAAATCTTTTGATACTTTTTCGACTGAGGAAATCGATCCCCAACGGGATCGAACCCGGGACCGTTCGCACCGAAGGCGAGAGCGTTAGCAACTACGCTACGCGGGGCCACTTGTGTAGTCTAGAAAACTCATTTTTATTAGGATATTTGCATTTTTTTTTTTTTTACTTTTAGTTTAACGCCCCATGATTGTACATAAACGTAAGTGAGAAGGTGACGATGAGATACATGATAATGGTGGAATCAAGAAAATGTAAGGAAACTGGAAAGTCTTAAGAATAACCACACCTACAGTGTTCACCAAAAGGCTATTTGTCGGGAGCAGGAATCGAACCAGGGACCTAACAGGTCAGAGGTAAGCGCTCTACTACAGAGCTTTCTTTTGTTTAAAGAACTTGTTTACATTGAAATATATATATTTGACGAAGATATTGATATATTTTACAGCCTCACTGAAATTTAAAAAAAAAGTAGTCAGGGAGAGCTTACTTGTCAGGTTTTTATTTTTTAAATTTAATTTGATTTGATTTCTATTTATTTATTTTTGCTTGTTATGTTCCCTAGTTAATTAATGTTTGGGTTACTGAGAATTAAAACCTTTTTAGTATTATTGTTATGGCATCACTTTGGAACCAAAAAGTTTGATTTTTTTTTCTTGTGTTTTCATATAGGAAGTTGGTAAGTTTGTGCCTTAGCATTGGTTTGGTTTCTACTGTAGAACGTAATTGAAGGTCATGTTGAGTTGAGTCTTGGCGGGTTTGAGTTCGTGAAGTGTCAGGCACTGATTGTGCCCCTGTCTTCTGTCTGTGATGTTTCCTGGTTTTGGGCAGTGACGTATTTATGTTGAGGAGTACCAACGCAGGCCGCGTAACTACAACACAGCTTCAACAGCTCTACGAGTGCCAGGCGTTTGAATTTCACCCTTCGTTCCGGCGTGACTAATGCAGTATAGTACTAGGTTCAAATTCTATGGCTGGTAAAAACGGTATGGTAAGAAACACAACGTAATAGTTATTAGTTTAATTAGTGTTTCTTCATAGTATTGTTTCACTATTTCTAGAAGGAATTAACTATTAACGAAGTAATGAATAAGCAAAAACACACTTTGATTGACGTTTACGATTTCTCATACTCCATTGAGGATGTTTTGATCCTCAGTTGCGCAAACATCCAGTGTGCGTTTTTTTTTTTTTTTTTTTAATTTTTTGTTGCTTACACTGCCTTACAGATGAGGGTTATAGTTAAGGAGCCGTACTTCCCATTTAGGGAAGGACGAGAAACGCCATACTTTCAGGAATTATTCATTGACTATCTAGGACAGCGTTTCCCAACCGGTGCGCCGCGGCACACTGGTGTGCCGTGAATGGGCCGCTAGTGTGCCGCGAGGAAGTCGAAGCAAATTATTAATTCTATAGCAATCAAATTGCAAGACGAAGGAAAAATGTATATTTTTATTTCACATTACTATGAACCTCTACTATGAATCTACAACTTTAAGTTTCATACCGTGTTACTTTTCTGTACATTTTTAATGTTGAAAATATATATTGGTTATCATTGTTGTGACTATTATTGCTTCTTTATTGTTGCAGACTATTTTGTAACTGGAAAATTTAAAATAACATTCAATCCTTTCGACAAATTAAATACATTTGTATTTTAAAAGTAAAAAAGATTTGTTTGTTCGTTCGTTATTTAGTGATCTTACTTCTTAGTGAAAGGTTGGATACAGTTTTCGAACAAGAAAGCTTAGTTTTAAAAACCTGAGTCCAATATTTCATTGCAATTGTTTTATATTTTTAAATTAGAATGAAAAATAAGCATAATAATTTACCACGGGGAAAAAAACAGTGATTGAGCTTTCTTCTCTGTGAGAAGGAGATCAATAATCGCAGAAAAAATACTAGTTTTATATTTACAAATAATAATATCTATGAGTGCGCCGCGAGAATTCAAGTTACATCCGTAGTGTGCCGCAAGTTGAAAAAGGTTAGGAAACGCTGATCTAGGATGTTAAAAAGCAGGTAATAGACTGAGTTCTTGCCCTTGTACTTAGGGTGTTTAGGTAGTGCAACAATAAGATGTATCCTCGTGCACGGGAGATGAGAAGTAGCTGTTCTTAACTATTACCCAGATGGGTTCCCTCGTGGCTAAGTGGTTAGTGTACACGCCTTTGGCGTGGGACACCCGGGTTCGATTCCCGGCCGGAGCTTATGTGGTTCGGATTTCACGTTAATCTGTAAGTCCATGTCTCATACAGCCTTGCTGCTGAAAGGAACGTTAAAATCAACTCAGCACTGCTTTACAGATGCAATTGTTCGATTCCGAGTTCGAATGAAGCTTTTTACGGGCAGGGGGTGACTTTTATATATACAATCCAAGCATTTTAGTTATCAGTCAGTGATGTAATATATATATACAGTAATATATACTGTAATATATATATACAGTATATATATATATTACAAAATTGAAAGTGACTAAGTTTATGACTCTCAATCTCTTAGGGCCGCGGTGGCTCAATGGTAGAGCGTTCACCTCTGGTGCTTGGGGTCCCGGGTTCGATCCCAGCTCCCGCCAAATGAACTTTGTGGTGAACAAACACCGCATGCGTGGGTTTCCTCGGGATTTTCCCGTTTCCTCCCACTTTCTTCATTCCACCATTTCATTCATTGCTCATCATCACCGTCTCCTTTAGCCTAACCGGCATAACCGTGAGACATAAAACTCAAAGATTTCATTTCATTTTCATTTCCATTGTAGCTCTCCCCGCAACCAGTGTTGCCAAACTGTTGACAATAAGTTTGCGAAACGAGAGGTGGCGACTCGAATTTTGGGTGAAAAGTCGCTATAAAAAATAATCGAGAAATTCATTGTCTATAAGCATTGTTTTAAAGTTGTAGATGTAAACTAAACAATATGTTCTACTCACTGCCGCAAATCCCGGGGGGGGGATGACGGATACATGTCCCCTCCAATCTTGGAACTGAGGGGGAGTTTTCCCCAATAATCCGATTTGAAATGTGTTTTTTGGGAGAAATTTGATGATTTTTGTCCAATTGCTACAAAGGAACGTGAGATAAAATAGACGTCTCCCAGAATAAGCCTCAAATCTGCAGCTTCCCAATGCTGAAGACAACTCTGATACTCCACAACATTGTTTTTCAACTTCATAACTATTTTGGACATCGCAAAATATAAAGTATGGTAACGGTCTTACCCTTCCCCCCCAATGTTGAAGACAGATTTGCGCCGTTGGTTCTACTCACATCTTTGTAAACAGGGCGCAACCAATCCTTGAATTCAGGGATCATTTCAGATTGTTTCGGGTACTTTTGTTCATATTGTGGAGTCAAAATAGTTCCGAAATAATTAACACTACAGTACTTACGTTAAGCAATTTTTTGTAAAAGAAAAACTGCAGAATAATTAAAAGACCCCAAAGAACAAATATAACAAACATCCACATCGCCTTTATTCACGCATCTATAGCTAATCTTTTTGCTATCGGTAAAGATGTATTACGTGTGTCTCTCAACGGAAACTGCGAACTAAAGGACATCAAGTTTGTAGTTCTTCTTCGTTAGAGGACAAGGGCAACATAACAATGCAGGATTCTGGGCCAGTGGGTACGCTGTATTTCCAAACTCTTCATCACTTGCGCTGATTAAAACAAACAAACAGAAAAAAGAACAAACAGAAGCATTATTAGTTCAAAAACTGTTTTGAACTAATAATGCTTCTCTACAGATGAAAATTTTGTTTGCAGCAAAAAGTCGCTAAATGTATAAGTAGCTGAATCGTCATTTAAAAATCACCCATAAAAGTCTCCAATCGGAAAAATTATTCGTAGGGCGACCATACGTCCCGTTTTGACCGGGACAGTCCCGTTTAAGGGGCGTTTCCCGGCCTTCCCGTCAGTAGATGGAAAAAAGTAGTATTCGTCCCATTTTATGTAAATGAAAGAAGTAAATAACAAACCCAGTACCTTTACTCCTTTTAAAAGTATTAATAACAACAAAGAGGCAAAAATTGAACTGAAATTCCCTATATTAAACATACTCTATAGTTCGTAGTACTGCTCGAAAGACAGCAGAGATTTAGCAGTTGGTTGTGTGTTGAACAAACTTCAACGTGTCTTTCCTTTTTCATAAGTACCCGCTCAGTAACAAAGAGAGAGAGAGGAGGAACTCTGATATCAAGGCACTGATAAATGAAATGAAATGAAATTTTTGAGTTTTACGTCCCACGGTTATGCCGATTAGGCTAAAGGAGACGGTGATGATGAGAGATGAATGAAATGGTGGAATGAAGAAAGTGGGAGGAAACGGGAGAACCCCGAGAAAACCCACGCACACGGTGTTTGTACACCACAAAGTTCACTTGGCGGGAGCAGGGTTTGAACCCGGAACCCCAAGCACCAGAGGTGAACGCTCTACCACTGAGCCACCGCGGCCCCAAGGCACTGGTAAGAACAAAGGTAGATCTAAAAGCCAG
This sequence comes from Thermobia domestica, assembly GCF_964235325.1. Taxonomy (NCBI): domain Eukaryota; kingdom Metazoa; phylum Arthropoda; class Insecta; order Zygentoma; family Lepismatidae; genus Thermobia; species Thermobia domestica. The sequence continues at coordinate 108,252,225 of NC_137454.1, read as the reverse complement.
AACCTATCCCGTTTTTAACTGAAAATTTTATGGTCACCCTACGCTATCGTTGAGGTCGAATTCCCCTGATTTAGTGACTTTTCCCAAAATTGGCAACATTGACCCCCACCGAACAACACCAAGTCATCTGTAGCCTAGCAAGCATAATAGTGGGACGTAAAACTTAAAGATTTTATTTCATTTCGAACAACACCCCCAGAAACCTACTGTTATACCATTCCCAAAACACCCTTTTGTACAATTCTCCCTATTCGAAAAAAATTGTAAATAGCAGGGTTCATACATAAATATGGAACTCAATTTCCCTGAATTTTCCAGGTTTTCCAGGTATTAATTTTGCAATTTCCAGGTCTAGTGGAAGAAACTAATAATACGAGAAGACATAAATTTTAAGAATACTATATTTATATATTTGAGAATGGCCACCCTTCTCCCCAATGAACGATTGCAATTAAATATTGAGTCACAAGAAAATAAATAATCAAAACAAATAAAATTTAAGTTGAAAAATATTAAGTTGAAAAAGGGCCCGCGAGATTTTAACTGATTCTTGTAGTACTCAACGAGAGAAATCGACTAGTGAGGGAATTTTCAAAATCGGCGCAGGCAAGCATGAAGAAAAACCCATTTTCATGTACCGGATCAAAATGGGGAAGGAAAAAGGGCCCGCGAGTTTGAACCGTTACGATGTATGTTCACGAATGTGCTCGTCTTCTCAAATTTAGTTAATTACTGTAGCACTGAAACATGTGACACAGAGTCACGTTGTGGATGACTCTGCAATCGGCAACCACTGCACATATACTCCTCCAGTCCCACAGTTTTATTATTTCGATCCATTCCTCACGTGCTAACGGCATGGTTTAACATCTGCAAGAAAGAGGTAAATGTAACGTTCAATTGGCAATAGCTTTTCACCAAATTAAGCTGCATGAAATCTGATTGCATTTTTGACATACTGAGAAAATTCTAGCCCGTGGCCATATGTATCACATATCCCACCAGTTCATAATAAAAATTTTGAACACAAAATTACGGTCGTCCGTGTGATGTACTCCCAAAAGGCCTAATGTGTATCACCCACCTCACATTCAATGAAACCACATCCGTGTAGAATTTAGAAAGGAACTTCTTATGATGTATACAGTATGTCTCAAAAGTTCCCTGACATAGGGTAACTCTGTTATTATCAGAGTTACAGCAAAATGTAAGAGGAAAAATCATATCGAAATATGACGTTTTCAATCTAAAGTGAACACTTTTTTTTTTTCAAAAAAAAATCGGACGAGATATTTGTGCTGTATACTCTTTATGCACCCAAATTTAAATGAAAATGCAACGTTGTCATTTACCTGGACCCACAACATAAGTGAATGAAGTTCCTGTTTGAAACGGGGGCTGGCCATCGAAATGTTAGCGCAAAAGAAAGTAACTTCATTCACTTATGTTGTAGGTCCAGGTAAATGGGAACGTTGCATTTTCATTTCACATTAGGCGCATAAAGAGTGTACAGCGCAAACGAGTCATCCGATTTTAAAAATTCCTTCACTTTAGATTGAAAACATCATATTTGGAGATGCTTTCCTCTCCTACATTTTGTTGTAACTCTGATAATAACAGAGTTACCCTATGTCAGGGGACTTTTGAGACACCCTGTATACCTTATTTAATGTATGTTTTATGTCACTATAACTGTAGTATAATTTAGTTTGTTTAAATTTACAATTTAATATAAGTAGATTCGGATTTACATGCGTAGGATTTTGTATGCATCTAACTAATGAATTCTTTTATATTCATGCTTCACTTAGTGACTTGGCTTTGGACTGCAACTGATTATTGTAACCCATTATTGCTTGAGAAGGAACAAGATATCCGAATCTTCATTTGAAGAAATCAAAGGTCTATTGGAAAGCTGGGGATTACAATCATTAATTTCTACATTTCAAGATGCGTAAATTATATATTCTGTGTTTCTTGTTAAATTACTATTACTATTATTGGGTTTAGAATCAATCAAGCACTTCATGATATTTTATGGGGATCAAGATGGGTGCCGGATAGATAAGTATTTAAGCGTCAGGTTCTTAATTCTTTTCAATTTAATATTTAATCAATGATTATTTTCTCCCTCGTTATTCGGCCAAATCGTATTCCAAGATCATCAATTTTCATTACTCAATTCTGACCGTCAACCTACATAGCATATTCGTAGGACGTAAAACAAAGATTTCCTGTTATTTTTTTTGTTTCTATCTCTTTCCTCCATAGCTGTGAAAAATAACGCCTTCAGCATCATAAATTTGTATGCTACTTGCGCCTTCAGTCGTCTACTCTTCGGTGGCTCAGTGGTAGAGCGTTCACCTCCGGTGCAGGGGGTCCCTGGTTCGATCCCAGCTCGTGCCGTGTGGACAAACACCGTGCTCGTGGGTTTTCTCGGGGTTCTCCCATTTCCTGCCACTTTCTTTATTCCACCATTTCAGTCATTTCTCATTATCACCGTCTCCTTTAGCCTAACCAGCATAACCGTGGGACGTTAAAGATTTCATTTTTTATTAATCTCAGTATTTTATAGTGTATTCTTAAGCTTAAGGTGATGTATAATTAAATTTTGAATTCAGTTAACTTATTTTATTTCTCAGATTGTTTTTAAAATGAATGTACAAACGTTTATTTTCATTCTTGAGTGTTTAAAGTGATGTATAGTTATTAAACATAGTATTTAATATTGTACTCTTAACGTGAAAGTGATATACAGTTAACTTTTGAATTCAGTTAACATTTTTCTTTCTGAAATTGCTTTAAAAAGTATGTAAAAACGTTTCTATTTTCTTTCTTGAGTGCTAAAAGTGATGCAAAGTTATTAAGCTTACTACTTTATATTGTATTCTTAACCCTAAACTGATACACAGTGCGTTTTTGAATAAATTATATCAAGTTATTTGAGTGACGAATACTGGTAGAAAATCCTGACTACTACTGGAACATTTTGATTTTAAGGTGACGACTACTGGTGCAAGGATTTTAAAATATTGTTTTTCCTTCAACGGCTACTCCTTTTTGAATTCTGACTATATGGTCATTATAGGAAGGATCAGTGAGTCCTTCCAACTATGGTACAGCTCCGACAGATTCACGATGCTCAGAGAAGAGACAAAATAGTGTTTTCAACCTTAAAGTGAGAACCATTGGCGTTTTTACCCTGCTATGCAAAAGTAAGTGAGTACTCCAATGGGGTTCCAATGCGGTACCTAATTTCTGCATTTTAGATATTTGGAAATACATGTCTCTAAAATGTAAACAACTGATTTTTTTTTTTTAACTGAAAACTGCAACTCGGTAAGCCTTATGGATACCGAGATATGGGAAAATAAAGAGCGATACTATAGGTATGTGGGACTTGCATACTTGACGCTAGAATTCGGAAATTGAATTAAAATATGACTAACGGCTATCAAGATGTTGTCAAATAAAGGGAGGACCAACACAGTTAAGGGGTTTTAGTGTTAGATGCTAAAATTTCCGAAATCGGTCATAGAAAGTTAATAAACACCAGTAGCAATTTCATCTTAAAGTAATTAGATATCTTCAGGGGGTGTTAGAACATCATGGAGTCTACCAAAATTAAATTTTAAAAGCTTTTGAAAATATAATCTGACATTTGTAAACAATATTTGAAATATGTGTTTACCCAAAACTTCCAGCTAGTACATCTAACATCTGGAGAAACACTGAAATAAAAGCGTATGAGATCTTGAAATTTCGGAAACAATTATTGGTCGCAACAAAATTAAATCAGATGGGTACTTCTATGGGTTAAATGAGTACCTTAGTACAATTTCGATCGAAAATTTAGTTCAGTCCTAGGTTTTCTTCAGGCAATTCCAAGGGTTCATCGAGCTGTGCAAAAGAATGAAAAGTCGCTGTCAATATCTAAGATAGTCGAGAAGATATAAGGAATTATATATTTTATGACTTAAAAATAGATCTTTATGGATTTGTACTTTTGGGTCTTTCCCATAAGAAAAAAATTCAGGAAACTACTGTATATACCTTAATAGACAATTCAATGGACGGGGATACAGTAGCTTAGTGGTAGGGTTTTTAACTAGTCTTCTTTTGCAGAAACTATTGGAGTTTTCACTTATCCCATAGAGATACGATCATACTTAACTCCCTATTTCATTTTAAAATTAAATAAAAGGAAATATTTCAGTGTAGCGACCCACGATTATGCATTTTAGTCTCAGGGAGATTACGATTAAAGCAAGTGAATGTTGTTGACAGAATTGATGGAATGCAAAGGTGGGAGGAGAGGTAGTACCCCTAGAAAACCCACGAATACGATGTCCACTACAAACTGACGGCCGCGGATCGAACCACGAACCCAATACACCAGAGGTAAGCACTCTACCACTAAGCCACCGTGCTCCCGCCCATTTAATTTTCTATTAAGGTATATACGGTTGTTTTCTGAAATTTCTTCTTACAGCAAAGACTCAAAAGTACAAATCCATGTGGGTCTCTATTTTTACGACGTCATAAAATAATTTCTTATATCTCGCTTGCTGTATTAGATATTGACAAAAAAATGTTCACTTATTTCAGAGCCCGATGAACGCTTGGAATTGTCCAAAGAAAATTTAGAGCTGAATTAATCTTTCGATCGAAATTGTACTGACAAGTCTGAGGTAGTCACTTAACCCATAGAAGTACCATCTTATTTAACTTTTGTTAGGATCAATAATTGTTTTCTGAAATTTCAAGATCTAATACGCTTTTATTGTATGGTGTCTCTCTAGCTGCTAGATGTACTAGCTGGAAATTTTAGGTAAATACATATTTCTAATACTCTTTACAAATGTCAAAATATATTTTCCAAAGCTTTTAAAATTTAACCTTGGTAGACCCCATGATGTTCTTAAACTCCATGGAAGTACCTAATTACTTTAAGATGAAATTGCTACTGATGCTTATTAACTTTCCATGACCGGTTTCGGAAACTTTACCACCTAACACGAAAATCCCATAACTGTATGGATCCTCCCTTTATTTGACAATATCTTGATAGTCATATTTTAATTAATTTTCTAAATTGTACTGTCTAATATGCAAGCTCCACGTACCTATGGTGTCGCTTTTTATTTCACCATATTTCGGTAACTGTTAGGCGTACCGACTTGCAGTTTCGGCAAACACACACCTCTAACGTTCTTTAAAACGTTATTAAGACATATTTTAGAATATTTACCGTAATACGGCAAATTGTGGAGGCGTTAAAATATTAAATAATGCTTTTGATAAAGTGGATACTTTCAAATATTTAGGATCAATTTTAACAGACGAAAATCATATTCACGAAGAAATTAAATGTCGACTAAAAGCAGGGAATTCGTGTTACTATTCGGTTCAAAATCTCTTGTCGTCGCGAATTCTGTCGAGGAATTTGAAGCTTAAAATATATAAAACGATAATCATGCCTGTTGTTCTGTATGGTTGTGAAACATGGTCGCTTACTCTGAGGGAAGAACATAGACTGAAAGTATTTGAGAACAGGATCCTGAGAAGAATATTCGGACCCAAGAGGAACGAGAATGGGGAATGGCGGAAGCTTCATAACGAGGAACTACATAGTTTATACGGTTTACCCAACATTGTTAGGGTCGTCAAGTCTAGGAGGCTTAGGTGGGCGGGTCATGTAGCTAGAATGGAAGAAAGTAGAAACGCTTTCAAAGTCTTGACTGGAAGACCAATCGGAAAACGACCATTAGGAAGACCTAGGCGCAGATGGGAGGACAATATTAAGATGGATCTCGCAGAGATAGGAATACAAAGTAGAAACTGGATGCAATTAGCTAAGGATAGAAGTCAGTGGAGAGCTTTTGTGAACGCGGCATTGAACCTCCGGGTTCCATAGGCCATAGAGTTAGTTAGTTAGTTAGTTAGAAATGAGAGTTCTGCGAATATCATGGTACCCGAAAAGCCCCATCAGGGCGTGTGTGTAGTGTATTTAATTGAAATTACTTTTGAGGTTGTTGTAAGCCCTCGTAATTACATTTCCGAAACTGCACCATCTAGTACTCAAACCCCACACTTCTATGGTGTCGCTCTTTATTTTCCCATATCTCAATATCCATAAGGCTTACCGAGTTGAGGTTTTCGGTAAACAGATGTCAGTTCCTTACATTTTAGAGACATACATTTCCATATATCTAAAAAAAATACAGACATTAGATACCCCATGGTACCCCGAACACCATTGGGGTACCCACTTACTTTTGAATAGTAATACATTTTGAGTTGTTATTCAGCATCTATAAACACTTCGTAATTTTTCTATGTGCAACCTAAAAGTCCATACCTGACCGAACAGATTTTGTCCATTTAATCTCAAAAATGTTAAGATACTTTGTATTGTTAAGTACAACCAAGTTGAGCACACCGAATGTAACATTTTAAATGTTTTCTGATTTTTGTTTCAGGTATTTCGTGCATCAAACCAGGATTCTGCTTGAAAGACAGTGAAAAGAAGCAGTGTAGGTTGTGGCTAAAAATACGTCCTTTCTGAAGACAGACCCAATTGTACTTACATTCTTTTGTACGAACATATAACCATAATAAAGATACTGTACTACAAATTATTTCTTTCTTCCATAAATTAGAATAAAATATTGTCTCTGTTTAAAGAAAATGTTTGTTACTGTTAAGTCATTTCAACTCTTTTTCTCTGTAATAAGAACATTATCTTTCGCAATATTTTTTTATCTTCGTGCTATTACGTTTGAATGAAGTAAAATTCTATACGAAGCACTATTATTTCAGACATGCATTAATAACTAATGTATTGTTCTGTATGTAAGAAAATGTGTATACTGAACATGTCTAGCAAAGGTGTTGTTTTAATACAGAATCTGTAACTCAGCTTTTCAGTAGTCAACTTTATTGGGAATCCGAAGAAAGAAGTAAAAAAAAAGAAAAAAAAAAGTTCGACTTACCAACGTATATGTGTTCGAATTCTGGACTAATCCAAATTATCCAGAGAAATCATATATTTTTTGTTGCAATTTCAGATGTATCCTTTATCCAAGTCGTATGAAACGGAGACTTCATACATCGCTATACTTTGTATGAACTATGTTCCGTATTTACTTAATCACTTTGTAACTTTCTCTAGTGTTGACAAGGCCGCAGGTGTCAATCGAATAGTTTAGTGTTTCACTCATGTCACCTTGTGACTAAGGTACGTCCTGTCGGTATATATATATGGTACTGGGTTCAAGTAGCGATAAAATACATTTTTAGCATTAAACAAATGCAAAAGTCTACACGAAATGAGATACCATGATCTCTGACTTACGGATAACACCATGAACTAATGGTACTGAGTGTGATTGAGTTTACTAGTTACTATCTGGCTAAAATCAGTGTTCCTTTAGCTATAGTTCTTTTCGTGCTCTGAATTGCAAAGTTTGAAATAACAGTTTTAAATTATTGTATATATATATATAATATCTTCCGAGTAATTCTGAGAATCATTGCTCTTTCTTTAAGCAATGTATGAGACTGTTAATCCGCTCGTTGCTTAAAATGTTGCACTAAGAAGGATGCACCCACGAAAATCCAAATTTGCAGAATGTCTAGAGCAGGGAAGGATAAATATGTTTAGTCGATGGCTGCACAACGCCTCCGCTGTCACCACGTTGTCGCACAGCGAATACGGCGGACGTTTAAGAGTATTCTGCACTTACTATTAGGTATCGGCCTGGGAACTTTGGCGCAGCTACCCAGCCTCCTTCTTGGTATTGCATTTTTATGGCGAGTACTGAGTAGAAATCATCTTGTGAGCGAACACGTTTTCAGCTGACACCATACTTTTAATTGTTGCGACATTAAAAAAAAAAACATACCTGTTAATTAAAATGTACAGAGAAGTTGTTTGAGTTTGAATATAGGATTGTATATGGCTGTGCATTTTGCATTATTATTAAAGTGCTGGAACTAACTAACAACAAAGCATATGATAAATTCTTACAGTAATATATCACATATTGATTTACTCTGTATGAAAACGAAAATAGTTTAACATATGGTTAACCTCCTTTGTGCCCATAATTTTAAAATTAACGCTTGTGTCACTTTTCAACACTTGGCTTTGCAGTAGCTTCCCAACGAATTAGCAGGAAATCCAAACTTATAGGACACCCTGCAGGTAAATACATTTCTTTGGACACTTTCACTGCTCCAAACTAAGATTGTTAATTTTATTATTATTGGCACAAAGGAGATCAAACATATTTTAAGCTATTTAGTTTTCATACAGAGTAAAACAATATTTGACAACATTACAGTAAGAATGTATCATGCATTTTGCAGTATGTTGCAGCACTTTAATAATGGTGCACTATACGTACAATCTAGATCCTGCATATGTCCAATCCATATATTACAAGAAGGCAATACGTATGCGATACAGGTAAAATCCGTATATTTCATATGGACAACCTATTAGCTATATACATCCAATCCATACATTACATATGGCCAACCTGTACGCGACATACGTATAATCTATATGCTGCATGCATACAGTCTGTAAGCTACATATGTGCACTCTGTATGGTGCATATGGATATTCTGTATGCTGTATCTGGACAAGCTGTGTGCGACATAAGGAAAATCTGTATAATACATACGTACAATACGTATACTGTATCTAGTCGTACGTACGGGGCACAAGTACAATATAGATGCTGTCTTGGGGTTGAACGAAAGAAACATACGTAAAGAACGTATATTGCATACTTCTTGAAATTATGCTCCGTCCTGATAGTCAGTGTGTGTCGTCATTATTAACCCACATGCTACATACGATCCTGACGTCACAAAGCTAGATATCACCTCCGTATATATTTGTTACTGCAGATGACGTCACACGAATGACGTCATTGCACTTATGCAGACAGTGCGTATAATACATACTTTTTCAGCTATACGTTTGCTGCAGGATGTTATATACGGTTGTACGTTAAGTCCAGAAACTACAGGAATTACGAATGTAACCTACGTTTTTAAGTATGCCACCTACATTTTTTTTTCTCAGTGTAAGCAGTTTCTATCGATTACCACGAGAGCTGTGGTGGAGGTAGGTAGAAGTTGCACGTGGTCTGCCTTTGTTCAGTCGTTGGCCCCATTTCAGTAGCTAATATGGTCTGGACCGGTGCACATCGTGGTTTTGCCGTTATTTGCGCTTATTATGAGAACAACAGATCTGTGATCGCTACACAACGATCTTTGAGGGGTGATGTTGAGTGGCCTGCACGGTCACAAAATTTGAGCATTTGTGACTACTTTCTTTGGGAATATCTGAAGGAAAAGGTTTTCAAAATCCGCCCTCACACCCTACCAGAGTTTAAAACAGCGGATTATTGACGAAGTGAATGTCATACCCCGTGATATGTGTGCAAGAGCTCCTCGAAACTTCAGAGATCGACTAAGACAATGTATTCATGCTAACGGCCGCCATCTTGAGGACATTATTTTCAAAACTAAATTAATGGAAAATGGTAATGGAAATTTAGAAAATAACATTTTTCTGTATATATCCAGATTTATTTTTTATTGCTCCTTAAAACTGCTTACTTGGTTCTGCCACACCATATATATATCATTATCATTATTCACTTATATATATTTTATTCATTTTTTATATATTTTATTCATTTTTTATATTATCATTATTCACTTATATATATTTTATTCATTTTTTATTACGTCAATTTATTTTCAGACACCCTGTACTCTACCGTTACGCCCAAGAACAGTCTTATATATTAAGTCAACAAATTATTTTAGTGCATTAATTAATACGCGTGATTTTGTATGGACTCATATTATATTCTGCCAAAGCAAACTACAGTATATTTCACTCCAGGGCTTCGAATTATTTTATATGCAAGTTCAATGTCAGTAACTATCCTCTTAGCTACATACAATCATACTTTCTGAGAGTGTCTACAATGTTATCTTTCACCGAAAGTAACAAAGAGAGAATTTTGAAACAGCACCCTGACAACAGAAAATGCCATATAGACAAACTTCAAGTTAAGAAAAAAAGCAAAGTTTACTATTATCAATAATTTGATTACTGGACTATATAAATGATTGTGCTTTTTAGAGATACCGAATTATAATGTAGTTGTCCTAGACCCAAATAAACACTCGGAAGCTCAAGGAGACCCAAGGAATACCAAAATTATATGATAGAGTAGACTGAAAAGGGTCTAGGACAAATCTGCCAATGGACAAATCCGCCAATGGACAAAACTGCCAATTACCAAATGCGCCAAACGTGAAAATGACCAAATGCGCCAATTGTGAAAATGGACAAATCTGCCAATTACCAAATCTGCCAATTACCAATTGCGCCAAACGCGAAAATGACCAAATGCGCCAATTGCAAAAATATACAAATCAGCCAATTGACAAATCTGCCAATTACCAAATGCGCCAAACGCGAAAATGACCAAATGCGCCAATTGTGAAAATGGACAAATCCGCCAATTACCAAATCTGCCAATGGACAAATCTGCCAATGATAAGTCACCGAACTATCATTTTATTTTAGATGTATTCTTCAATCTAAAGTCCCACAGTATTACAAAGAAGAAGAAGAAGGAGAATTTATGAAAGAGCGGAAAAGGGTATTTTAATTTTAATGTGTGTTACTTTTATAAATTCGCAATCATGTTTCAAAATGAATGTTTACTGATGTTGGTTGTTGGAGTTTAGTATCCCATTGCTGTACTTAGGTTATATGAGACGTGACGTAACACGTTTGAATTTTAATGCCCTCTCACTGGGAATCGAACCCGAAAAGACTAATGTTTGTTGTAATTATTGGATAGCCAACAAGCCTATTTGGTCTTTCACTTAAGTAGCTATTGCTTCAATTCTGTTCATCCGATTATCTTGGTTCATATGCCATTCATTTCAGAATAAACCAAACTTGCAAATGGTACTATGCGCATGTGTACATGATGTATAACAAGAAGGAAATTCAAGGTAAAATTGGGAATTTCCCGTCCAAAAGTCCCTTTGTTCAAATGTAGCACAACCTGGTACGGTCCCAACTAAAGGCACCCAAATATAATATATCTTTAAAACTACTGTAGTTTATAAGTAATATATGTACCAAGTTTCATTGTAATATCTACAATAGTTGTGACGGAAAAAAATATTTCTCAGTTCTGCTAGACAATACCAAATTTCATATAGGAAGAAAGTGAGATAACTATAAAATCAAATGAATCCGAACAGTATTATTTATTTGAAATGAAATGAAATCTGAGTTTTACGTCCCACGGATATGCCGGTAAGGCTAAAGAAGACGGTGATGATGAGTAATGAATAAATGGTAGAATGAAGAAAGTGGGAGGAAATGGGAGAAACCCGAGGAAACCTACGCACACGGTGTTTGTCCGCCACAAAGTTCACTTGGCGGGGACTGGGATCGAACCCGGGACCTCAACCACCAGAGGTGAACGCTCCACCACTGAGCCACCGCGGCTCTATTATTTATTTGAGTATCATGACTTATACGTCATTCTCTTCAGAATAAAACAGGCTTTCAAATGATATCATGATATGTGTGTGTGTGTGTTGTACGAGAAAGGGGGAAATTAGGGTAAAATTGGTAATTTTCCGTCCAACAACAATCGGCAAGAGCAGAGTTGCTCCAGTAGCCCTGATATCGCTTCTCCATCATAGATATAACTTGGTAGAAATGTTTCCCATGTTCATCAAGACTGCTCCGCAATTTTCTGGGAAGAAATCTATGTGGGAGTGCAACATATGTATTTTTACTGATACAATACACCCTATTGCTTGGTAGAAGGTATTAGATGCAACTCTACTTTCTTATAGTTCTGAGACCGCTCGTTTTCCAAAACATTCGTCACCACTTTTCGGAAAGAATCTCATGCAATCCTCTCTTCATTTTCTAACACTGCATCAAATTTAGGATCATTGAGGAGTTAGCGAATTTGAGTGCCAATAAGGATTCATGCCTGATTTTAGTTTCAGCAATTTGTGGAAGTTTACGCAGAATATATTTGAAGAATGTTTTGATGCGTCTATGAATAGCCGCCATTCATTGAGATTATCGTCTATGTTAAGTTTACTCATAAAACCAGTTAGGCCTACATAGTTACAACGTAATATGTCACTTTCCACTGAAAATACTGTTTGGAGATTCTGACGTGTTCAAAACACGAACACTTTTAGATCTTCAGAATAAGCTCCCCACTTCTTGAGTTTGGATACCAGCAGTTCTGCGCCACTTTTTTAAACCCCCAGGTAATTTAATTCAGGTTGAGTATCATATAGTGAATAGATAATATTCTGGTTTTGTGAGGTTAGGATCATTGGAAGACGACGAATCTGCAGCAGAATTTAACAATGTGGGTCGACATTGTTCACCTTTTGCTCTTCATCGGGTAAAACACTGGAGTAAGGTACGAGAAATTGTGGAACCTTTAGTTCTTCAGAGTGTGGCACAGTGACGAACATTTCAAGAAATATTTGAATTGAATAAGTAGCAGGCCACTTTTTTTCTTTTTTGGATATACCTTTAATTGGAAGAACTATGCAAAAATAGCAATTTGAAGTATGATCTGTCGGTTCTCTCCATATCATTGGAACTGCAAATGGCACGCATGGCCTTTTTCCGTGTAGCCAGTCCCGCAAATTTGTAGAACAAGTATTACAACATATATGTGGTGCTCAGTTCTTGTACACATGTTCCACTTTACAGCCAAAGTACAAGTGATAGGCTTTCTTTATGATAGGAGCGAAATACCACTTTTCGCTTCACTTTTTTATAAACAACAATTTGCTCTTCACTGCAAACACATTTACGCGACATGTTTCTGCTTAGTATAGTCATAGAAAGATAAATAATAATAATAATAATAATAATAATAATAATAATAATAATAATAATAATAATAATAATAATAACAATAGCACCCACCCACCCAATATCTCACTACCACTACGTCCGAGATGGCAAATTGTAACTACAAAATAACGTTACACAACATGTTTTCTCTGTCAAACTCTTCAATACAAACTAAACGGTGAAGTAGTTGATATTTCTTTGTCAGTGATGAAGTGCGAGCAATATGGATAGCCAGAGACTACGCAGGAATTTATTTCGGAAGGGGCCCTAAGCTTTTCGGGGGTCCAAATACAATTTGAAGCTAAATTATATTAAAATTTGTAAAATTTCACCTGAAATTAGACTAAATTTACAAACAAGTCGGGTGTCAAGACCCACAGGACCCACCCCTGCGTATGTCCCTGAGGGTAGCAATGAAACTAACCGTCAAACAATGGAAGTTTATTGAAATAAGTAGACAGCTCCTGTTGCTACGAACCCTTAATTTGCCCAGCAGAGCACATCGTGTGATAATGTATTTCTTTGAAAGCCGAACCAATCTTCAAAAACTAATTTCATATTCGTTATCAGCACCCTAAAATTAGAAAGAATTGATTAGTCTTATCTCCGAAGCATTTTCACTCTCGACCAGTTTTTTCAGAGCAAGTTTCTCTTTATGTAGTTAATACGTTTAATGTGGATTAAATTTGATCCAAGATTAGTTGATATAAAAGGAAAATTAGTATAAATTGAGTTCACGTTTCATCTATTAGTAAATACACATTAGCAACTAGTGTTTCGTAACTTGTATGCTTAGTGCATAAAATACCGGTAATTTTGTGATCCTGATAACAGATTCCTAAAGTGAAAAATATTAACTGTTAACAATCGGATTGTACCTTTTGTTGCTTGATTTTTCTTGATACTGACACACACATTTCCAAGAATGATAAGCGTAGTCCTAACAGTCTTCCAATGACGAGACATATATCATTCCATTGATAATATTGAGGTAAACAAAATGCCATGTAAAAACCCATGTAAACTTTTCTAGAACATGTAGTAAAATATCCTATTCGTAGATATGAAAATTGATGCTTTGTTACAGCTACTTACTGATATAAAAGTAAAACTGAATTATATTGTAATTAACCCCTTCAGTGTGGGTGGCGAGTTAACTCGTGTCTTCAAAACGCACCTGCTGTGCGGATGGCGTATATATACGCTTTCATTTTGCTTTGGCTATTTTGTATTGCATATGGCGAATATACTTGCCCATAGTATGGATAATGTTATTCCCGACAATATTTAGCAAGTTTGCACTCACCTAGGAACCCCAAGAGACCACACAGAAAAATTGGGCTTGATCTGTTGAGGCATTCCCAAATTTTGTGTAACCTAACCAAATGATGATGATGATGATAACCATAAATACGACAATGACAAGTTATAGTAGCTAATTAGAAGCAACAAAGATCATAATGCCGAAAATTTTATTGTGATTGCTTGAGAGGTTCAAGAGTTATTAAAAAGTAACAAATTCCAAAGTTCTAAAAAAAACTACACTTTTTACAGCGTTTCGCATCTGAAAATTACGCACTGAAGGGGTTAACCATGCACCAGTGCATTTTTTAAGAAATCGCTACTGGGTATCCAGGCACAAAATGACCCTTGACACACATATTAAAATTTTTTGAACGCACAGAGATCTTTTAAAGTGAATTTTTGTATAATGTATCCTTTTGAAATAATGCAGGGGTTCCCACAAGGGGGGGCTATGACGCAAACTGTGTCATTGAAATATTTGGGGGGGTTAAAAATCTATATAAATATGTTTGAGGGGGGGTAAAATTAATCGAAAAGATTTTTTTCATGGAAGAATACCTATGGATAGACAATTGCGGGGGATGCGTCATGGACATAAGGGGGGTGGGCACCACTGAATAATGACATACAAAATGACGTATTTGTCAGATTTCTGCTAACCGTTTCATTTCCGATTCAACACATCGCCATCAATAACTTACAAGAGCGGACATCTTTTTTTCCATTTTGGCTCAGATTCGCCTTCAGGCCGGTATTTAAAGATAAAACCGTACTGTGCTATCATAATTGGATACTTTCCTTCATCTATTTATTTATTTATTTTTATATCCATATTTTTAAGTTGGATATAGACAGGACAAGGATATAGAAATGCGACTGGTACAGATGGAGAGGATACAAAACACACAATACAAGACACAAACTACTCAACAAGGAAATAACAATACGTGAACTTGACTAAACATTTCCCTAACGAAATCATTTTACGTGTATACCTATGTATTCAAAACTAAATATTACTACCAATACTTTAGACTATTTTTTAAGAAACAATGTAATCAAAAATTTATCTTCATGGTTTAAATCTTATTAATGGTTTAAATAATAGCATGCAAGCCTTTTTTGTTAGTGGTTCCATTTCTGCTATAATTTTTACACTTTAAATCTCAATCTGCTTCACATTGTTTTCTCTCCTGTTTTAAAGCTTGTTATTCCACTTGCAACTGGTTAATTCTAATATTATTTTTACACTTCAAATTTTAACCTGTCCCATATTATTTGGTTTCTTACCTATATTAAAGCATTTTAGATTATTTATGGTTATACTCTTGTATTATTTTCACACTTTAAAGCTGAACCTGTTTCACACTGTTTGGTTTCTCACATGCTTTAAAGCGTGTTATCCCAGTTGTTACTAGTTACACTCCTGCTATTATTTTTACACTCTATATCTGAATGTGTTCTGTAATTGTTTAGTTTATTACATATTTCGAATATAATTGAGTAAGCTTCTCATTTAGTTATCGTAGGTTTGACAGAGCCGTTAATATCTCTAGCAGTCTTAACACCTGTATTACTGTCTCATGATCTATTACCACCGAATAAAGGGCACTGACTGATAACGCATCGCAACAGAGGCCAATGTGATATAAATATGTTCATTTCGAATATAACAGATTATTCAACTCGGAAAAACTTCCTCACAAACTCTCTCCTTTTATATATACCGGTATCAGGCCTGCTCTCCCGTCTGTCCTTTTGCTTCAAGAATTCCGCTACAGCCAGTATTGGGTGATAGTTTGCAGTACCCGTTCCATTTAGCGATATCATAAGTCGATCAGTAGTCATGTTTTCACTCATCGACAAACGATGAATACTTCGAAGCAGGTTATAGTGTGAAACAGCTCGTACAACTGACATGCTGTGAGGCGATATTCCAAGTAAGGCAGAAAGAAGTTTCTGTAGCATCCCAGAGGAGACTGGTAATAGTCTCCTCAGTCTCACAGAATATTTTATTCCTGCATCAGCATGATAAACTAGTAATGGTACTTCCTCAATTCCTGGCCAGCCGTCGCATAGATTTGAGGCAAACGTTTGTACTTCTTCTTTTCCAAATATTGTTTCTACTAATGGACGAGCAGCATTTACCATCGACTGCGCTGAAGATGCGGACAATGTTGTCTGAATGGAGCTGATAATGCCGTCATTTTGTACGTTTAGTCGAACACCAAGGAAGTTTAAGCAAGACTGAACTATTCCTTCAAATCACTAAGGAGGCATCGGCGTCGACACTTTGAATCAGCAGCTCCTTATTGCTCTACATCTCGCCGTTTTCGATCTAAGGTTGCCAGGTAAGAAACACAACTGGCTATCATCTCAATGCAAAGTATTCCCCAAAATTGTGAAAGTTTTGTTCACAATACCTTATCAGAAATAATGAGTGTTAGTTGTAACAAACCAAAACAGTGTTGTGAGCTAAGGTAAGTAAAAATTCCATTTCATAAAAAATAAATATTCAAATAACAAGTTGTTTCCTTCTGTAATTTTCTCTCAGAGACTATTCAAGAAGTATATAAGCCAAATGTCATTTGAACCGTTATGTGTGAGAGTTCGGCTTTAACCTTTCTACCTCTTTAGTCGATCTATTATCTTTCTCGGCATTAGAGTAGAATGAAAGTGCTAGCATCTCGAGATGGACAAATGAGTAAGCGAAACGAAGGAAGGAGGATTATCTGAAATTTCAAGAATGGTCTCCAATTTTATACCTATCCACAGAATACAAAATAATACACAATCACAAAATGAATTTTATAATACACAGTCACAAAACGAAAGTAGGTTGAAGTAATTTTAATTTACAGTAATTCAAGTAATTTATTGTTCAAGTACTCTTCCAGTAATTTAAAGATTTTTGGAGTGCACTGGGTATCCAAACTGCTGGGCTTGGGTATCCAAGTGCTGGTCCTGCGTATCCATTTGGATACAGAAAGGTAGCTTAAAAAATGCCCTGCCATGCGCGCTGATCTTGGGGATCGGTCTCCCTGGATGTAGATATCTTTATTCGAATTTGTGACAAGGAACTACACATATATCAATGCCTCCCCAAAGTTATATAGAAGTCGTCGTCGTCGCTGTCATTAAGATCTTTATTACACCAATTCTAAGACTACATTACTCAGTTAATGAGATATAGTCCAGAATGTTGACTGATTTTCTTCCTTTAAAAATAATATTGCCAAACACTTTATATATGTATAAATCAATAAATTACATCGAACCAAATAAAATGAGATGCTCGAGTACAAGTTTACATGTTTAGTTTATTAAAAAAAATATGCTGCACTAACAACTGAATCTTTCGTTGCCAATAATCAGCGACAGCTTTCAATCATTGTCCTGGCAGTAGCGAACTAGCAGCTTGCTTGTCTTTTCGTAAGGTGACACACATATACTTTTTCGAACATGCTAGTTGTAATCGTAGGTAATAACAATCAAGTTAATTAAGAAGTCTTGGTAATAAGTAGTTTCAAATGGGTTAAAATGAATCCGAATCTGTTTTCGGGACGGATAATTTGAATAGGGACATCAAAATATAAGCCGTCACTTTAGAATCTTTTTAAAGAAAATTACAAAAGTGTTTACTTAAAATATTTACTTTATTTATTATTTACAAGGCTATGAAAAATATTTATTCACATTCTTTCAAATATTCACAACTTTCACAATTACAAATTAGAATTTCTCACTAAGTACAAGATCGTACAAAAAATAAATACCAAAATTTATAGTTGTAAAACAATTTCTTCTATTTTAACTTTCGGTTTTAAATTTCACGACTGTAAATCAGGTCAAGAGGACAAAAGTTACTTGTAATATAGGCTAACTTCGTACAGTCTAAGAACCCAGCAAAGCTGACTCTCAGTAAACTAAAGAAGCTGCTGGGTGTATAAACTAAAGTCTTATGATAATGTAGCCAACTACGAGTGGTGGTGAAGCTAGAATTAGAATCACAATGTCGAAATTCTTTTTTCTTTTTTTTTTGAAAAAAAAAG
This sequence comes from Thermobia domestica, assembly GCF_964235325.1. NCBI lineage: Eukaryota > Metazoa > Arthropoda > Insecta > Zygentoma > Lepismatidae > Thermobia > Thermobia domestica. Next base: position 108,233,910 of record NC_137454.1, on the reverse strand, counting down.
AAAAAATTAGGAAAAGTGCTTCGTAGTTTATCGTACTTAGTACAGCATTACATAAATTGTGTTGCATCAACTGGAATTTTTCATGTTACAGAAATGAAAGTATACTGTCACTCATGTGTGCCCCAAGGAGGGGCAGGGGGTCGCTCCCCTAGTTAACGAAAACGAATTAAATTTCTTAATACAAATAAAAAATATCATATGTAATAGGGTATATAGTAACCAGGGAGATGAGTCCCCTAGAAAATTTTCATCGGGCGCACATGCTGTCATTATTTTTTCTGGATAAATGAATTGTTAGATTTGAAAAATATTTCTGTAATTATTTTTATCTTTAATTTTGTTCTGAGTACCTATAATCTGTTCTGGTGTCTTGTTAATACATTTGAGTGTTTAATAAATATGCAAAAGTTCGATACTCTGGAAGTTTGGTGACTTTTTTTTTGAGTATTGATGCCACTGTTACATAATTATGCAAACACGTATTTATTAATTTAGGATAACGAATACTGGATACTGTAGGCAGTGTTGTGAGAAGTCATATGGTTTTACACTTGTTTAGTCATGGTTCTGGCCATTCTAAGCTATGTGGCCGGGTGCCTGCTTGGTTATCTGAAACCGTAATAATGCGACTAATCGAATGAATCGCTTATTAGAATATTTGAGGTCTATTAGTCTACTAGTACTCATAGCAAAAATATATGCGATAAAGCTAATCTTAACACTGCAACAGAATATCGATTTATGAATATCTTAAAAGGACATGGATGTTTGTTCCGACTACATTTTCAAAGCGTGCGAAAACAGCTATAAAATTCAAGAAGTAGTTTTTTTTATATGTAATATCGAATTCTCTTCTGGTGTTTTGTTCAATACATGACAAAATTGGTAATTTTGAAAAGAAAAAGCAATGTATGTTCAAGATGATATCAGAACAAGGGTTCGATATTACAAACTAAGAATTAATTTCAATTTTATTCTTATGGATATTATGCACGCCTTTCGTTCACTTTTGTGTTTTCTTTAGTTAAGTAGTCTTTAACACCAGTGGACCAGCGTGCACTCTAGTTGCATCCATCCAGGAAAAATTATTGCTAACTAGTGTGTGTACTAATACAGTTTCCAGCAATTCGATAAAACTTGGGTCAATATATATTGCCCAGCAAGAATTCTTACTGGACCGGCAAGAATTCTACTGCAAGAGGGCACGCTGGACCGGCAAGGACCTCTAGATAGGGAATTGGTGTGATAATTACCGTAAATCTTGTACGGTAATAACACACCTGTGCTTTTTTTAAACGATCCCTAAATTTTACGGTATTTTACGGTAAAATATACGGTACCAAATTTGTTTCTAAACACGGTCAATATTATTTTGATTCTAAATATACGGTCTGCCGTTTTTATGAAAAACGGTGGTCCGTAAAATTTAGGGTAATCGGATGGCAGCGAGAGTTGACGGTAATCGGTCAGTAAATTTAAGGCGAAATTTTTTACAGTGTATATGAAAACGAACTAAATATTCTAAACTTTCCAAATAGAGTACTCAAAAAAGATCTCAAGATACGTCTTTGTAAACAAGTCATGATTATACTAACTAGTGCTTACTTATTAACGATGTCATTATTGCTATAATAATTGCATTTCTTCTTACTTTCCTTATCCATTTTCTGTTAAAGATTATGGCTTCTTATTGAAGACTTTTTATATTTAACTGATTACCAGCTGCATTATTCTATTATAATAAGGAACACATATATTGGTTTATTTCGAAAATATAAAAAAAACTGACATCCGCTTAATGAATTAGGTCAGTCATAGACAGGGCTGCTCGTAGATTTTATGGTATTTCACACAAATTCTATGAGAGAGCCAACCAAACTTGTGAAATCTCCATCCCCGTAAAGGTCGTCAGCACAGTTGTAACTTTGTTTTTGTTGAAATAGTAAAGTACCAATATTTATATGGTTCAAGTCCTTTTTTATATTTCTTCCACTACTTTTAAAGGGCCTGTGACACATCCATAAGGTGTCTGGGCCACAACAACCGATTTTCATCTAACTTGGTAGATTAATAGGACACTTTGCAAAACTAATGTAACTAGCAAGAATTTGTCGAAAAGGCTGTAGTTTGTCATTTACAAGATAAATTTCCTCAACATACATTTACATTCTTTTTAAGATTAAATAATCGTCGCTACCATGACATAGGGCGTAAGTGACATTTTTTTTAAAAATGCATTTTTTTCGCTCAATGAATCACTTAAGTTACATTCTTGCACCTGGCAAATTGATGTAAGTTAATTCCCAATAAAAACTGATTTCCAGTTCAAAGTTTGGAAGATATGTTTCACAAAGTTGTCCATGACAGGAAGGTTTATGTTCACTTACGAATTTATGTCAGAAATATAATATTCCCATTGCAGGAAACGTATATCTGAGCGTACATACAATGGATGGGCGTAAGTTGCATTCAAATCCGTATTAAAGCAATTGCGACTTCAAAATAAGCCACATTACGTTATATATTTTTCTCTCCAATGCTTTATTGTAGGCGGTGAATAAGTAAACTAAATAATGTTGTAGTTTATGCCATTATTGGCCTTTCTTTAGTTTTGCAGTGTGTATGGATCTTGTAGTTGAGATGAAGAGAGTGATCAGGATAGACGGTGTTTCGCTATCTGATTAGGAAATATCCAGTCTTTTGGAGACAGACGACTCTGGACACTTCGTTACTGATATTAGACTATCGTACGATAGCGATGCCGACTTGGATTTTGAGGTGGACAAAGATGAAAGTATTTCAAATGATGAAATGCTAATAGAAATAAATGTGGCCACAAAATCATCACATGTATCCAAAGCAAGGAACATACCATCGAATCCATGAACTGAAAGAAGAAGAAAGCCAAACTTAATAGTAATTTGTGTAAGAAATATGTTACCAGTGCTGGCAAAATTCGTGATTCGCGCAGAGTACCCAATGTTTCATGTAGATGCGTGTACAGTTGGTAACAAATTATCAAAGAAAAAAACGGAAATTTGTGCATCGTTTATACTGGAAACTAGGAGACATACATAGACAGAGAGATTATCTTCTGCGTCACATGAAGCGAAGGTTAAAGTTATGCGGAAAATATAACACCACGTGGAGAAGACAATACACAGTTGACTATCATTTAACTATCGATGGGAAAATGATACAAGTTTGCAACTAGTTTTTTCTTTGTACTCTTGACGTTAGTGATAAAGTGTGTCGTTTCGTTTTGCAGAAAGGGCTTTCTTCGGGAAGTACAGGTTACGAGCTTCGAGGGAAACACAAACCGAAACACAGTTTAATATCAGCAGTCAAAAATATTGAAAAAGAGCATGTGCTATCGATGTCCCGAGTTGACTCTCATTATTGTCGGTCTTCAATCTGCTATTACTATGTTGAGGCAGGACTGTCTTATGTGAAGCTTTAAAACCTTTATAAGGAATACTGCAAGGAGAAGGAAGTCTCACCTGGAAATGTGATAGGGCTTACTGGAAAATTCTGAAAGAAATGAATATCAAGATACACAAGCCGAAGAAAGATCAATATAAAACTTGTCAGTTTTAAAAATTTGTTTTCTGAGGAAAAAGAAAGAGAGAAATTGGTTTATGAATAACATTTGAAAAGAAAAAAAGCAAGGTAAGAAGAGCAAAAACACAAAGAAGAAGCAAAAAAGGACGATACTTGTGTAGCTATCTGTTTTGATCTCCAACAAGTCTTGACAACTCCATCACGTAAAACGGGTGTTATGTATTATGTTCGTAAACTTAATGTTTACAACCTCACCATCTACAATCTAGCCACACGCGAAGGGGTTTTTTACATATGGGATGAAACAAGGGGTAAGAGAGGTCCTGATGAAATTGCCTCCTGCATTCTACTCTACTTGCGAAATTTACCTCCTCGAGTAAACAAGTGACGATGTATTCAGACTGTGGTGGACAAAATTTGAACAAGAAAAATGCAGCAATGTGTATGTATGCAGCCATAATACATGTGTAACCTGTATTGACCACAAGTTTCTTGAGCCAGAACACACTCAGATGGAAGCTGATTCCATGCATAGCGTCAAAGAACGCGCAAAGAATAACATAGATAATTATACACCTTCTGATTGGTGTATAGTTGCTAAGATGGCAAGACGAAAGCTGTAGCCATTCACGGAACATTCGATGACAACAGAAGATTTCTATAATTTTGATGCCGCAAAAAGCTATTATAAGTTAGCTACGTTCAAAGATCAGAACGGTGTTACTTTTCCATGGCAAAAGTTAAGATGGCTGAGATTCACAAAATACGAAAATAAGATTTTCTTCAAGGAAAGGATGACAGAATCTTTCAGAGAATCCTCACATTCACCTAGAAAGAAATACAATCCTTTTCATCTGTACTCAGGACTGCTACCAATTTCCAAGGAAATGAAGAATGATTTAATGAAACTCTGTAACACTAAAGTAATACTGTAAGAGTATCACAGCTTTTTCATAAGTCCTGTTACATTCGATTTTACGCTGGAAGACGATAATTAAACAAATTTAAGAAAAAAAGACGATAATAGTGAAATGAAGAAAGTGAGAGGAGCCGGAAATAACTAGAGAAAACTACACGATGTTTGTCCACAAGGCGCACTTGCCGGAACCTTGGATCATACCAGGGTCCTCCCCCCCCCCAAAAAAAAACACTAGATAAGTATGTTTAAGTCTGATGAAGATAGTGTTATAGTATTGAAACTTCACATCTTATACAGTGGTTTTACTAAAAGGTGTTGTATCTTGTTACGACTATTGAGTTAAATATAAAATATGTTTACAAGGTCTACAGGTGATTTATTTAACGTTAGAAATATTCTTTGAACATTTATCGTTGTGCATGTTAAGGAGATGCAAAGAATTTTCACCTATACAAAATTAAACATCACTTTCATTACTGCTTACAATAACTGTATACACATACGTAATTTTCAACTTAACCGGTGGTTTTCATTTGATAATCAGACAAAAGTGTCTAGGATAAGCGCATGAGACTGGATTTGAGACAGGACTAATGCCTAGAAGATATCTGCCACACAGGAAGTCCTGGGTTCGATTCTCAGTGAAGAGATTTTAAGTTTAAACGCATTGCGGTGGTTCGGATCCCATCTCAAACTGTAGGTCCAAGTTATATATAGCCTCGGTGCTGGAAAGAAACGCTAAACACTAATAATTAACTAATTAGATGGGTGCTTCTAGGATCAAACATTTATAGAGGATTTTTGATAGGCGTTCAGCACCCGTAGAATTTTTTGCTGGAATCTATTTCGAAATTTATTCACTCTGATGCCGATCGATGCAGAGGAGAAAATGATTGTCACCTAAAATGAGCTTAACCAATGAATATCACTATTTAATTGTACGAATCACTCTTAAAACGGTAGTTACAATCAATCCAACCCACTTTCCCTCTACTGCTTTTATCAGGCGCATACGCAGCAATTTCTTTCTAGAGGGGGGTTCAATTTCAATTTGAGAATAAAGAATTTTAAATTCGTAAAATCGCTCCTAAAATTAGACTAAAGTTATAGAAAAGCAGCTTGGGGGGGCTGAGTACGGACCACCAGAACCTATCGCCTGTGTATGTCCCTGGTTTGTATTTTATTGGTTAAACTAGCTGAAATGTCCGTTCTTCGAACGGGGAGATCAGGTTTATAAAATTATTTGAACTCCCAACTACCCTAACAATATACATTTCAATAATTGATTACACGGTTCATCCCGACTATACATGTCATCCCCATGTGACCCCGAAGGGTTGATAGGGGTTTATTAGCCACATTTGGACAGAAGCGCCATCGGGTATGGCACCATTCATCTCCACAACCCCGAAAACCATGGATTCCAAACAAATATCACTCATTTTCGATTATTTGTACGTCATTCCCCCTGTGAGCCCCTAGAGATGGTAGGGGTATCTGACCTCCACTGAGACTAAAACGCTATCTGGATTGTCACCATTTATCTCCGTGACCCCGAACACTCGTGTAAGAATTCGACACTAATACCAGTCATTTGTATATGTCATCCGCCTGTGACCCTCTTGGGGATGGTAGGTATATCTCACCACTACAACATTTTGTCCTGGTTATAAGTAATATGTGTACCAAATTTTGTTAAATTGCTCCGGGCGTTCAAGAGTTATGCTAGACAATATATAGATACATACAGACACACCTACATACATTATTTTTTTACATATCATCCTCCTGCGACCCTCCTATGGATGAAAGGGGTATCTTTCGCCCATAGTGTTTGTTTCCTCACTGTAAGTAATACGTGTACCAAGTTTGGTTGAAATTGCTCCAGGCATTCGAAAGTTATGCTCGGACATACATACACACACACACACACACATACATACATCCATACATTCTTTTTATATGTATAGATAATGACTTAACAAGTTTGAAGTTTTTAATCTACGTACAGTACAACCTCGTTTATCCGGCTCTCGTTCACCCGGAGCTCCGGATAATCCAAACCGGATTTGTAGAAACTTTTTAAAATTTAATGTTCACATATATAATAATTTTTAACTATGATAGCAAGAACGTAACCATAAGTAGGACAAACATTTTCTTTCTTCTTTTTTTTATTAAATGTACAGTTCGTGTATAGATTTCACAGTAAATTATGGTAATACTGTACATAAAATGATTCTTATCGAGTTTTAGAAAGCTTTACTCACAAGACGTTGAAGTGAATTGACTCAGGATTTGTTTTGCTTATTATCCATATTATCAGGATTATTCGGATTTTCGATTTTTCAGATTGTCTTTAGTCCCAGATAGTCTGGATAAACATGGATGTACTGTATATATATATATATAAAAGACTTATGTATGAACGTATGTAGACCCTATGTGTATGTGTGTATATGTTCTAGCATAACTCTGGAACGCCTTGAGCAATTTCAACCAAACTTGGTACAAGTATTACTTACAGTGAGGAAATAAACACTATGGGCGAAAGATACCCCTTTCAACCCTAGGAGGGTCACAGGAGGATGATATGTAAAAAATAATGTATGTAGGTGTGTCTGTATGTATGTATATATTGTCTAGCATAACTCTGGAACGCCCGGAGCAATTTTAACGAAACTTTGTACACTTATTACTTATAACCAGGAAAAAATGTTGTAGGGGTGAGATACATCTATCATCCCTAAGAGGGTCACAGGGGGATGACATACAAATAATCGAAAATGACTGGTATTAGTGTCGAATTCTTACACGAGTGTTCGGGCTCACGGAGATGAATGGTGACTCCCAATGCCATTACCGTAAAATATGTCCCCCACTGGTTTGGGAAGTGAGGGGGAGTTAAAAATAAAAAGTCACGGTGAGTATGACATGAACAAAGAATAGATTCAGTCGAGATAAACCGGGTAATCAATCGTTGAAATTAACATTATATGGGGAGTAGGGGGATTTAAATATTTTTCACAAACTTCGTCATACTGTGCGAAGAACTAGGAATTTATCTCTCTCTCTCTCTCTCTCTCTCTCTCTCTCTATATATATATATATATATATATATATATATATATATATATATATAGAGAGAGAGAGAGAGAGAGAGAGAGAGAGCTAAATTCCTAGTTCTTCGCACAGTATGACGAAGTTTGTGAAAAATATTTGAATCCCCCTACTCCCCATATAATGCTCATTTCAACGATTGATTACCCGGTTTATCTCGACTGAATCTATTCTTTGTTCATAAAACGGAAGGCGGTGGGTCCGAATTTTACTCGAAGGAATAACAGCGATAAGGACTCCGAGGAATTTCCGTTATAGACAGATTTCCGTTTTATTCAACTTCCGGTTTCTACAAGTTTCACTGGATATATATATATATATATATATATATATATATAATCATAGTCAACCATTGTCAATACACTGCTGGATGAAGGTCTTTCCAACTCTTTTCCACAACAACCTATCTTCCATTTCCACTTCCACTTCCTCTTCTGAATGGCTTGTAGTAGGTGCATACACTTGAATCACTTGTAGTGTATATCTCTGGGAGAGTTTGACTACAAGCCTTGCTACTCGACTAGATATACTATCTACCTCAAGGACCTTGTTTTTCAATTTTTCGTTCATAAGAAATCCCACTCCGACAGTCTTGCCACATTCTGATCCTCTGTAGTAGAATAAGTGTCCTTTCTTCAATTCGATTAATTCTTCTCCTTTTCTTCTTACTTCGCTCAATCCGATGATGTCCCAGTTGACTTTCTGTAGCTCTTATTTCAGCTCCTGGAATCTTGCTTCTGAAGCCAGGGATTTTGCATTGTATGTAGCCATGGTCAGTTTTAAATAGCAACCTAGTCCGTAACTCCGGGGATTCCTAGCACCCTCTGCCTGCATGTGATTCTGAACGTTGCCTTGCCCAGACACAGTTCGGCTTTCGGAGAATGAAGGTCTTGGCTTATTGTGTCCTATCATGATTGTTTAAACAAGTTGAAGGTATTTGGCAAAAATCACTGTGCCGATCAGGCATGTTGGTGATAGCTCTCCGTGATAGCTCTCATTAGGGAAACCTGTAAGTTCCACTAGGAGGTACGGATAGGACATAAGTGCTTAGCCCAGCCGGTTCCATACGTTGTCGACTAATTCTCAGCGTGCAGGTCTCCTTCTGGTTTACTACTAGACACCATTTTGCATATCTATCTATCTATCTATCTATCTATCTATCTATCTATCTATCTATATATATATATATATATATATATATATATATATATATATATATATATATATACAACCGGGTGATTCAATAAGAACGTACCAGGCCTATATCGCAGCTAATACTGCACGTAGAGCCTTCAAACAAAAAATTGCATCAACAAATCGTATGTGTAGCATGCAATAACAATAGTAGCGAGACCAGTGGCTTCTCGTGAATACCTCCAAAGGGGGGGGGGGGCAACTTCGAAATTTGCAATAGAAAGTGGTATAACTGTTGAAATCGTTCAAAAGGACATTAAATCTCATGCAACTTTTAGAGGACAAACTTTGTTATATCTCTTCCCATTTAACCGCTAGAGGCGTTGTTGCAGACTTGTATCTGACTACCCGTAGCAGGCCTTTATCTCAGCTAATAATGCACATAGATCCGTCAAACAAAAAATTGAACTACCAAATCGTAAGTGTAGAATGCAATAAAAATAGTAGCAACACCAGTGGCTTATCGTGAATATCTCCAACGAGGGTCATCTGCAAAATTTGACATGGAAACAGGGGTTGGTTGTGACTCCATTGAAACAAGCGCACAATGGGAGAAACGTCGAGAGGAAACATCCTCGCACCATCTGACTTTCACCTAGTAATGCGACCGTGCTGCTGCCAACGAGGAAGAAATATGCCAAGGTGTTTCCTCTCGACGTTTCTCCCATCGTGATTAGAGAAAAACAAAAAGAGGGAAGGAAGCGAAACCTTGCATGAAGCAACTGTAGGAAGGGGGACACCTAACCACGTATTGGTTAATATCACCGGATGTAAAGTGTTGCCAACTCAACACAAAGTTGTATTTTTTGAATAGCACTACGTTAAGTTATTACAAATTTTAAGTCTACATACAAATCGAAAACAAACAATACCACTTTTATTGTTCAGTGTTGCAAACTAATGATGCTATAGTATCACAAAAATCCAGAAACATCCCAATTTTGGAGGCCTCTATAACAGTGATGACGCAAGTGAGAGGGATGGTGCATCGCACATCGAAAGCACCTTAGTGTCGAATACTATGTTCAGCATATGATGTATTTCTATCAAACAGAAGAAAAAAGCTACAAGGAATTCAAAACTTGACTTCTTGCAAACGGCTTCATTTCGAAAAAGAGCTGAGATAAGTATCACATCTAATTACGTAGATTATTTTCAAAAGGTGTAATGATCATAATGCCGTTTACAGCAATTTGATATTTTACACCGTTTAGGAGATATGATAATGAATGTTAAAGTTGGCAATACTGCTAAAAGTCGTGAAATTAGGAGAATATGTGGTAATCACAACTACCAAAAACTGTTGGCCAGGTGTCAAGTGTGCGAAAACAAGCAACGGTCGCTTTATAAATTTCTTGCAACTGCGTCATTTTAAAAAGTATTGCCACCTGTAACATGTATATATAATAATGTCTAGTGATGGGTAAATTCCCGGGAAGATATTTTTCCGGAATATTCCCTGGGAAGATTCCAGGGAAGATTCCCAAAAATAGGAATTTTCCGGGTATTTATCTACAATCACAAATAAAATTGCATTCTATTACAATTTCAAAGTTAAATTCGTTTTTATATCACAGTTTATTATTACTCTTGTCCCCAGAGGAAACTTTAAAATGTATATTCTGAACGATGTTATGTTATTTTATTATATTTAGAGTGTACGCATAAATCTATATTTATTTACAATATGTTCTACGAAAGTAAATATGTTTCAAAAATGGTATAGTAAGTTCACATACTTTTAAACCGCTAAAAAGTTTAAATTTACATGTAAGTGGATTATCTGAACTTGACTCTACTACTAATATAAACATATTAAATTTTTAAGTGTTATAAACAAATTAGGTTGTGTAACTGCCAGAAGACGTCCCACCATTTTATCAACATTTGTGCTTGCAAGATACTTTCTTATCTTAATAATTTTGCATGTAATATTGCCATACACGACCTTTTTTCCTGCCCATTTCTCGAAATTTCATGCTTTAATTCACATGTAAGAGAAGTCCGAGTACCTCTTCAGAAATTCGAGTCAAAGACAGGAGACAGACCGACGTCTATTACTAACGGTGGTTCAGGGTTTATTAATAGTACTTCATCTCTATTTGTACATAATTCTACATTACTTTACAAGATGGATTCTTTTCATCATTTGTAAATTAGTACTTTGCTACTTTTGGTTATTGTTTAGTTTGATGCGTCCAGATTTTGCACCTACTTTTTTGCGATATTGTATTCCGATGCGGTTGTTTTATGGTTTCATACGTTAAATTACGTTACCAACATTAAATTCAGACAGCATTGCCGAGCGAGAGTTAGCGAGTGAAGGCGGGGTAGAGCCCCGCAGGGCACGTTGTTTTCTATCTTCGTTACCAACAATTCACTTTCTTTTCTCACATAAATCACTTCCACTTACCTTTACGGTTTGTACAAATCCCCTACTGCCCTAAAAAATTATATTCAATACTCTCTTGACTACTTGAACACCACTATCAACTCATTTGTTCCGTAAATCACCCTACTTTTTGCTAGTTTTGGGCCCCCAACACTAAGCAATTACCCTACCTTTTAGTGCAAATGGAAATGGTACTTAAAATCTCATATTATTAGTTATGTCAAGTAGTCAAAAAAAATTTTTTTTAACCTCCAAATTCTCTAAAATCTAGAAGTAAATCATAATATATTAAAATAATATAATTAGTCATATGGTTCTTATAATTTGGAAGATAAAGTAAAGAAATGAAAATAAATTCCTTCCCGGGAATTTATAGGTCAGGGAAAAAACCCGGGATTATTCCCATTTTTTAAATTCCTTCCCACCGGGAATATTCCTACTGCCCATCACTAGTAATGTCCAAGAGGTTGGGCGCCCCAAAATATAACCTCAGTGCAGAAAGTGGCCATCAGCAAATAACAAAAACATTCATTTTTAACAGTTATAAATTCATCAAAATTAACACATAATTACAAGCAAATTATCTCTCCTTGCCTTAGAGCATGTACGATTTATTGAACTTTTACATCATATGTCTCCCCGGTCTTCACAAAATAACCAACTTTATAAACATATAGGGGAGACCGGGGCTGGTTGGCAAACTTTTCATTCTTTATTTTTTTATGAGCAGATTGTGCACTGTATTGCAATGTAATGGATGTATACGGACAAACCAATGTTTCCTCTAATAAATTCCTTTTTTTTTTTTTTTTTTTTGGTTTGTTGCTTACAGTTTTCGAGAAATAATTTTTCTTTCTTTTAAAACGGAGTATGCTAACCGACCCCTACTAAGGGTCTGGTTGACTGATATTGTGGGGCTAGTTGGCATTCTTTTTAAATATACCAAAACACACAAAAAAATTGGATTTATTAAAAATAAACGTTATTTTTCTAAATTCTATTATATAAGTCTTATATTGCAATGAAGTAGGCTATTTGAAGTTTGAAATTACTTTCATTCACAACATTTAAAAGAATCAGCATTATGAAATATGAAAACTTCTTTCTTTCATTCTAGCTTCGTTGTCATGACATTGAAAGCTACAAGATTATCAAACCCCATCAGTTTTATATGATTTGGTGTAGGTTAATTCTTCATATTATTTCAAAATGTAATTAAAATAATTGAACTATCAAGAAAAGTAGTTTATTTCCCGCTGTTCACAAAGTAGCTAAGAGAAACTAAGATATGTTTTAGCTGAATTATCGAGAAAGGCAGTTTATTTCCTACTTTCCACAAAGAAAGAAAAAGTAATAGCTAGGTCTCTATTTTTGTAACAAAAGAGCACATACAAAATATTCTTGATAATGAGAATTAGGCCTATTCAGAAAATTCAGAGTCCGGCATACAGTCTTATCTCGATTTCTAAATTTTGACAGCAATGCAATACTTGCATGCTATTCTATAACATTGAAGTAAAAGATTGGTAGAACTATAAACTACATAACAATAAAACAAACAATGTAACAATAAAAATAAAATGAAATAAAATTTCACACGAGGTTGTTTGGCGCACTTGCCAACCAACCCCAAATGCTATACGCCAACTAACCCCAAGCCCATTTTGTGCAACAAAGTCGTAATTACTCAGCAATTGTTTGGCATTTACGTTTTATTGTTTGAGTATCTATAAAAACAAAGTTCAGATCTAACTAATGCTATATTACTTACCTCTGTACTCCAAGTAGTGACGATTCTGTGATGTTGTAACAGAGAACTGAAAAAATACTTCAGACTGGCAAAAACACCCTTTATCTAATAGACACCATAATCCGCAAGTTACAAATTCCATATAAAGGTGGCAGCTGCATCCATAGATGGCTCTTTTATGACAGCAGCAACAGCTCATTATGTTAATTAATGAAGGAGTTATATGCAGTTCGTCAACCAGCCCCGGTCTCCCCCAATAAGTAAATGTTAATGCTATTGTAAATGGTTACCTCGTTCAAATCCTCAAATATTTGGGAGATGATTTGATTACTTTCTATTAATTACTCTTAATTTCTTGCTTGTTATTCATAAATACTTTCTTTCTGTATGCTTTTTACTACATTATCCAGTTATTTGATGATAATACAAACAGAGTTGGGTGTTTTCCGTTTGGTAGAATTGTCAATTGGAACATTTGTCCATTTTCACGATTGGCGCATTTGGTCATTTTCGCGTTTGGTGCATTTGGTAATTGGCAGATTTGGTAATTGGCAGGTTTGGTAATTGGCGGATTTGTCAATTGGCAGATTTGGTAATTGGGTCATTTGTCCATTCTCACGATTGGCGCATTTGGTCATTTTCGCGTTTGGCAGATTTGGTAATTGGCAGATTTGGTAATTGGCAGATTTGGTAATTGGCAGATTTGGTAATTGGCAGGTTTGGTAATTGGCGGATTTGTCAATTGGCAGATTTGTCCATTGGCAGATTTGTCCATTCTCGCGATTGGCACATTTAGTCATTTTCGCGTTTGGCAGATTTGGTAATTGGCAGATTTGTCAATTGGCAGATTTGGTAATTGGCAGATTTGTCCATTGGCTGATTTGTCCATTTTCACAATTGGCACATTTGGTCATTTTCGCGTTTGGCGCATTTGGTAATTGGCAGATTTGTCCGGGTCCCGTTTATTTAACTATTTTGCGTATCGTTATCTTAGTTTTGCAGCTTCTCCCATCAAAAAGTCCAAATTTTTCAAGAGTCGAATTAACTTGATGTGGCTTCAAACTCGTCCCAGTTAGAGAATGACAAGATAGGCGCCTTCATACTAGACCGTCTGAAATAGTTCCAATTAGAACAAAGAGTTTTAGCGGCGGAAAATATAAAGAGGATAGAAAATAGTAAAAACTGGATAAACCGGATTTTGGGAGGATATGAGCATCTCAGAGGGACGAAGGGGATCTAAATTATTTTGCCAGATATCAGATTGGTGGATAATTTAAAGAATTTCTTGTTTCGCTAGCATTAAAGTGTATAATTTCAATACTCAACCATTTGAAATGCCTATATACAGGCTTTACAATAAAATAATGTATAAATAATGATATTATTCCCTAGAAATGTAATTCCTACTAGATTATTCCGAAGCTTCCACATTAATTTTCATCTGAATGAGGAACAACTGAATTTACAACATGGACCCAAAATTATGTATTAAAAATTCACAGTACGTGGTGTGTTCGGAAAGTATTGGATCCCTCCAAACAAAAATTACATTACCTTGATTGTAATGGCACATTACATAAAGAATAATTTAAATTCTTTTTCCAGCTACATATCTATTTTCTTGACAAATATTTAAATACATTCAGTTTTGTTTATATAAATATACTATATTAAGTACGGATAGAGTCTTTTTTATTTTAGAAAATGTCTAAACATGTTATATTTCGTATTTTCATAATATATACTAATGCCAGTCTTGTAAAATCACTACACGATACGATAAGAGTATTTAAGGCCAAACGTATACATATTATGTTGAACTAAAAGTTATTTAGTAGACTCGAGGTGTAACGGTCGAGATCTTTATTCCGTAGTCCTTATTGGTGTCAAAGTTTCTCGATAATTAGAAATAGTTTCCTATCTTGTAGTGTTCTTAGCTACTGTCTGGAGGAAGTTGTGATTGGCTTGACGCTTAGTAATTAGCCATCAGCGCCAATGGCATTTGATATAATTACCCTTCCCTCGTTTGTATGCATGACGTCGGATTAGGCATAATTGTTTCGAAACGGGATAGGTGCAATATCACCTAAATTGGAAGTCTAAGAGAAAGTCGAAGGAGAATTATTGTTCTAAAGTTCGATATATTGATCGTGGAATGGAAATGTCCAAATTTATTAATTGTCAAGTTTTATAAGAAAATCCTACTTCGCCAAAGGCGCCCATCAGGGGGCAAGGTGGTGCGCTTGCCCCCCTAGAGAAAATTGTACTTCGGAATATCGAAAACCCAAAAGAATTTTTAGAATAGTTACATCAAAATTTGAAACTATATTTGAAATGTAGCTTATACTTGCCTTCACCTTGGAAACCACAACATGGGCGCCCTTGTTCTTCGCCTAAATTAAAGCGAGAAATTTAGGGTCATATTTTGGATTTATATACTTATTTTGTGAAGTGTGTTTGTTTAAAGATATTGCCGCTATTCCATGACCTTTGTCCATTTTGATTGTTTTTCAACAAGTATATTCACCTATTTAATGAGGTTTAATAAACGTGATATGTTCATTGAAAATCTCCTATTAGGTCATAGATACAATACATTGGCAAGTCTTTTTGTTATTTTTATAATTGTTGTTAATATTTTTCTTATATAATTGAAGATTATTATAAAGAGTTCAATTTTGAGTTACTGTGGAGAACATTCTATAACATATAATAAGTTTACTGCTCTGTTTCGCAGTTTATAAAGAATATATTACTAATCATCTTCTTTTCTTTCTCACGTATATAATTATAATTAGACATTATTCATTATTTTTGTATAACCTTCTATCGCAAATTGTTTAGTTAGAATCATGTAATAAATTTTTCATTCTTCCAAAGAATCATAGAAGTTCTCTCAGTATGAGTTTTTTTTTGAGTCAGGTTCCAGTTTTAAGCAACTATCACTTTTGTATATTTTATTCTTTTTATTAGTCTACTATTTATTCTACAATTATGGGAACTGAAGTTAATAGTCAAATCTGTGCAATTTTATTTATGTAATGTATGTTACAGATGGTAAATCAAAACCTAAAAGTAATCTTGCGTCAAATAAACAATCACAGGGTGAGTGTGACTGACACGGATTTTTTGGATCAGGGGCCATAAAAATTTTGGATGGCTCTTAAATGGAGTTTTCGTATTTTATACGGAATAAGCACATCATACTGAGTTAAGTGGTAGTTTTGGTTTGGATACAGTATATGCCGTTATTGAGATATAAGACGTACAAGAAAATTTGTAATTCAATGACAAACAACGGATTTTTTGGATCAGGGGCCATAAAAATTTTGGATGGCTCTTAAATGGAGTTTTCGTATTTGATACGGAATAAGCACATCATACTGAGTTAAGTGGTAGTTTTGGTTTGGATACAGTATATGCCGTTATTGAGATATAAGACGTACAAGAAAATTTGTAATTCAATGACAAACAACGGATTTTTTGGATCAGGGGCCATAAAAATTTTGGATGGATCTTAAGTGGAGTTTTCGTATTTTATACGGAATAAGCACATCATACTGAGTTAAGTGGTAGTTTTTGTTTGGATACATTAAGCGTAGTTCTTCAGATATAAGACGTACAAGAAAACGGTTCATTGAATGAAATATATTGGATTTTTTTGGATCAGGGTTCACAAAAATCTTTCATGACCCCTAAATTGAGATTTTGTAATTTTTACGGAATAAGGACATCATACTGAGTGAAGTGGTAGTTTTGGTTTGGATACACTATATGTAGTTCTCCAGATCTAAGACCTACAGGTAAATTTATAATTGAATTTAAAACATTGCATTTTTGGTCCAGGGCCCACAAAATTTTTGAACAGCCCCTAAATCGGAATTTCATATCTTTTGCGGAATAAGCACATCATACTAAGTTAAGTGGTATTTTTGGTCTAGCTACACTATATGAAGTTCTCGAGATATAAGGCGTACAAGAAAATGTTTGATTGAATTAAATATATTGAATTTTTTGGATCAGGTGCCACAAAATTTTTGAATGGCCCCTAAATCAAGATTTTGTATTTTTTACGGAATAAGGACATCATACTGAGTTAAGTTTTAGTTTTAGTTTGGCTCCACTATATGTAGTTCTCCACATATAAGGCGTACAAGAAAATATTTGACTGAATGAAATATATTGGACTTTTTGGATCAGAAACCATAAAAATTTTGAATGGGCCTTAAATTGGGATTTCATACTTTTTACGGAATAAGCATACTATACTGAGTTAAGTGGTAGGGTTGCTTTGGCTATGTAGTTATCGAGATATAGGACGTACATTGAATGAAAAACATTGGATTTTTTGGATCACTGGCCTCAAAAATTTTGGATGGTCCCTAAATCGAATTTTCGTATCTTTTTGCGGAATAACCACATCATACTGAGTTAAATGGTGGGTTTGGTTTGGCTACAGTTTATCTATTTCTCCAGATATAAGGCCTACAAGAAAATTTACAATTGAATGAAAAGCATTGGATTTTTTGGGTCAGGGCCCACAAAAATTTTGAATGGTCCCTAAATCGAGTTTTCGTATTTTTTACGGAATAAGCACATCATACTGAGTTAAGTGGTAGTTTTGATTTGGCTACACTATATGTAGTTCTCCAGATATAAGACCTAAAAGACCATTTTTGTCTGAAATATGTTGGATCTTTCGATCCAAAAAGTTTAATGTGAATAAATGGAAATACGGAAATATATTCTTCTTGTATAGGAACATAAATGTTGTGTGAGAATTAAATTTCATTTTATTTTTATTTTTGTAGACGTTGGTAACCAGAATGAACATATCAAATTACTGTATACGATTATCAATTTTGAGAAACCAATTTCAACGGGTAATACAATTATTCCTTCCATCTATGTAAATGAAATTATGTAAAATGTAAATGAAACTTCATAATTCAATTTTATGAATATGTGGATGTCACTCTGTGTGATTATGCCCATGCCTATTATACTTTAATGTGTTTATCTAATACTGTTGGAAACCAATGTGAGTTCAATACCGAAGAGTTTTCGTATAACTCTAAATTTGCAGAACATGTAGAGCATTGAGAGATAAACAATTGATTAGCACGACTGTGACGTAAAACACCAGAGGCACCGGGTGTGCCATATAGTGACTGCAAGCGCAGGCTGATCAGACAACCACAGTACTGTGGTGGAAAAGTTTGGTGTGTCATCAGTGTGTGTATGTGGTCAAAGGATGCCTCGTCGTCGAATGTGTCGGTCATTACACCTAGTTTTTCATTAAATCCTGGACGAATAATAGCGTATTACAAATATGATTAATATTTCAGCAAAATTGGTGCACGTATTGAATTCACAAAAATACTACGCAGAGACTCGCCGAGTTGTGTGTATGTATCCGGTGGATTGGACAGCCACACCCTATCTGGTGCAGGCAATGGGGTTTTTCATAGCGCCTAGCGTCTCCGGGAACTGCTCTACGCCATATGGTGGATTGAGTGCAGATCCTTCCGGATACTACATTTCAGCTGTATAATACGGTCTGCTCTCGCATGTTGCACATACATTCCTACACTTCCTGATTAGAGTCAATATTCTGATTTCTTACCCGGCTCGTTCCTGGGTTCCCTTATTAATTCATTACGTCTTCTCGATAGTTGCTTAACATTTCTCAGAACTTGCAACTCTGACAGTTGTAGTTGATTTGCTGTTGCATCGTGTCGAAGACGCATAATTTCGTCATGGCCCAGAAGGACATCAAAGTCTCATCCCATGGGAGTCTCGTCATGTTGCAACCATTCTCACTGCCTATGGTGAGATCACATACTATTGACCGTCACCAGTTCTGCTCCGCTATCGCCACGTTATCACGTATCACACACAGCGTTAAGATCAATCATTTGGTATTTCGGCTAACACGTCTGTGTCTGTCAACGTTGGTACTACTATCTTGCTTCATTTTCGTGATGTATTTTTAATGGCGAAAAGTATAAAAGTGTATGTTAATTAAATTATATATTAATACACAGTTAAGTACTAAACAATGTTCTTCATCATTGTTTATGTTTTCAGGTGAAAGAAGCTAGAAACAATTGTTTATTCAATAATGAAAGCTTACCTTTTATATCCATTATACATTTCATTCCATCGTTGTTGCACAATTTCTGAGACCCTAAAAATATATTTGATTCTTACTGCTTATGTCAAAAATTCAGAAAATATTCTAGCCTAGACTTACTATTAACATAGCCTTATATACAGGGTGACTAGTAATTCGATACATTCCTTGCAAGAGGACATTCAACAAGTAGTTTGGAATATTTTCACCTATATGAACTAAGGGTCGCAAATCAATAGTTTCTGAGTAATTTGCACATGTGTCATTTCTTTGAAATTTGCAGGCTGACGAGAGGTGCGTGAGAAAGTTTCACCCTGATTTACCTCCACACACCGTAGAGAGACGCAATTTTCCATTTGTAATCCAGATATACTTATGTAGCATACCTATGTAGCTCTTATCTCTGTACCGTTACTGTATTATAGGTCCGATCTTGAAGTAAGGTTTAGTGGTCCAAAATCCATTACTGTATCTCAGAAAACAGTTTGCCAACATCGCAGAAGTACTTGCCAGTAGGAAGTGTCTGCATGGTTGGGAAGAGGTGAAATGAAGATGGTGTTCAGTGACCTCGAGAAAACGCTAACTATGACGGATTTCATACCCAGGGTCGTGCATCTGTCTGGCCAACATTCGAACAGTGACCTGGTGAGTTGTTTTCAAGGAGGCGAACACTTTTTGTCAGTATGCCACGCTTTATTCCCATTTTTTACAGCTTTTGTTAGTGCTACAGTACTAAACGTATTGTTTTGTTATCATTGCAAGGTTTACATTTTTACCTCTGTAAAAATGCATGACCGAGAGGGTTTTTAGTTCGTCATCTTGTAAGTGATTGCATGAAATATTTGATACATCCTCGTGTATATACAGCGTTTATCAGTAAAATAATGAGACTGGCTACTGCACGATGCTTTAGTCTCCAGCAGCGCCCTAACCCCAGCGAGGAAATCTGTGGTGACGAGTTTAAGCTAAGTAACTCACCTGGCGTCAGACGCCTCCGAGCTCTAACACAGTAAGGATCACGTGTTGCGCAAAACTTGTTTTTGAGTTCATTTATTATGGCAAAAAGAGCTTTTTTCTCCTGAACGAATTATCAACGCCATTTATTACTAAGATATCCTTGTGCACCTGCACAGAGCCGTCAAATGGAATCGACTGGAGATTGTCGATCGTTGGAAGCTGCACTACGATAACGCTCCAATGCAATCCGCCTTCTTTGTGACCGCCTAGTGGTTTCAACCTTGCTGCAGCCACCGTACAACCTCGATGTGAGCGCACAAGACTTCTCTGTTCCAAAACCTTAAGAGAAGCATTAAAGTTGACAGATTCAACAATGTACCCACCATCAAACAGGCTACCACAGAGTTTCTGAAAGAGGTTAGGGCAGCTGACTTCCAGTAAACTTATGTAGCGTAGGGATCGCGCTAGCAGTGGCATATCGACGTCCAAGAATATTTTTTAGAATTCTAGAAATATTTACTGATCAGACCAATAAATTATATTTATCAGACACAGTTCTATTACTTTATGGACAACCCTATATATAATCTGTGGGTGGAGGGTAGGGGTGTATATTCTCCAAGCATGATCTGTTAGAGTTGTAGCAACTTAATATCACCGGAAAAAGTAAGTTCTACATGTTGTTGTTTCCTACACATATAATTGAATGGAATTTTTTTCATTTTTGGAATCCTTCAAAATCATTCATTCTAAGCAAATTTGGGTGGGATGAACAACTTGAGTAATTTAATATTGCGAAATCCAATTACCTCCAGTCTATCCAATTAACTATAGAGCTTAAATTATGCGTAGTTCTAAAGCGTTTATAACTAAAAGAAAAAATAAAATTTATTAACAGAAAATAAACAATTATTTTATGCAAAGTTATAAGTTGTATTACGTTACTATTAGTGGTACGTGCGTTACTGTTAGACTTTAGAGAATATAGAACACTGCTAGAGAGCTCGTTGAAAAGGTGAGAGACATCCCAGTAGTTAAGTGACGGTAAGTTGAAGAGAATTTAGAGTCTGTAGGTAGAAGCATTGGAATTTGCTTCGAAAAGAAATATTATTCCCTATGCCATCTATTTTCAGACACCTTTCTTTCCATTACTCTAATGCGCGTTCACAAATCCCTACAGATATATCATTACACCACTTTCTCACACAAGCTTTCTTTATCCGAGGATCGAAATAATACAGTGATCTTTAATCACACATGATGTTTCTTTGAAAGTATTCTGTACAGTCAATATTAAAACCTTGTAAAAAATCATCATACACGTTCTTGCTTATTTTTACATCATCTTCCTTGTCAAAAGCCGCGAAACCCCTAAAATCAAATATTTCTGTATCACAATCATTGAATTGCGTTAATCCATCACATTTCTATAGCTGCTTTCAAAGTTTATAGCCATTGATATATATTTCTTTAATCCAATGTGTAGTCCCCAAAGACTGGCAACAGTCCTCTGTGAATCGATATTGCTGAGTTATCCCCGGATTTTCGGATTTATAGACAAAATCGAAGACTAAATGCTGATGTAGTAGGATGTCACGTAGATCATCCATGCTAGCATACCTCCAGCTTTAAGAAATATAAGGTAACTATAGGTTAGTGGTATATGACCAATGATTCTAACTACAAAACTTCATTTCTCTACTCTTTGCTATTATAGTTACAGTAATTGTGCTTTACCTTTTGATCTATATATCTTCATTTTTATATGATACTGTGTATGCGTTTCAGGAAGGAAACACGTGTTACAGTGAGTTACCTTGATATTCTCCAATTATTATGTCCGTACAATTGCAACGCCGCATTTTCTCTTCTGCTTTGCATTGAGCTTTGCAAGCTGAGAAACTATAATACGGATACGCCCACATCCCTTCATTTTCATCTGAAAATCTGCATCTTCTTGATGATATGGGAAGATTTCTAACTGCATAATCTGCTACTTCTTCAAATACTATCAGTTCATTGTAGTATTCTTTTGGCGCTTCGATAACATAAGTAGAATGTGATGACGCGAAACCTCTTTCCAGTGGTACTTCGTATGGGGGTAAAGTCACTCCCTAGAGAGTAAAGATATGTTTAAATTAGTTTATTTTTTAATTTTTTAATTTGGTCTCTCAACAATGAAAATAGTATTAAATCTCTTTTTCTAAAGCGTCATAATCAACAAGATAAAGAAGACATAATTTGAGATAACATGGTGTGTAGTTACCATCATATTAGTATTTTGCTACAATATGAGCTAGAAAATTAAGAATTTATTAAAATTAAGTTTCTAACCTTTATCTTGAAAATGAAGGTTCACTACTTGAGTTATGTAATACTTTTTCTATTTGTGCACTCAGGACTTAACGAAAAGTATCATGTAAACTCATTTAAAACTAGTCACCGTGTTAAACAATCTTTTGAATCTTAAAAAAATATAGTTGTCATATTTTCTATTCTCTGTTTTTCATTAATATACTATTTGTTACATACAAAAATTGTTTGTTTTATTATTTGTGCTTACTTAGTATAGTAAAGTAAATAATTGATTCAGGGATACTGGGGACAATAAGGCAAATCATTCTCATAAGTGTTAGTAATACAAATTCTTTCGCAGTTTGACACTCAAAGGGAAAATTCTTGAAACGCTTATACAAGTATTCCAGGTATAGAAATACTAACGACCAAGAAGATATCCCTCTTGACAGTGACCTGAAACAAATCAGAACGTTTTGACTCAAAATAGATATCAAAATATACTCTTCAAAAATTATAAGCAGCCAGGAACAATTGGAAATAAACCCCATATCTAGACTGTTTTGGGGCTCTTGTAATGGATCCAATGCATTTCTTAGAAACTAATGTTTTCTTTGCTTTAATATCGACATTTAACCCGGGAGAACTCGCACCGGTGTTTTAGACCGATTCGAATAAAAAAAATATTGTAACATGTAGAAAATGCTAATTTTTTCTTAAAAGAGAACACATAAGATTTTTTATTTCATGTATTCATATCTAAGTATTTAATACATTTTTCTTGCGGAGAATACCCACGAGAGTAAAATTGTATCTATTAGGAGCGCCTCTGCCAAATGTATGGACGTGTACCAGTTGCTGGTTGTTATATTACGTCCACTATTAAAACGAGCTGGATCAACCTTTCAACTACACTCTTAACGCTGTTATCAACTTAAAAGGGGCTATTTGGCTGCTTATCACTGTACAATTCCATGCTGTATGAGTAAACCGTACGGGAGTTTCCAAGCATGAATAATTTCAAGCCATATTTGGCTGGCTTGTTTAGAATATATTGCTTATACTTGCATTTCTCACGAAAGGCTTCCAAGGATTCGTCAATATTTTGCATTCACTTGGTGAGTAATTAGCCTTGTACGTTTCTACAAATCCGTCAAATAACTCTCTGATGACCGCCAGGTTGCCCAAACTCTTCCATTCTTCAGAGTTTGTGATATCGTCAAAGTGTAAATGCTTGCAACAGAAATTGAAATCTGCTCAGGGACATGGTCAGTTTGAACCTTTCTACTCCTGTCTCATCACTAGTCCATAGGTCCTGAGGGCGCCGATTTCTACGTAACTCTGGAAGAGGGGGAGCAGTCATAATAAGTATATAACAATAAAATTACATACATATAAAAATATATGCTCATAAAATACATGGGGTCCACATGAGCATTGGGGGCCGGGCCCCCCAGAATCGGCACCCTTGCCCTCAGATTGGTATGATTACATTTCAAAAGACCAGCCAAATAAAGAAGACCAATGAGAGCATTTAGCTCTGTCAAATCTAGATCTAGCATCTCGTTCTCTAGAAAATTCTTTTCAATGCACATTATTAATCCAAATATTAGAATAGTGTACTATTTTCGCAAAAACATCATCTCGAAAAAATAAGTTCCAGGATTCCATTTCGAGCTTGATGAATGGGTCCCGGTAAAAGTGTTACAATGTTTTACACAAACAAGAAAAGACTGTACAGTGTTGTAACGCGAGAACTCGCATTGGGTCGAAACGACCGAAAATAAACAATACAGCTCTCTAATTGTCGTAGAAATAGTAAACAACGGTTGTTTGAGAATTGGGTGGTAGGGAAGGGTGCGAAGAACAAAGTCACGGTAGCCCATTAATCTGACGCGTTTCCGAATAGTGGTACCAACCTAAACACTCCTTCGGGCCTCGCGGGTTAAAATTCATCTGGAAATATTGCAACAAATTGTATAAAACACGTTTGAGTGTGGGAGCACAGTTTTTAATACAAATTAAGCATACACGACAAGATTATTAACTATTTAGGAATAATTATATTGCTCTGTTAGTAGTGCAGAACGACCAATATCACTATTCCTTCATATAACATCTATTATTAAATTCAGGTGTATGGAACCTCATTCACAACATATTGTATCTTCAACCAAAAGTTCTTGATCATTAAGTGCAATGAAATTTCGAAATAAAAATACAATTATTTAGTATTTTAGGGATTTACTTGGTGATTTGCTCTTATTTGAAAAAAATCACGAAAATACGTCTAATCTTAAGAGTTAGACAACTCACTAAAAATGTTTATGATTGTAATTGATCGATTATTGCGAATTAACTTATTCCAGTTCATTCTTAAAATTTGCATCTTATAGTCTCATTGCTAGGGTTTTAAAGCCAATCATCTTGTTTGATATTGATAACTTTATCACTAAATTAATTTGAACATCAGCGTTTTGTAAAATTTATTTGCACATCTTTACAAGTAAATGAAAATAATCAAAATTAAGTAATTATCTTTTTCTTGTCTGTCTGGGGGTTCATAACAATGGAGGACTGCTTGTTTCAAAACTTAATTTGTGAAAAAATGAAATTCTTCTATATGAACAAAAAACTGTTTTCTAAGACTAGGTTAAGTATACATTTTTGGTTTTCTGTTAATTGATGTTGCATATTGAGAATACCATGTGGGTCCATGTGATATAAATTTGTTGCTGTACTACTCTTTATACAACCGTTTAAATCTTTCCCGCTTTTACAAAACGCGCTTTCTACATTAAACTTTCTGATGTACTTCTGCTGGTTTTCGATATTATTTTGTGATTTATGGTGATTTATCATCAAGGAATTAATTTCAGTTGTAATACACATATTTTAAAATTATTACTGTGCTTTTGTTACAAGTACACTCAGGATTACTTCTATAAACGTTGACAACATATAATCAATAGAAAACTTGACATGAACACAATATGAATGCTTAAGTCTTTTGTAACCATACGAATAATTTTGTTAGAGAAAGAGAATAAATCAGGGCAACCGCAGTCCCTTCAACAATAGTACTAATGTTTTGGTATATGTCCTTCACTCTATTTCACTATCAGACTCTTCGACTGTATCACATACGTTGTTGGTATCATTGTTCTCAGTACCTTTCAGCACATCTCCATAGAATTTTCTGGCGTTGTCTGGAACATCAAAGGTTTCATCAAATTTTCGATGTCTGTAATTTTCTTGTTGCTGACGTGGTTTATTTGCTGCTTGATAATAGCTTCATCCAAAGCCTTAAATTCTTTCTTTCCTGGCTTCAGTACTTCAACCTCCGTTATCGGTAATGAGAATATATATGTTGCTCAAGGTGTCACAGTGGATGTCTTGTCTGCTTTGTTGTAATTTATAACTCGAGTGTTCAAAAGTTTGAATTGTAGTCTTGTTTTGAGAACCGAATTCGATTTCTCCTTCAAATAATATAAATTCCAATCCTGTCCTAATATTTTTACAGCTCCATGGTTACTCATCATGTCGTAATTCTCAAATGGAGAAAGAACTTCTTCTTTTTGTTTACATTTTCTCCAAATTACCAAAAATCTAAGTGAAGACGCAAAACTATACCCTCGAATGAGAAAATAGTGCTGAACTTTATATAATACTCTGGATCTTTCCAAATATCTTGCTACAGTTGCCACCAATATTTTATTTTTATTCTGAGAAATACAAGAATCGGGAATCGAAGAACCAAGTTTATCTTTAACTAATGGAACAAAGTTGTTCTCCATTACCTTCCTCTCAAGCTCTTCCAGATAATCTCGTAAGGCTGAAGCTACATCATTTCCACCAGCTGATTATGTTTCCAATCAAATGTTGAACACTTCTTACTACCTTATTACTCTTGTTACTTACAAAAACGCTTAAGCATAGAATTAATATTGAGCTAAGGTGGCAGATAGGACCTTTTGCATTTCTTTCGGCTATAGTAAACTTCTGTGCACTTGTATCTTTTAGAGTGTCTTATTATGTCTTCTGTAAACTGTTCCTGGTCTTTCGTTTGTCGAGACCCTCGACGATTCTCCGTAATGGGACGTCCAGATAAGAAGCGTTTCTAGATAAGAACAAGCCTGTTCGATGCACATCGCCACTTATTGAAAAGATTTCGGACACACAGGAAAAATACCGAAATGTTTTCTCACGTAATATTTGATAGATATTGTCTTTGGACACTTAGCTGCATTGAGATCAACAGTGAACTCTTTGGCTAATGAATCTCCATGTATTTTACTAAAAATGCATCTTCTTGAAATTTACTTTTGTTCAGGTAGAGAAACTCGTTGAATTCGTACATATTTTGATAAGAATGTTCAGAAACAAAACATCCACTTTGCTTCCGTTTTGCCATATATTCTTCGGATAAGTGATCGCAGGTAACGCTAAGATGTTTTAAACTTTCTTCTGTATATCCGCTGCATTTTTTCCTTATTTCTAAAATTATCTTACTTAATATAAAGAAACATTATTTTACGTAGAAAGCAAGTATTGGTAAAACCGTTGCGTGGTAGAAAGCTAGTTTTGTAAAGTCTCTTCGATTTTTCCGAACTACAGAAACTAGAAAATCAGATTTTGTTCCAACAAACCACATCACCATGTAGCCGTTTATATTAAGTATGAAAATCAATTTAAAAAAGTAAATTTCGATTTTCCTGCAGAAAACAAGTTTTGGAAAAACGGTCCTCGTGCTAAACAAGAGTCTTGATGCTGCATTCGACAGAAATGAAATTTTAATCTCCCATTTTCCTTGTAGTTGCCTTCTAATATTCATCCTTTAAAATTTCAAAGATATATATTTAAAATATCTCCAGTTATAATTATACCTGAATTACAGTATAACTTAAATATGTGTAAAGAGGCTGGTTTGAATATAGCCACAATCGATTTGTTTTATCGAACGTCCAAATTATACCCTTTTAGAAAATTGTTGTACTATCCCTGAAACGGATTTTGATAGAATAATACAATAGTGAATTGAGGACGAGGGCTCTTCGGCATATGGAGAACAGCTGGGGGAAAAGACGGAAACTTATAATGAAGCGACGTACACTAATTGATATTTATATTGAAGACAAGGTATTGATTGTTTCTTACGTGAAGTCGTCATTAAGGGATCGAATATTGAAATCTTTATGCGATAAATGGTTAAGTCCTTTTCTTGTCCTTAAAATCTTGACTCCTAATACTGTGCTTGTTTCTGATGAGACAAATACTCTGGAATTGTATAAAAGATCACAACTACCCAACATAAAGAAGTTTATAACAATGCATAGTTAACCGATTCTACATCGGCAAGAAATTTAACAACGGATATTTTTATCTTGTAAATTTTAAATAGTACATTTTAAATATTCGTAAATTCGTTTAATGTGTTTGTTTAAATTAATAAATTTATTATATTTTTGTAGGAAAATTTGGCAGAATACTCAAATAGGTTGTATATATTCTGTATTTATACCAAGAACTTTAAACTGTATATATAAAAAAGTTTATATTTTTATTATTGCTATTTAGTAATAATAGTATATTTCATTCTTATTAATGACTTGCTGAATTTACACTTGATAGATCTTAATTAAAATATTCATTCTTACATAATAAATTGGTATTTTGAATATAATAGAGTTTTTATGCTTGCTGAAATTAAATAAGTAATGCAGTATTGGAGTTAATTTTAAATGTTGAAATTTCAAAGTAAGTTTAGAAAATATTAAATTTAATTGAAGTTCATTAATCTGAGTTTTATATTGATTGAAAGTGTGTTTGTCTTTTGTTTGTGTATTAATTTGTAATATGTGACATTTATTTATTATTTATATTCCTAACAATGACTCATGTTGTAGGTTTCATGACCCAAGGATTTTAACAGAAATAGCCTTTGGAAGGTTTTCTTTCTTTCTTAAGGTGGAGGGTGTAGCAGCTTACCTCGGCTTTAGAGCAATTACAAGTCATTTGGCATGTTTACGACAAGAGGTAAAAATAAAATAAAGTAATTAGACTTAATCGGTTAATAATGTTATACAAAAAGGAAATAAAAGTATATAAAAATGTGTAAAAAAAAGTTGAGAAAAAAATTGTTGAAAATATTCTGGTAATACTTTTGTGAGTAAGAGGAGGTAATCAAGACTTGGCTCACTGCTTTTGTGAAGTTTGGGTTAGCTGCGTTTTTACAGGCAACTGACTTCTTCGCTCTGATAAAACCTCGTGGTGGCGATGTCTCGCAGGAATAAGACTTGTGTGCATTTTGCATTCAACGAATAGAACATGGAAAGAAAGGATATCGAAAGCTTTTCCAAAGACAACTTATGGTGGCTGTTTGTCATGCAGCTGTTTAAATGTTGCTTATCGTGTGACTCAAGTGGAAACAAAATCGGTAATGATTAATTCTTTTTCTCTATTTGCGCTCCAAAGAAAATAATGCACTTCAAATTTTATACTGCTAATGCAACGTGTTAATTAATTATTGTTCTATTGTCTATTTACATTCTTTTTCGTTGTTGAGTGAACGAAGCGAAGAAATATAGGGAAGACGGAAAGGCACACTAATGATTTTCAAATCCATAACGTTCTTTGGACGTTGTAATTAAATTAATTTCTGCTCCTTTTTGGATTTGATCCTTCGATCTTTTAACTTCGCTCTGATAAAACCTCGTGGTGGCGATGTCTCGCAGGAATAAGACTTGTGTGCATTTCGCATTCAACGAATAGAACATGGAAAGAAAGGATATCGAAAGCTTTTCCAAAGACAACTTATGGTGGCTGTTTGTCATGCAGCTGTTTAAATGTTGCTTATCGTGTGACTCAAGTGGAAACAAAATCGGTAATGATTAATTCTTTTTCTCTATTTGCGCTCCAAAGAAAATAATGCACTTCAAATTTTATACTGCTAATGCAACGTGTTAATTAATTATTGTTCTATTGTCTATTTACATTCTTTTTCGTTGTTGGGTGAACGAAGCGAAGAAATATAGGGAAGACGGAAAGGCACACTAATGATTTTCAAATCCATAACGTTCTTTGGACGTTGTAATTAAATTAATTTCTGCTCCTTTTTGGATTATGGCCTTTCGATTGTGGAGGAACGGTGAAGGAGTATAGTTAGTCATATGTTTTCGAGTTGTTGCTGAAATTGTTTGCAAATACAATATATGTATTTTGACTATTTCTTGTGTCCTTTAACACTGTCTAGCCTATATGTTTGTAGGATGTGTTGGTTGTGAATTTCTATCTACACTAATGGCTTTATCCTCATGTAAGAGAAATTAAACGAGGATTTTTTTTAAAAAAATTGAAGAAAAGTACAATCCATCTTGCAATTGCGTTTCAAGTTACTGAAATTATAAGTATTAAATTCGCCTTGCCTATTTTAACTTTTGTTTACTTGATATTATAGTAAGAAATAAAGAGTTTGTAAATTAATCAATCTGTTGTTTATTGCATTGATGTATTCATATAGGTTTTGCTTTCAGAAAATTTTGAAATTCAGTAACAATACTATTGTTTTTGTTTAAAATAATTCATGAGTTTGAGGAAATAGGAAAAAATAATTAAGCCCCTTCCAACAAAGATTTCCTAAAGAGAATAAATAGCTTCAAACAGTTTGATTTGTAATATACTGTTTTCATATAAGTACTAAACTGAATTAAGAATGTTATTTGCAATATTTTATATATTTATTACTACTTATTTATTGAAATCTTAGTTATTCGCAAATTAATTTTGTTGGAAATTTTGCTAATAAATTGTTGTTTGAGTTTATATTTGTGTAAATAATTTTTCTCAGTTCAAAAGTTTCTCTAATTACTGGCTTATGCTTACATTATAATGTTAGAATTACACACCTTTATTGAAACTTGAGATTCTATTACTTCTGATACGTTCTGACGGGGTCTTACTGACTATTTCTTCCGCTGTTTTTGGGACCTGTTGAATTAATAACTTAGGTAGATTCTATAGTAGTAATTATGATTCTCCAGGATTCCTTTAACAACGTTAGGCTGTTTATATGGTGTAAGTTCATTATAGCCCGTTGATGATATTGTTGCAAAAAAGGAAAAACTCCCAGGGCCAATGAGGACATTTTAGTGAGGTGCATATTGAGATACGTTTCTTCCGCTTCAGGAACGACTGTAAATAAATGAATGTTTGTAATTGTGATTAAACGTTATTTTTTGATTGTGCCTAACGAGAAGATTGTAACAGTGATCATTTATACAGGTTTTGCGACACCTAATGCTATTGTTGATATTACCTTTAATTAAAGTTTTCCCCCTGAGTGCAAATATGCCGTGATAAAATGCTGTTTACATATACTAAAAATATTGTAAATGCATTATGTTTGTTGGAAGATGCCCTTGTTGATAGTGCTCATACTACTCGTAAATTGGCTCGTACTACTCGCAATTTGTTGACTTACCAGAATCAAGTGAAGCTTTTTCAAGTTCTGTACACAACTCTTAAAAAATGTAATAAATTTAGAAAACACGAGCCATGGCAACAACTGCAAAGTGCCAGTTGGAATCTTAAAACATGCGGTGAAAATTAGGAGTGTTGCCAATTTGAAAGATCGAATAATGGACGTTTGGCGCTCATTAGAAGCAGTTCTAAATTTACACTGGTTAATTATAGAACAAAAATAAGCATACCATTGGCTTTTTGGGAAAATTTGCTATTAAAATGAGGTGTCACATTCTATGGTTTTCATTTTCCAAACTTAATTTTAATTCAAAATGGCGAATTTCAAGATAACTGCCATCAAGAATACCCTTACCGTATCACTTCTCTCTAGGCATAATATGTATTACCGAAGCGTTTATCCACTTATTGTCATTAATACGCGAATTAGAAGCGGAGGTAAGGGACTTTCGCACATAGTAAGTGAACAATTAAATGCCTGTAACATTTCCCCAAATAGATGTATCTCGAAACTAGCTTCACCATTGTCTTCCTGATTAAATTCTAGCCCGAAATTATGTATCACATTACCCTATTTCTATTTTAAAAAAAACTTGACCTTAATTCAAAATGGTGGATTTCAAGATGGCTGCGGTTAAGGTCATACCTACCATACAACTTCCCCCTAGGCTTTATATGTATCTACATGGTTGTTCTTTCATTAACGCTACGTTTACAAAGGTTAGAAAGCGACTTCTGCAGTAATCTCTAATGACCACATCAGAAATCTTAAAAATTATAAAAAATAGAAAACATGCACGATGGCAAAAATTTCTGTCATCACAAATTATACATATATGTTCTCTATCAGCTAGAAAAATTTCATTGAAATCGGAGTCGGACAATTGGGTGATGTCCCTTGTTAGCTAATTGCATCCAGTTTCTACTTTGTATTCCAATCTCTGCGAGATCCATCTTAATATTGTCCTCCCATCTTCGCCTAGGTCTTCCTAATGGTCGTTTTCCGATTGGTCTTCCAGTCAAGACTTTGAAAGCGTTTCCACTTCCTCCCATTCTAGCTATATGACCTCCCCACCTAAGCCTCCTAGACTTGACTTCCCTAACAATGTTAGGTAAACCATATAAATTATGTAGTTCCTCGTTATGAAGTTTCCGCCATTTCCCATTCCCGTTCCTCTTAGGTCCAAATATTCGTCTCAGGATCTTGTTTTCAAATACTTTCAGTAAAAAACAAAAAAAAAAACTTGTTCATAAATATTCACAAAATAGATATCTATACATTAAAAACAGCTATCTTAATATCAATACAAACTGTTTCACCATAGTGCGCTTAAGTAAGAAAGTTCTTTATAACAACAGCTGGAACATGATATTGCCCAAGAAATAGAAAAATAGTGCACATAGTTTATTCAGCTCTGTTCTATCATGATTTGTTCGATTGCTTCTTGTAATGAGGCAACTTCAATCAATCATGTCAGTCAATTTTTGTTTTACTGCACATAAAAATATACTACGTTTAACCGATCGGAAACATTAATAAGTGTCTTAAAAGATAAGAAAAGTGAAATTCCTCGACACTTGCTTAACTTACGAAACTTTCTCTCCAATAAACTTAATTTAGAAGCTCCTTTAGATGTACTGTATGTGTTTCCATTGGCTGAAACAGATCAATTCAAGACCTTGTGCAAGCCAAACAATGCAAAATTTGAGTCTAATTTAGTTATAATTTTTTCAGATAATTAAGTATATAGACATAAATATAGATATTTAATGATATGTTCATGAACTATCATTACATTACTACATACCCTAAGCGTTTTACCAAGCCATTTCAGATCAAATGTGACGTTGAACATTCTGACTTCCGAGAAGAGATACGTCTTTTGGAATGGATATTTTATCCTGAAGAAAAAGTAGAGATGTGTTATCATGCTAAATTTCTAATATTATTTTTTAATTTTTTTAACTACCTAAAATGTCAGTTCCTTTTACGAAGAGAACTGGATTATAGAAAGATTATAACCCTATTCCCCTGTAGGGTTATTTCTCTTTAGGGTATGCGTTTAATGAAAGTATAATCGTAGACATCTGTATTGTCAGCTCTTCCCAACAGCATCTCTTACTCCTTCGTACCCCGATACCAATGGGAGTTGTTTTGACATAAACTACATTGAAAGTGTCATTAATTATCTCAGAGAGACCAATAACAATTGATTGGATATCAATATTGGTCATTTTCGATTAATTTTGCATTAACATTCCTAATCACGCAAACCCCTCACCCTCAAGCCAATGGTGAATGAATTAGGACCAACACGGATCGGGGGTGTTACTACTTATCTCATCGACTCGGATTTGCACATTAATATTAGTCATTTTAAATATTTTATATCCCACCCATTTTCCATCCCTCACCCTAAACAAGTGCATGACGATTTTTTGGGATCTAAAAAGCATTGACACGGTCACTAGTCATCTCAGTGAGTCCGAAAACTTTGGATTGGACACTAATGTTGATGTTTTTAATCATTTTTATACCTATCTGACTCTCAAAGTTTATGGGGACAAATTTGGAATTAAATGACATCGAAAGTGCCTCTATTCACCTCAGTGGCCTCAAAAACTCTGCATTGGTCTCTGGTATCGTAAATTTTCTATTCTTTTTATATAATCATCTGTCCATCGCTAAAAAAATAACCGTCCATATGAATGAGAGATAATCTTAACTTGAACGGGAGTATCAGTATGTATAGTTCTATGAGATGCATTCAAGTAATAATACCTCCTATCTTTCTCACACTGACTAATCACACGAAAACTACATATGAAACTTGTGTCATTTCTCGACGTAATCTAAATACAGCAGAACGTATTTTTCACAACGTCGAAACCATGATTTCATGAAGCGAACGCTTCTTTATTAGTCTATTTTGACCACTGGAAAATCGCTGATGCAATAGCGAACGGCTAGTGAAGGTGCGACCGTGGAAAATGTCTTGCATCGTTTTAAACAACCAAAAGTCGCTAGTGAAACATTGCTTGACAACATGCCACGCGCTCATCCTTGTGGTAATGCATCAGCATTCGTGGCACCCACGTGGAGGACGCTTCTCGCATTTTCAGGTCTTTATGAAGGATTGGTGAATAGATCCCACGGAAATGGTAACTTTGGAGGCGATGTGTTCCACACAATTTTTTGATCAGAAACCACATAAATTCTACAGCGATGAGGTTATAGTGTTGCCGAAGAATCAGGACATCGATCAAAATGATACATATGATTTTTCATAATGTTATTTTAAAATAATATATAATAGGTAGATAGATAGGTATTCTAAATTTTGACCTCAAAATTCCCAATAATATGTAGACAACATGATGTATAAATATACTATGCAAAATCTCAACTCAAAGTAAAGAAATATTCACAAGTACAGGTATTTATGGAAAAAAACATATATTGTTACCTCGTCTGCATGGAATTGAAAGCATAGCAAGGAGGAATTTCTCCAGCAATCGGAACAAAAAATGTACAGCAATCTACAAATATGTCATTCACTAAACAGTTCTTGAAAATTTCAGGACAATTCCTGGAATATAAAATGCAATATTAAACACATTCCGGTATTACTTCGTCCTTTCCAAACACTTTTATAAGCAGATACATATGTTAATATTTTTCTATATTGTCCTGTACTTAAATTTGTGAGCTTGCTCGTGCTAAGCATTTAGCATACTGCCTTTGGCGTTGGAAATCGGGGTTCGATTCCAAGCGGGAACTCGTGTGTTTCAGATCACACGTTAAACTATAATTTCATGTTTCATATAGAGTCGGTGTTGAAAGAGACGCTAAGATGAAACGAAATCAAATCAAAATTGGAAGTAAATTTGCGGTTTCTGATTTTCAAAAATGAATTTTACAATATCGTGTCGGTTAATAGGTACTTTGTTTCGTCTAAGAGTTTATGAATAATCAAATCTGAACCAACGATGTAAAATGTATTGAAATTGTATCAGCTGTCAGTTTATAAAACAATAACACATTTTGTAGCATGATATAAATTTAGCTATTATTGCACACTACTTAATAGTGAAACCAGTATGTATTACTTGATATGTATTTAAAACACCCTGAATGTAAAAAAATATGTAAGGAATTTCTATGCATTTCTTGCAAACTATGTGCAGTAAATTAGAAAAGTAGCAAATGTATATATATACATACCCATCGATTGTGAATGAAAATAACCTATAAGAAACGTAACTATTGTACTAACATAAATCTACTGATATCGTAACAAGTTATGTAGGAGATAATGTCGCAAAATGAACAAAAAAGATAAATTCAGACAAACGTGTGAGACTTCTACTTATTGTACTCGTAATTGTTGCGATTCCATTTATCTGTTTACTGTCTGTTTAGTGCCTATATACAGGGTGGGCCATTTTAATCAATCCACGGAAATATCTGGAAAGTGATAAAACATAGAAGAAATTTTTGAAGTACACGTTATATATTGCTAAGGGGGAAAACCAATTCCGCCAAAAGTACCCTCTCCGCCCCCCGTAAATGGGGGTAACTTTGAAATGTCAAATGGAAACATGGGTCGAGTAATACCTCGTTCGAAAGGTCTTGGAAAACTAAGTAACGCTGTACCAAAAGATGTTTCATATGGAGCACCAGTTTCAAAATGGCCGCCATGATATAGTTCGGAAACTCCAGTGCTCGTAGTATGAAAACCATGGAAGGTAAATGAATGGAACAAAATTGAAATACGTAAATATCATAGGGCATATCGAATGATGTAATCCCTGTGATCCCAGTGGACTCCCTGAAGGGGTCTTGTGGGCTAACTTAAAAATTTGAATGTCCGACCGGACAATGGTTCGGGCGTACGCTTGACCTACCCAATGCTGTTTGGAAGGCAGACTTCATGGATAGAGAAATGGTGCACTGAGTTAATGCGGATGGCCACAGTTACATTTTGATTAACTATTAGCACTCATGTCATATTGTGAGCTTGAGGGACGAAACGGTGTGTACGTATATCCCCGAAATGCTTTCTGAATAACCAGCACGCATTGCATAAAAGTTTCTGTGGTGACGGAGATTAGCAAATTCACACGTTTGTAAGTTCCAGCAACTGCATTATTCGACAACTTCTTTCGTATAACGTTCGTTCTGTTTTCGCATCAAATCATACTCAGCCACACAGATATGCGTTACCATTCAAATAAAATTTCACCTTTATTTTAGTCACTACAGCGTCATCCTTACAAACAAATGTTTCAACCACACCATACCTATTTGTAAGGTAGCCTTAATTTGCGAATTAAAGTAGAGTTCTCATTTGAACTTTCACTGTTACTTTCCATCCCACTCACATACAGAGCGCAGGGAGAGATTATTTTGCAGGACTTGAATTTCTCTCTATACATTATGGCAATTTTGCTCTAATATTTTTTCTCTGTTGTATTAATCTCGAGCCTTGGAACGCCTCCGTGGTTTTCCTATTTAGTTTTCGTTATTTTCATTTATGTCTAACCGTATTCATACTATGGGCACTAGACGTTTTCTTAGACACAGTCACCATGTCTTGGCGATCATTTCGAAAACGGTGTCTCATGTCGAAAATGTTCTTACAAAAGCTGTTTGATATTAATTTGTCTATGTAACGTGATGTTACTCGCTTCAAGTTGCTATTTGAAATTTTCAAGTTGGCCCTGGATACTTTCAGTAGGCCCTTGGAGTCATCCCGACAACACCTCTCGATGTGCCTTACGTCAGTTAGCTACTCCAGGTTTTCTTCTGTTGATGTATCTCCAATCGCTTTCATACTACCAGTACTAAACCTTTTCTATGACACGGATACTATGTTTCGGCGCCTTTCGAGAACACTGCCATTTCACCTCAATCGTTTTCTCCTGCAATATGTTTGATTTTGCAAGATTTATTGAACGAGGTACCACTCGACTCATGTTACTATTTGAAATTTTGAAGTTAGCCCCCAAGACCCCTTTAGGGAGACCACTGGGGTCACAGGGATCACACCATTCGATATGCCCCATGATATTTACGTATTTCAATTTTGTTCCATTCATTTAGCTTCCATGGTTTTCATACTACGGGTACTGGAGTTTCCGCACCATATCATGGCGGCCATTTTGAAACTGGTGCTCCATATGAAACATCTTTTGGTACAGCGTTACTTAGTTTTCCAAGACCTTTCGAACGAGGTATTACTCGACCCATGTTCCCATTTGACATTTCAAAGTTACCCCCCATTACCTCCATTTACGGGGGGCGAGGAGGGGTACTTTTGGCGGAATTGGTTTTCCCCCTTAGCAGTATATAACGTGTACTTCAAAAACTTCTTCTATGTTTTATCATTTTCCAGATATTTCCGTGGATTGATTAAAATGGCCCACCCTGTATACGTAGATATTCTAATAACATGAATTACTTCCATTGTTCACATCTACTTTCACAGATATCTACGCAAAAAAAAACATTAGCTGGCATCTTTTTTGTTTTGTTTTGTTTTCGTAATACATATTTGATTCTCGTATTAGAAGTTAAGAAAGTATGACAAAAGGACAAGAGGTGGGTCAGAGGGTGTGACGCCCTTCTTGTTGGTCTAGTTGCAAGCACATGGGGTTTCGTTTTTGATTCCTTCCTGGTTATCTTGATACTTCGTTACAATTATTTTGAATCCGACTTATAATTAGGTACATCCTATTGTGTGTCTATGTTTCCGTAGAATACACTTTATTAATGTGAGAAAATGAGAGGACATAGAAGAATTAGAAAGAGTTGGGAAATATGAGGAAATTTACAAGGAGTCGAAATCCATGGAAATGCGAGGAAACAAGGGGTATTACGATGGCAGTAGAAAATAAGAATGGGAATGTAGTCAACGAGAAAAATCTTATGAAGATGGAAAGAATATATTGAGGACCTACATGAGAGTGGGGATAGATCGTGTGGCCTAGATGTTGAAGTAGAAAATGAAGTAGGCGAAGGGAATAAAGGGTTCAATATTCCTCGGGATGAGCTTCAAAGAGCTACATCCGAGATTATTAATAGAAAGCAACCGGGATAAATAATGTATGAATCGAATCCATTAAGAACATGGGAGACAAGGACAAGTAAGAATTGTTCGGCCTCTGCAATGAAATAATGAAACAGGAGAGTGGCCAAAAGACTTCCTGACGACGATCATGATACCGATGGCTAAGAAATGAAACCCAAAGAGATGTTAGGATTATAGAAGTATTAGTCTTATATCTCATGTAGCAAAAATTTTGCTTCGAATTCCGAACAGAAGGTTATACGGAAGAAAAAATAAAAAAAGTTGAGGAGGAACAGTTCAGGTTCAGAAGAAGTAAGGGCACAAGAGATGCAATTGGATTATTACGAGTGATCAGTGTAAGATTGATAGAAAAAGCAAAAGAGATGAATGTGTTATTTATTTATCTAAAAAAGGCTTTTGATCGAGTGAATTGGGAATTGGGAAGTTATAATGAAAGTTGGCTTGGAATTGAAAGATCGATGACTCATAAAAACTTTATATATGACTTAGAAGTAAGTGTTAGAATTGGGTAGTAAATGGCAGAAGAGAGTGTACTTCGAAGGAGAGTTCGACAGGGATTCTGTCTCTGGCCTGCATTATTTAATGTCTATCTAGAACAGATAGTGAAAAAGAACCTACGAAATGAAGATGGCATCTCGATAACAGATAGAGTGATTAGCTGTATACGGTTTGCAGATGGTATGGTGCTTGTTACAAAATCTGAAGAGAAATTCAATAGGATGTTAGAAATCTTGAGGAAGGGCTGTGGGATGAAAATAAATGTTAGAGATACAAAAGTCATGATGAGTGGAACGAAGGGGTCGGTGTCAAATATAGAAGTAGGAGGGAACAAAATAGAATAAATGACTAGTTTTAGATACGTGGGTAGTATTATTAGTTATGATATAAAATGTTAACGTGAAATGAAAACAAGGATAGGAATGGCAAAAGAAGCCTTTAGAAGGCAGAATAAAGGGACCTTGAATAAAGAGTTGTGAAAAATACTTATAAAATGCTTCGTGTGGACTATTGTACTGTACAACAGTACATTTTATATTTGTAATTTTGGGCCATAAGTTATTCTAAATATGTACTAAACTGGCTAATTTCCCGATCAGAAGAAGAGAGAGAAATGTTTTAAAATAATGTTAACATATAAACATATTCAAATGTTTGTAAAATAATAGGATTTTGGATAGCAGGTTGTCAGGAGCAATCAGATATATATATATATATATAGGGTAATGGCAGTAAATATCGAACGCCCCCTAAATATCAAATACCTGGGTCATTTCGTTAAGAAATAAGAACACCAAAAACGTTGAGTACTATCTGAAATTTCTGAACACACCCTTCTAAACCTGGCTTTATAAAAATCAATAGGTTGATACGTTTCGATATTAGCGAACGCGGGAAAGTTTCCTAGTCTTCGGTTTTGGTGGGAGATTGGAAAAATCGCTATATTTTTTGTAAGGTGCAGCACCGCAGTAATAATCTTTTCTCCTATGTGCGATGGTGCCATCATAAGGTATCCTTTTAATAATACGATGTGTTAATATCAATATATGTATATTTATTTGTTATAATGTTACTTTTCAGTTATCATCTTATTTGAAGTGAAAAGAAAATAATGTTCGATATTCGAGACCCATTTCGTAATATCGAAATGCCGTTCGATAAAAGAGGTTCCTTTAATCAAAAGTGTTCTTTTGTATCGAACATTATTGTAATTGGAAGGGCTATTGGTGATTTAAATATTAATTTAACTAAGTTATTGATTTCTTTTGCACTGAATACCGAGTTTTACACTGAATTGTAAGCCATCCACATTGTATCTGATAGTTCATGGGTTCAAACTGTTATAAAAATATTTAGATTTACCATTTTTAGTCATGTTTTGTCAAAGAGAGCCTACCTAATCGAGGTCTTACGTCATGCTGATCGCATTATTTCACACTTCTAACCCGGGCTCTTCTCCTCAAAATGTATAGACTAGTAACCCAGCTGAAGTTAATTATAAATAATTATTTAAATTTTTGTTGAGTATCCTTAACTACTGCTCAGGATTTGACAATGGGCAAAATTAAGAAACCCCTCAAGGAAAGTGTCCCCAAAATCAGAATCAAACCTGTAAGAAAATGAAACCATTCCATTATTCGTTATCTGCCATGACAAGCTGTTCAGCAGGTGAGGTCCGGTATGATGTCCCAAAGGCAGGCATCGAGAACCTTTCAGGTTCCTATCACAACTTTAAACGATAAATTATCTGGGCGTCAGAAGACTGAGATTGCTGTTGGCC
Source organism: Thermobia domestica (assembly GCF_964235325.1). Lineage (NCBI taxonomy): Eukaryota > Metazoa > Arthropoda > Insecta > Zygentoma > Lepismatidae > Thermobia > Thermobia domestica. Next base: position 108,193,736 of record NC_137454.1, on the reverse strand, counting down.
GGAAGCCGTTCGTGAGCCCTCAAGAAGAAGAGGGAATTCTGAATAGGTAATGAACATGGCAAAGACAGGATTTCCGTTTAAGAAAAGTAATTTACTGGACACTGTTCAGGAAATTGTACAGTCTTTAGGAAGAAGCACATCGTTTAAGCATGGAAGACCAGGAAAAATTTGATTCAGGTGTTTTATGGAAAGACATCCTTGTCTATCTCAGAAAAAGGTTGAAACTACTAGCAAGGGCAGGGCTGCGGTTTTGGAAGAGAGAATGCGCGGCTGGTTTGCTGAACTTTAGAGCTATCTTGAATCTGAGAGATTAAGTGCAATAATGGAAGACCCAAGAAGGATCCTTAACGCAGACAAAACCAACTTTCTGTTCCACATGGTTTCAGGGAAGTACCTTAGTGTGAGAGAAGTACAGCGTCAAATTACAGCAACATCTAGAGAAAAAGAGGGCATAACAGTACTTGGCAATTTCTGTGCTGACGGGTGTTGCGCCCAAACCATGATTATCTACAGCAACATACGACTTAAGCAAATTATGAAGAATAATGTACCTGAGCTATAGATCTATGAGAAAACAGAAACTGCCTGAATGAAGACTATAACATTTTTCACTTACCTCCAACGATTTAGTCTGTAGCTAGACACTGAGAAAATCACACTTCCTGTTATTCTGTTTCTTGATGGGCACAGGAATCATTTATCACTTCAAGTCAGTGGATATTGTCACGATCATCGAATACTGGTATATTGTCTTTTCCCCAATGCCACTCATCTTCTGTAACCAGCAGATGTAGGTGTATTTTCACCCTTGAAACGAGCATTGAAGAATGCTCTTTAGGACTAGAAAATCAAAATGTTTGGTAACGAAAGTAAATTTTGCATCCCCCAATTGAAGAAAGTTTGTAATGATGCCTCCAAACCAGAAATTGTGAAAAGCGCATTTCGTAAGTGTGGTCTTTATCCATTGAGTCCTGCTGCTGTGGACTATACCAAGTGTGTTGACGATATTCGGAAGATCCCAGTGGGAAAACCACAGGAAGAGAGTGACTAGAGTACCCCTTCATCTTCTCAACAAAAGTTCCCTACTCCTCATCAAAATTGGAATTTCGTGCTTGATGATCTGGAAGAATTCATGCCTCCTCGTGTTCTTAATATGTTCCGTGACAAACTAAGACGTGACGAAGAGGAACAGAGTGATGGTGATTCAGATTTGGATGCTTATTGGAAAAGTGTTAAAACCCGGTACAGTGTGACACATGAAACTAAATTGGCTGATAAAAACTAAACAACAAATCATCGAGGCTCAGAAGAAGAAAACGAAGAGTAAGAAAGTGATAATCGTGAATTCACATGGCATAATGAACGCTTATATGTGTACCTTCACCCAAGAAGGATCTTCTAGGTGCCATCATTTCGAACACTGGAGTAAAAATTCACAAGTCAAAATATTGCATCAAGATGAGAATGCTTCGGAATTATTATGCTCGCCTTCCTCAAGTAGTAGTGATGACTTTTTAAAGAGTTCTCAAACTTCTTGAAGCCACGGAGAAACCCCAACAATTTAGGCTGAAAAAAGTGTGTGCACTATCTTGCGAGGAATGCCGGAAGGAACCGAATAAGAAGAAAGGCAACCAAAAAGATTAACGTAAGATGCTCCTCTCTGTGCTGAATAGTGACGATATGAAACAAACATTTTGTAGCTTAGAACATTTTAATATGTATTCCTCTTTGCGTCTGCTATCTTAGTTTAAATTTTAGAGTTATTGCAATGTGTTTACAATGAAACTACATCCATATTATCCTTAAAGTGAACTTGTTTAAGAATAAAATATTCCGTTTCTATATTTAAACCCCGCTCTTCAATATATAAAACAGCCTGTTCGATAATTAAAACCTCGTTGATCGATATATAACACAACCCGTTCGATACATGAAGTAATACAACTCTGCTATTTAAATGTTCTTCAAATTTCAAAATTGTTAATTATAATTGGCATAAAGGGTTGGTTTCAACCAATAAATAACACCTTTACAGTTTTATCGCTAAAACAGTGCCCTGTTCCTCATTGATAGAACATAATGATTAAATATTCATAGGAATGTCCTTAAGTGTTCGATATATAGTGCCATAACCCTATATATATATATATATATATATATATATATATATATATATATATATATATATATATATATATATAAATGGAATCAAAAATAAGGGACGGAGTATGTGTTATTTAATGGCTCAAAATTTATTATGAAAAGGAACCGTATTTAATCGTTATATATGATGCCGTAAACCCGAGACTGGAAAGTATTGTTTTCGAAGTATAGTAAAAAACAATCACGATTGAGCCATATATTAATTGTACTTTTTTAAGAAGTGGACGTATTATATATAGGAACACCATGAATATTACCGATAGTGACAACCAAGTTATAAATTCATCTGACAACATGTTGGAAGCTTTGAAAGAAATATCACATCAAATCAAACATCAAGCTCGACGTAGTGATGAGCAATTCGAAAAAGTAAATTCACAATTGGAAAAATTGGACCATAGAGTGAATCAACAAGATCAACATTTCGATGAAAGATTAGAACAGTTGTAACATCATAATGATGGCATTCAACATCAACTACAACAAATGAACCAACAAATTGTAGCCAAATTTGATCATTATGATAAAGAAATCGGTAATTTAGTACAGAGATGCTCTGAGATTCAAGACTCTGTGGAGGCTATAGAGACTGGGTTGAAGAACACGAGAACCAAATTAAACGACTGCAGGATGAAGTGAACTTCATTAAAGAAAAGCGTATTCAAGAAGGTGCAGTGCAAGATGGTGGGCGCATGAATCCTGTACATCCCACATCTACCGGTTGTGAATCTACTCGTCATCCCAGAGTAACTCGTGAACCTAAGGAATCTACAAGCTGTACAGAGGATAGTTCCGAAGGAGAAAGAAGAGCAAGGCAATCATTCAGGCCGTAACGTAACCACAGGTATTTAAGGGTTAATACAAGTAAATCTTTGCAATTTAGTGAAGTGAAATCACTTACAAAATTTAGTGGTATACCTGAAGACATAACTGCGAGGGGATTTCTTGAAAAATTTGAGGACGAATGCGAACTAATGGGCGTAGATGAATCTCAATATTTGAAGTTACTGCCTCATGTATTGTTGCCACCATGTCTATCTTGGTTCAAGGCCATTAAGAATAATCTTCGTACATATTCCGACTTTAAAAACGCATTGCTTTCTAATTACGAAAACGATTTTATGATAGCAAATAGAGTCGCGTTGTTAAGGTCGAAACCCTTCAATCCCAAGTTACATAGAAATATTACAGAATTTGTGATTTCTACATTTAATGGGTTAAGAGCGTTAAACCCGGGTCATCCAGAATCACGAATCATCGCTTCTATCCGGATATTATTGCCTTTTAGATTGCTGAAATTTGAAGAACATTTAAATAGCAGAGTTGTATTACTTCATGTATCGAACGGGTTGTGTTATATATCGATCAACGAGGTTTTAATTATCGAACAGGCTGTTTTATATATTGAAGAGCGGGGTTTAAATATAGAAACGGAATATTTTATTCTTAAACAAGTTCACTTTAAGGATAATATGGTTGTAGTTTCATTGTAAACACATTGCAATAACTCTAACAATGTCTGCGCAATGTGTTAATTTTAACCATCTGATAATGCTCGTCCAGAATTATGAAAGTCAATTTATAGTACAAAACTGTAATAGAGAACAAGACAGAGATCAATGCAATTCTGGTCGTAATCATAAACAACAAGTTCCAATTCGCAACTTAAGCATACACCCAGAAAATACTTTTAATAGCAGGATAAACGATTACAATGCTACCGGTAATCAGGCGCAGCCGAATCGTGGAAAAGTAAGCAGGAATTTTAGGAATAACAACCAGAATTCCAACAGGAACAACAATCATCGCTCATTTATGCAAAATCGAGGTACAGATTACAGAAATAACTTTGATAGGAGATATACAGATGGCAGTAGTTACAAGCATAGAAATCCGAGTGCTGTAACCATGTATAATCGTCAAGAAAATACCCAAGATTGTGGAATACAGTGTAACTTAACCGAAGTTATGAATCCAAGTAATTTAAACTAGACTGTGCTGATATGGAAAGGGTTGAACCCATGTCAGCGTTAGATACTTCCAATCAACTTTCTGATTGTGAGACTGATTTAAAAACCCTACATACAAACGCCGTTTATCAATACTTACCAATTGTTAATTGTTTTGGGAGATTTGACGATGATATGGAAGTAAATATAGATACCACTGAAAAGGATTTTGTCTTTTTAAAAACCCTTTGCACGGCGAGGGTTAATATAAAAGTCAATGATATTCCTATTCATGCTTTAATCGATACAGGAGCTACCGTATCCCTTTTTATCGTATGCCTTTTGGCGTAAAATTACCAAAAATTATTCAAATCCTAGACTACAAAAGGTAGACAATTTGATATTGATTGATTACGCAGGTAAACATAAAAAAAGAGTTCTAGGCAAAACACAAATAGAAATTGGAATACAGAATTATAAAGTCACCATCCCTATTTTAGTAATTAGCGAATTGAATGAAAATGTATTAATTTGATTAGACTTTTTAACGCAATTACGTACCGTTTTAGATTTTGAAAACAAGACGTTTACAATACGCACATTAGATGATATAGTAATTGAAAAATTAATTCCCGTTAAAGATAACATCGCATCTCAATGTCATCCTTTTCTAAATAATGTTTTGAATATTAAAGATAACGTGTTGGAGAAAACTAATGCTAGCAAAATGCTAAAAGAATCGTTTGTGATAGAAAATGAGGATCTTTCTTTTTATAAGTGTGTAGATGATATTCTAAATTTATTGGGTTCTGTTGATGATCGAGTGATTTCATTGTTTAAAGATATAATCTATAAACATAAGAGAAGGTTTTCACGTAAACTAGGTTGTAAGGATTTTGTATATACTATTGAAGTAGATACTAAAGATCCAATTGTGACGAAACACTATATTATCCCATATCGGTTTAGAGAAAATGTGCGTAAGCAGATATCAGAGATGTTAGAGCAAGGAATAATAAGACCTTCTCAAAGTATACATTTAAACCCATTGCACGTAGTACCAAAGAAAGACGGAAAACTGAGAATAGTGATGGATCTCAGAAAATTAAACTCACATGCCAAGTTACAATAAGTAAGATATTCTCCTGTAGATGAAATCCTCAGTTCATTACAGGGTAATACCGTATTTGGGAATTTAGATTTGGTCATGGCGTATAACCAAATTATGTTGGATGAGAGTTCGAAACCCTTTACTACCTTTTTGTTTGAAGGTCAGTTATATGAATATAATCGTGTGATGTTTGGATTGATAAATGGTAGTGCAGCATTGGCATCTTATTTGAATCAAGTGTTAAGGCAATATTTACGTAGTAATGTCGTATATTTTGCCGATGATATTTTGATTATGGGAAAAATACCAGAGGATTATTTGAAAAATTTGGACTTAGTTCTTCAGCGATTAGAAAATTTCGGCTTAACTGTAAATATTGAAAAATCTAAATTCTTTCAAAGGTCCATTAAATTCTTGGGGTACTCAATAGATGCAAGTAGAATGTGTTACAGTGATTCCATAGTGCAAGCAATTAGGTATTTACCAGTGCCTACTAATTTGAAAGAAACTCGACAAATATTAGGTCTTTTTAATTGGTTCAGGAGATCAATCTCAAAATTCGCTGAAATCGCTGAACCTTTATTCTCAATAACAAAGAAAGGAATACCATGGCGATGAGGAGATGCCCAAGAAGAAAGTTTTCAACGTTTGAAAACATGCCTTATGAAAAATATTCGTTTGAATCATCCTGACTATAATCGTCGTTTCTTTGTTCAATGTGATGGTGCACTTACAGGTATTTCTGGGATATTATGGCAACCTGGTGTTTCTACAGATAAACCTTCTGTAATACATTACGTCAGTCGAACCTTCAAAAAGTTTAGATAAATAAATATGATGATCAATATGGTAATAATATTGTTATAAAATTAAATATGATATATATGTATAATTCTATGAATTGTAATTTTTTAAGTATACGAGGTGCATTCGAAAACTCGAATGATTAACACGTATATGTAAACGGTCCAGAATTCTTTTTCTTTTTATGAAGTTAATGAATAAAAAGAAAAGTCCGTCGGGCGCCATAATATACAACAGTACATTGTATATTTGTAATTTTGGGCCATAAGTTATTCTAAATATGTACTAGTCTGGCTAATTTCCCGATCAGAAGAAGAGAAAGAAATGTTTTTAAAATAATGTTAAGATATAAAAATATTCAAATGTTTGTAAAATAATAGGATTTTGGATACAAGGATGTCAGGGGCAAACAGATATATATATATATATATATATAATAAATGGAATAAAAAATAAGGGACGGAGTATGTGTTATTTAATGGCTCAAAATTTATTATAAAAAGGAACCAGTATGTTAATCGTTATAACTGAATAGGTCAGAAACATGGATATTGGGCAAAAAATGATGAAGAACTACCGGAAGCTTTCTTAATGTGAGAATGGAGAAGAATGGAGCGAATTACCTAGGCCGAACGGAAAACGAATGAGAAGGTGCTAGAAATGGTGGGGAGAAGGAATAATTTTAAGTATTATTAAGAAGAGGAAGAGAAACTGGTTGGGACATTGGCTAAGAAGGAACTGTATCATGAATGACGTGCTAGAGGGTATAGTAACAGGAAAGAGAGAGAGGTGGTGAAGAGTACTGCAATTAATAGACAATATCAAAACAGAAAAATCATACATGAAACCGAAGGGCATGCAAGCTTCTCAGATTCAGCAAGTGACCTGCCGATAATGGCAGAATACCTGAGATGATGACGATTGGTTAATTTCGAGTTTAGCTTTCAGCTCAGTTCCAAGGCTATACGAGTCTTGGACCCATAGATTAATGTGGGATCCGAATCACACAAGATGCCACTAGCAATCCAAACTACTTTTAGTATCCCACACCGAAGGCTTGTACGTAAAGACTATAGTTATGAAGAAGTTCTAAATATTGCCTTTTACATAGCACTTTCAATCTTCGAAAAACTAACACACGCATTGTCCGCACCAAAAGCAAACATGTATACTTATCTAAAATACTAAGTTTGAAATGAAATCTTAAAACCACGTTAAATCTTTAAATTTTAAAGTACCAAAACAATTAACACAATGATCCGTAATATTACTTTAATGTTTGTACATGTACATTTCAACAACATATACATTATTCTAATTAAGTACATTACATTACATTATTTATAGAATGCTTACAATCTTGTGTATTCTTCAGTTAAACAAAATGCGAATGCTACTAGACGGGCATTCTCCACTTTATCAAAGGTTTCTACTTCGTATGCTATTGCACTATGCCAATACTTCATAGTTAGAGATCCAGCTGTGATTACTGAGAAAGCAAACATAGCAGTCCAAAATAATAGCCACAAGAGCCTGGAAAGTAAAGTAAATGAGAAAATGATAAATATTTTATGTAAGTATTGTTCAGCTATATAAAGGGTAGTATACCCTGTTCCGGTTTAATCCTTCGATATTTCTAAATAAACATTTTCTTGAAATATATAGTATGGTGGAGTGAAAAAGTGAAAGTCGTCCAATGACATCGCAATAGATGTCGAAAGTCATGTATTGACTGATGTATGACCGTTGATTGTTTCATAACTTTCAGTCTTCGTCTTCATTCTCCGCAGGGTTTTAGGAGTTCGTAATTTTTATAATGAAATTTTAAAATTAGCAGAATGCATTGACAAATTTCAAAAACTCATTTGACGAATGAAATCGAACTATGTGTCGAGAGTTTTGTATTGAGCAGTAAGGAATCTATTATCTTTTTTAATAATTCTCTAACTTCATTTTCTGCAAGAGCATTCAAATTTGCAGTTTTACGGTAAATTTAAAAATCACATGATCAATTGTCGGGTAATGTTAAAAGATAACAATATTGCGAAACACTATCTTAACCAAATCTAATGTCTGGTCTCAATATCGAAAGACGAATATGTTTATTTCTCGTAGAAAACATATCTTAACACAATATGAATTTAAGACAAGTTTCAATAAGCAGAACCTTGTTCTTTTAATTCCTACCCCTAATGCAAAATTTTTATTCATAATCTTTCGAAATTTCATTAATGAAAACGAACCTCGTGAGAGTGTTAAGTCGTGATTTCTAACTTTTAATTGTTCTTAACATAGTGTTAAGAATTACGTATTTTCGGATAATTGGTCCTTAAATGTCAGAATTTCTGTTAAAATGCTATGTTTGTTGAGTTCAGTGCTAACTTGCTTCTGTGGTGTGAGACATGAGGTTAAGCTTCAACTGGCAACTAACTTGTCCTACGACTAATTTTCTACGTCTCATCTCATACTCAACAAATTAAAAGGTGTGTTAGTCACTGAGGCTTCTTCAGAAGTGTGTGTGTTGTCTTAGATTGAGATCGATTTTTTAGAGCAAGAACAATTGATGGGCCAATTCTAATTAAGTATTGAAACAAAATCTGAATGCAAACCAACAACTTGAGGAAATAGTATCCAAATGCAGGTGGTTGGGATGGACACGCTCGATATGCAGCCAACCCTTCCTGGTGAGATCTGAAAGTCTGTGGGAATTAGCGAAGAGGCTCATTTTTATAATTAAATTCTTAAATACACAGAATCTTTAAATAAATTATATCTTAAAATTGTTTTAGAAATTATCTTAAAGCTTTACTTACTTCACAATTTTAAATGATATTCTAGAAAATTACCTACTTTTTGAAAAGATAAAAGACCACACATACCATAGTAGTCATTACTTAATAATGTGATTTCAATCTTCTCGGTCAATTTTGAAATTTACCATAAAACCTGTTACTTTTAAGGCCTTCTGGGTGGAATTAACATGAAATACGAAAATTATTTAACAAACACGAATAATCTACTGGTCAACCCACAAATCCTGTCACCTAGTGTGACTTCATTCAACAAACAGGCAGCTTCTGAACGTACACAACATTTTCTGTTAAACATTTATCACAAAATTTTCAAATTTTAAGTTTCTTGTAGGGAGTGAAGATGAAGCCTGAAAACTGTGAAAGAAAATCAAGTTAGAGTACTCAATGAAAAACTTTTGACACCTAGCACGACTTCATCAGACAAATTTTCGAAACTTTCAATTCTTTCGGCTTCCTCTTTCTATAGCTTCCTCTTTACAGCCCGTGAATTATATGACTGAATGAGGCATCTAACTGGTAAGAGGGAAAACTTTGGATTGTATCTCGTGATGTTTTATTTTTATAATATATAAGTTTTTTTTTTTATTTCTGGTAGTGGCCATTCGTTTGTTTTAGATCAATGATATAAACCAAAATGTGTGAAATTGAAATAAAAATATTAGTATGCACTGTTAATGCATAGCAGGAAATGGAGACTTTCAGATTACAGAATCTTCTCAATAATAAGACAAGACATGAATTACAGAATGGAGAGAAGGAAAACGATACTTTCCAAGTATCTTATGAAAAGTGCATAAGGGTAAACTATGTTATGATTGTGTAGGTTGTTATCTTTTTTAACTTACCAACCTATACATACATTAGGATGTGTTCAAAAACGAATGGTGCACCATAACAAACATGAAATTGCAGGAAAACACTACGAACACAAATATTTATCACCAGAGATGTTTATGTATGACATCAAACATACGTTTCGAGTAATTGCTGACACGCAGTTTCTCAAAGGATGTCTTCACAGCCATTAATGAAATTTGAACAGTATATAATTTGACAATCCTGTTTTAAAATACTTAGTCTTGTGCAAAATCCCGTTATTTGACAACAATTTGTTAAACAAACACATTTCTGTAACTCAATCAGGTTTTCTTGATAAAATATGAAGTTTTAGAGGAGTTTGGGCTTTTAAAACCTTCTCACACAACAGTGATATTGAAGAATATTCATCGAAGAAATGTCAAGAAAGTAGCAATATACTTTACTGCTGTCAAAGAAGCAAATAAAGCTGAAAACCTTAGAAAGAATACTAACAAGACATCAAAGAATATGGGTAGAGTGCACTCTAGATGTTCCGTACCCGAAACCTAGTATAAATAATCTCCTAATTTTTACATACGTTTTTCTTTCCCTCAAAGAGTACTATACGTATCAATTTTCCAAAACTGTGGGAAGTATTGTTCTGATATTTGTTCTTGTAATTAGTGCTAATATTAGTTCTGATATTAGCACTAAAGATAGCAATACTACTGAATTACAATCATTTTGTTTATTCAATACCTAACTTCTAACAAGAAAACTGAATTGCTTTTCTGATATACGTTTCGTACTATATACGAGTTCATAAGTTTCATGTCTTCTTTGTAAGCATCCAGCAAATAGTTTACATTGGTTTTAGTTGCAAATAAAATCCATACTATTCTAAATAAAATATAATTTTAACAAACATAAATTCAGCCTTTCAAGATGGATTAATACATTTTTTTACAGCAAGTGTAATCTACTATTTGGGAAACTGTCTACCATCAGAAAATCATTTGTATTCTATTTACTCATAAATCTTTTCTGGAATATGCAATAAGAGCAATTTACCCGAAACAGATCTAACGATTTCTTTTAATATTAAGCTATCAATATTTCAATAACAGCCCTATACTATGGTGTAAGTCACTTGTGTAAGAAACATGCAGAAATAGTTTATTATTGTGGGTGAGTTTTCTAGAATGATCTCATTTTGTCCATATCCCATAAATAAATGTTTCATTGGCAATATGATAAAAATCATTTCTGCTGGAAAACTACAAGGGATAGTATATTTTACTCTTGCGGGTTACTACTTTCGGATGATTCCTCAGAAACGTCTTAGGTGATTCAGTCATTTTTATTAATATTTCATTAGTAAGCTGACAATATGGAGTAAGTCTTCTATCGTAAAAAAAATCACAAGGGATAGGATTTTGGGTCATTTCTTGACGATTTTCTTAAAATCGACTAAGGTACTTTTGTTCCTATGTCTTTAAAATGTGTCATTAATAACCCTAAAATAGTTAACTTTAAAGGGTGAGTTTTCTAAAGTTTTCCCAATACGACTTACAATTTTGTTTATATTTCAGATTTAAAAGTTTCTGTAATAACTTAGCTAACTTGTTTTAGTTTAAGAAATTTAAGCGTAGAAGTTTCTATCAAATCATACATGATTTATGTAGGAAATTATTTACTTTATTATGTAATACGTGTTATTTCCACGTCTATAAGGCAATCTATCTTTCGTTTTGTCACTTCGTGAACAAAATCATGAATGACCATTAATATTACAATTTACTATAAATTATATTAATAAATACAGTTTTTAACATTACATATCATATTGTAATATGTGTATAAAGCTACACTACGAGGAACTCGGATATACTATACAACATAACAATATGCTTTACGTAAGACCTTGAGTTCTCTTTAAGTATTAAACTGACTGAAACACGTTATCCCTTGTTGTCTCTGACTGTTTTCGTTTGGGTTTATTTTGAAAACATAATGATACAGTAATTAAAATTAACACCATAGTAATAGGTACGGCATTTACTCACTTTGAGAGCCAGTTGGGAGCAGTTACCATATACTTTAGTCCATCGATATTAGCTCGGGTAATGCATCCTAGGATTGCATCTCGAACCACAAAGCATGCTTTGCGGATGCTGTTCCTCGCTCCAACTTTCACTCTGCAAAGAACTTTTATCCTTCAGTTATTTTGTTATTCACCACAGAATAATTCCTGAAGAAAAGTCTTAGAAAAATTTTAAACACATATTCCGAGGTGATGTAAGTTATATAATTTAAATGTTTGTACATGTTGTAAATAAAAACAATAGATATAATTTATGATTTACCTTTACATTATGGTATACTAAATACTTACTAAATACGAGTACATGTTGAATATTTGTTTTAATTTGTTTTCAATTTTGACAAAACAAAATTTGTTTTGACATCTCTCATCAGATACTTTTATACCCTTATTTATCTTAGAGTGGTAACAAATTTACATATTCTTATTTTATTCATGATTTGCACTTCTTTCATCGTGAGTATGGCAAGTTAATACTAGTGTTTAACTTTACAAGGGCCTACATTAATTAGACGGACAAAATCAGTTCTTTGTGCTGCCATTTTTTGTCCTATGGCTGTTTTTTTTTTACCTTGAGATACGCAAATTTCCCATCCAGCTGGTTATGGTTTCAAGTTCACGGAAATGACTTAATCTTATTGACTTTTTAAAAAAAATTAGTTACAGCATTTTGTTATCCAACGCCTCATATGTAGCACCATCTCATTTAAAGTTGTCCTCTGTTAACTAGAAGTCGTGAAATTATTTCACAGATCAACTAACTATGTAACCGCGTACCTCCCAGCTCAGATTATCTTCGAACAAATAGGGATAACAATTCCAAAACTAGACTCCAATGTTATCAGGCCTCAAGTTTGTTTAGAGATAATATCGGTATTTCTGATAGCCTTGCTTTGAGTGTTAGCGTAGCGTGATTGAGCAAGGCTATCGTGTGGCGTCGTGTTCCTTAAAACAATTATAGATGTATAATATACGGTTTCTGTTTATGAAACGCCTGGAGTCATTGCCAATCACGTTCCTCCAATTCACGCAGCCTATATTGTCAAATGATCGCTTTCCTTGCTACCTTCTACAGTACTAGTATTACGTGAGTAAGTAGAATTCTGACTTAACAATGATTTTGTGGATAAATCAAATAAACGTTGGTGGTTAGCAATTAGCCAAGTTTGAAATATCATAGATTGCTATTTACGGTTATCACTGGGAAGGAAAAACCTTTTGCCAAGCTCCCTGTCAATCAAAAGAACTGTTTGCTTTCTTGATACATAACGTACACCAACCTCTCTCCAGAATACTCTACGTGTATTAATTATGTACTTAGGTGTTAAGTATGATCTTTTATATTTACAGAGAAAGTTCTCGAAGAGAATACTGCAGTATTACTCATTTATTACATCTGTATATTTTCCTTACTAATAAATAAACAACATTTGTAAAACTGTCAGAGATGATATATTGATGCTCCCTCAGTTACTGGGACAGATAAAACATCAGCAAATTTATGAACGGAAGTTATAATTTAGTATTACGGTAAAGGTTGACATGGGCACAGGAGAGTAACATAGAGACATGTTTGTTTCTATATTCTCCGTTATAATTTAAGTAGTACGGGCTGCACGACCAATTACCAATCACATTCGGATAATGTCAATAAAGAATAGCGTTGTCGTCAGTGTTTCCCTTGACGTCACAGACGAAGGAAAAATCGCTTGCTTATCGGGCCTTGCTGGTTTAGAGTGGAAGCCAAAGGAGAGATTACAAGAAAATAATAAATATATTTAGTTACTAAATAAAGTAGAGTTGCAAAGTATGGAAAATGATAACTTGTTTTTAAATCTAATTCAAAAACATACAATAACTAGGGTAAATAACTCGTGCAATACCTGACGAAAAACTATTACCCTAAAGTGTGCGACAATCACACGATCAACAAAGTAAGGTGAGTTACATATAAGCAAGAAACTAAGAATCTTTTGTAATTAGCTTCTTCAAATAGTTTAAGACAATTTTGTGATGGATATTTAGGTCAGTGGCGATATGATTGCTTTAATGCCAATTTTCCTCGACTTTTGCCACAATATTATTCACTTTTCTATGGTCGGTCGTCCACTCCAAAGAACATTTAGGACATCAAAATTTTCCAGAATGAATGCAAATGACCCTCATTTTGGCTATTGGTTTTGACAGCGTGTATTCTGCATATACAGTACAAATTTCTTCACGGGTCTGCATAGAGTTTGTGCTTTTATCGAATTGAAATTATAAAATGTAACGCAGTTTTGCAGAAAGTTCTCTCATCTTTACGGAACCAAAAGAACTCCAATACTCTCTGATCAAAAGAACTCCAATACTTTTTATACATCTGCTAGTGTCAACTATCAGCTGTCAAATGGCGTTACGCTGAACCCGCTGTGACTCATATACCATAAGATTTGAGGCACCAGTGCCATCTCTTCCGCAAAATGCTAACTACTGTTTAGACTACCTGGTATTTTGAAGTGGTTTTCACTACTGTAATGACCTATCCGCAAGAAAGTTTTTACGTATAATTAACAATATTTCAATAATTTTGATAATTAATATTTACGCATTTCATTAATCATGTTTCGTTGGGTCTTAGGATCTTACATTTAGTTTAGGTTTCTAAACAAACTAATGTGAAGCGAAACAGTTGGAAAACAACTTAAAAGGAAACTGACTTTAAAAACGTACTAAAAGGCAGAAAATAAAAACTTTTTTAAAAACAAAAGTATCCAAATTCAAAGACGAAATTAAAAGCAAAAAATCAACCTTTTTCGAAAAAAGAAAAATACCGAAATTCAAAAACCTAATTGAAAGCAGAAAATAAAATATTTTTAAAAGAAAAGTACCCAAATTCAAAAACGTAGTTAAAAGCAGAAATTAAATATTCTTAAAAATAAAGTACCCAAATTCAAAGCCGTAATTAAAAGCAGAAAATAAAAACGTTTTAAAGGAAAAGTACCCAAGTTCAAAGACATAATTAAAAGCAGAAAAAAACTTCCAATTGATGATGATGACGATATTAATAATAGTAGTGTTCAGCAGCAGCCGTTTTTGAAGTTATGCTAAGCAAAACTATTAATGCCTCATAAAATCAACATTGAAATAATTTATTATTAGGCATTATATATATAACGTAATAATTTGCTTTATATTTTAGTACTTTTATTATTTCCTACCTTTTAGTGGCTCTTTTTGAAGTCAGTTCAATTTTTTCTCGTTTTTAGTTATAACAAAAAGGTACTTTATAAATGCATATATCTTCAATATCTACGCTATAATATTCAAAAGAATAGTTCTTCCAGTTCACGTTTTAAATATAAGTACAAATAAAAAAGTAAATAATATACTTACCTCATTAGGACTGTGCGATATGACTCGGTTTGTAGTTCCCCTCTTTCCTCATTCTTTTGTTGTAGAACGATTTTGCAACTCACAGGGGTTATTTGTCTGACATTCCTGGATTTCCTGGCAGTCTTCCTCTGAATCTTTAATTTTATGTTGTTGGTACATTGGCATCTCACACATTTCAATGGCAATATATGTATAAACCAGATATATAAGAACTCAATCACTGATATAAGACTGCCTCCAAAGAACAGGGATCCGGTGCTACCGAAGGAAACTATAACCAAAGTATAGAATTAATTGTGTATATCTCTTTTTGATTATCATTTCGATTATTGACATTTGCTTTCATATAAGAGCTCCTTAAAACAGTGTTTATTTATACAAGTTTTTTGGTTTATGAAAAGGAACACCTGATGGGCAAGTGTTATTTATGAAAGTTTCTCAGAGTATATCAATCCATTTCATGTCATAATTTCAACTATGGTATGCAAATTATAGAGAATAACGTACTTCTTATAAAACTGTCTCTTTTCACACATTTTAAGTGAAATATGCTCACATCAGAATAGAAGAAAAGTCTCATCCTCACAAACCTTTAGTTTACGTCTTAAATATATTTCAACATTAATTACATTTAATGTTTAGGTAAGAAGAGTATATTAATGCAAGCGCCTAATTCATGACACGAGTCTTTTAATGTAGTTAGTGGCATTAATATTCAATCTCTTGAAAAAATGTTGCTCTTCTTAAAATCTTACAAGATATATATATATATATATATATATATATATATATATATATATATATATATATATATATATAAAGTGTAGGTTGTGCTAAATCACCGTTGACGTTTCTATTTTGTCTATGTTCTTTTTACTGTACGAAAATGCCTGCATTTGTACATAACTCTACATATGATATACTCTATATCATGTTTACTACCTCTTATAAAAGTTAACATGCTATTGTTTTTATATAAATATTTATATTTAATATTTATATTAAACAAGTTTAAGTAACATCGTTCAGTAACTTAAATAATTACATCTTGGTTCAGAACTAGCATCGTCCTCTGATTACTTTTATTTGCAGAACTCAAGGACATACTCTGTACAATCTGTTCATCGTTAGTGTACAGCTGACTTTTGTGATGTGTACATCTTTTAGACTACTATGACTTGAAAAGTGTTAATTTATACGAAATAAAGGGTCCTAATAACCAAACACACTGATAAGTCATAAGATAAAAAGAAAGGATGAAATCTTTGAGTTTCACGTCCCATGGTTATGCCGGCTAGGTTAAAGGAAACGGTGATGATGAGAAATTAATGAAATGGTGGAATGAAGTAAGTGGGAGAAAACGGGAGAACCCCCAAGGAAACCCACCTTCATGGTGTTTGTTCACCACAAAGTTCACTTGGCGGGAGCCGGGATCGACCCAAGATAAAAAGAGTAAGGTAGTAGCACTTCGTGAAGATGATAATTCTTACGGAAACCTAGCAAAACTTTGGGTAATGGGACTACAAAGCCAAGTGTTAGGAAAATTTGCAAATGGTACGAATCAACTGAGAACACAAAAACTGTCCTAAGAAGTGTCATAAAAATGAAACTAACTGCAAAATACTGTTGTGGAATCTGTCGCTTTTCTTTTAGTATTAAAGGCCTTCGTCCAAAGATATAAATGAAACATGGAGGATTAAATTCCGGGGTAGAGTTTCTGAACAAACGGTGAGACAAAAACTTCGCTAAAATGATTTACGAGCGAGGACATCAAAAACGCAGCATTATCATAATAGAAGCGCGTGGAATCGGGTCTAGTATACAGGATATGCACGCAAGAAGAATTGTGTAAAGTGCTTTGGAGCGATGAAACATTTTTGGAAGTAATCAGGTTAGTGTCTCCGAAAAGGTGGAAATATGTTTCTTGGGTTCACTACCGCCACTATGAAGCATCCTATCAGTGTCATGGTATGCGGAACCATGGCAAGGTATGGTGTTGGCACCCTAGCAGTGTTAGAAGGCAACAATAATCCCCAAAAATACTTAAACGATGACAGGCGTAAAATTGCTTCCCGTAATTCGTTATTTGTTTGGACGTTCAGCAATGCATCTTTCAGAAGAACAACGTGAAGTGTTTCACTGCTCGAGTCAATTAGAAATGATTCAGAGACCAACATATTACTTCGTTGTCTTAGCCTTAAAACACTCTAATTGAGAACGTGTCGTCAAGGCTAAATGTTTTGCCGTTTACGTCGAAATTACAGTAAAAATGGAGCGGTTAAGGACCAGCGTCCAATCGAGGATTAGAGTGATAACACTAAAATATCTACAATGTTTGGTGGACACAAGACAGAAGTTATATCAAAAGGGTAGCCAGCACTATTATGAAAACTTTCCTTTTATGCGTGTTCTTATACAATTAGTTAAAATCTCAATATTGTTTGGTTTTCTAATTGCTTTAATGTTGTATCCAGTTTATTCAAGTTTTGAAACATATAACATTAAGACATATATCTCTTGTTTTCCTAAAAATTTCACTAAAATGAAAATAGTGGGTTCAATTAATTTCAACAACTTAATGTAATTTTCAACAAAATTGTAGAAAATCCAGAATCAATGCCATGTCTGTTATAGATTTATCCCCTTTTACATGTTTTAAGTAGAATATGATCACAACAGAAGGAACATTTTATCTGATCTCGAAATTCTAAGTTCGTTTTAAATATATTTCAATATCCCTTACATTAGAATCAGTGTAGAGAGAGAGGGAGATTATATTAAATCAAGGGTGGAATGTATTACAAAATATTCTCTACATGAAGTAAATTATATCTTAAAATAATAGGAGAGTTTTAGCCACAGAATGGTCTGTTTTTTATGTTGGCAGGCGCAACCTCATTGGATTGATAGCGTGTGTCACCAATAGCTTTTTTAAATTAGCTTAAATCACAGTGTTCAATAACACTTCGTTAAGTTAGCTATAACATTCATGTTTTGTTGTTAAGAATTAGTACATACAGTGATAGGTACCTATCAGGAATGCACAGATAGTATCATAAAAATCCTGAAAATCTGTTTGACGTATTGTATGGCCGCAGTACCTATTGACAGATTTCATCCGATGGTCAGAAACTATTGAAGTGGTGTACAACATCGTGTCCTGTGAGTTTTCTTGGGGTACTCCTGTTTTCTACCAAATCTCATTCCACCATCTTTAACTTCCGTTAATCATTATGTCCCTTAGCGTAAAGGGCATAATCGTGGAACATTAAAGTGAAAGATAAAAAGAAACTAATGAACCATATCATGCACGTGCTCGATACAGTTTAGATCAAGATACCAAAACAGATTTGAAGATATTACAACAAGTTCAATTGTCTGGCTGCATAAAGCAGCGAATTATCTTGCTGAAATGTGGAATTTCGCAAGTCCATCCATATAAGATCTCTTATTGATGTCATTAATTCAGTACTAACATTTCCCTGAATGATGAGATAAGAAGCGGAATGCGCAGCTTATTCTCTGTTATAACGGAATATTAGTTGGAGATTTTGAATGGCGAGTGCAAACATGCGTTTTATTACTTCCCTCTACTTCATATACAGCGAAAGTAGCTGAAGTGGTAGAGCGATGGCTTCGCATTCGGGAGGTCGCGGGTTCGATTCCCGCTGCCGACCATCCTGACTGGGGTTTTCCAGGGTTTTCCTCAGTCCTACCAGGCAAATGCCGGGATTGTCCCTAGTAAACAGGCCCTGGCCGATACCTTCCCAAAAACCTTTCCACTGTTGTTGCTAGATATCCAGTGTAAAATGGCCTCTGAGCTGTATCTGCTGATTGTTAAATAAATGCATGTTGACATCATAGCGACTTAAACAGAAATGCTGAATGAATCCCTTCCCTTCGGATTGCTACTAGGACCTATCTCAAAACCAACGGAGCAGGTATCAAGGGTAGCCGTTTGCCTACCTCCGAAAATCGATTAATCAATGTTTCTGCATGAGAGATATGGCATCTCTTATTGCACTGACAAACGCCGACAACTGACGATTTGATCTTTCTTCCCGTGTCGTGGGTATTATGAGAGTATCTACCGACCTTCAACTACCAATAGCATGCAGTATATAGGTGCAGCATTGATATTCTGAAAATTAAGTATTTAAATATTTAGTCTGTACTGAAGTGTTTGCATTTGAATCACGTATTTAAAACACGAAATGATAATCAAAAATTCAAGACATTTTGACAATAATGGCTTTAACTTATTATTCTACTTTTTTTTTTACAAATAACGAATATTTATTCGAAGATGGTTTATTTACATATTTTCCAATCCTTACGATTTTTTTCAACAATTTAAGTTGCTTATTATTTTTTACATACTAATAAAATCAATAATTATTTAAAAATTTAAAATTACAGAAACAAATAGAAATTTGAATCTAACGTTTTTACAACAATTAATTTTCCGACATTCTTAGATGAAAACCTCGGCTGAATATATGATTGTTTACAAATATTTAAAATAATAATACTGATTCAAACGGAGGTCGATGCATTTGACCTACTGTGCTCTCTGCTGAGAAAGAGAAAACCAGAATTAGTTTTCTTCTGGTTAACATAGCTATGTATAATGCATTGACCGACGCTTTAACTCCCAGAAGACTCGGGGCTCAAATGCATTCTAGATCCCTCCAACTTTATTTCCAAATTTCAATGCTCCTAGTGTACTAAGCGCCGTCAGAAATTATAAAAGAAAAATCTCTTCTAATTCTTTACCAGTGGGTAACGTGCCCATAATAGCGGCCACGTTCCCTCGCTGAACGGCAATGCTTATGCGCTGAACCAGAAAAGACCTAGCTCGAGTGTCTCCCGATTTAATGGATATACGCTTGCCAATTTCGTTAATAAATTTTGCGCCTTCTTGATCCCAGGATCGACTAGATTCAATTGCTATTGCAATAAACCAATACTTATCTAGGAGATTAACGTATTTATTTCTTTTTTCTTTTGCTCTTCGTGCAGCGATAAGTCCTGCTTTGGTCGATGAAAATTGCAGATTGGAAAGCGCATAAGTGTCTGAGCAAGTGAAATCCCAAATCAACGACTTTCCTTGCTTCCAGGGCACTAAAGTCATACCATCCGGCCTTTTTCCGTCTGAACGGCTGCACCCAATTGGTTCTCTCACTGCTGGCACCCCTGCGGATGTTAAGGCTCTCAAAATGATGTCATTCACATTCGAATGGCGTGAATGTCTGCCGGCACTGCTTTTACATGACAGACCGTATAAACCTCTTTTATCTACGAGAGCGTTGCATCTTGGGCAGTGGTGTTGTTCGCATATATTTGCTCCTAGTCGAAGGGCGACGGACACACGGAAGCTTTCGTTGTCTAGGTGTAGGCCGAGAGAAGGTGAAGGTAGCGCTTGAATCCATGCTCCGTTTTCAGGGGACATGACAGCAAGTAATCTGGCCTTATCTTCGTTGTTATTAGAAGTCTGCAATAATGAATCCAAACGGTAATTCACGATAGGCTAGTCCCAGACCGACTGATTATTTCGACTTTCGGGAGCCGGGGGGTCTGACCCAACTAAATTTGACCATCTGGCTATGCAGTCCTGCACATCCGGGTTAGTGAGTTCATCTTCTTTATGAAGGAGGGTTCCAATTAGTTGTCTTGAACTATAGAAAGAGGCCAGAAAAGACGGGATAGCCAGATCCGTGGCGCGACGTATTCCAAGACCTCCATTTCTGACTGGTAGTGATGCTTGTAGCCATGCTTCATCACTGAGGGTACAATTAAGAATATTCTCCAATCCTGTTTTAAGAGCATAGTCGAATTTCTCAAGTAGATTATCGTCCCTCCAGGAGGGGGAACAACGTAGAAAATACAAGAATCTTGGGATCGAGAAAGATGCTCTGAGGAGATAAAATGCTGAATGTGCAGAAAGTTTGGAAAGGCGTGAAAGTAATGATTTAAAGATGAAATCTTTTCCAGTAATATCTTGCTCCTTGTGTCTGGTGTAAGAGCCACTCCTAGCAGTTCGGCGTTAGAATATGTTAATAATTTAATTCCAGGCACCGCCTCGTTGAATCTGTCATATAGATTTTGAGTTTCAGCATTTGTTACTCTTAGGAAACCAATTTCGCATTTCGAGTAATTGAGAGACAATCCGATCGATGTTGCTTGTGTGCGTATATCATCTAAAGTATGTAATACTGACTCAGTGTTTCCGGCTATAGTGCCATCATCTAAATACCAAATGTTGAGCTCAGTATTAATATCTCTAATTATAAGGTGAAGAGTTAATGCGAATAGAGCAGGACCTAGTGGATCTCCCTGTTGAACTCCACGTTGTGAAAGGATAATATTATCTCCTATAAAAAGGTACCTAGGTTTTGAGTAGCTATGGTATATATATGGAAAGAAAGAAGGGAAGTGGCTTTTAACTGAAGACAGCATTGAATCTCGGTTAATTTCATTGAAAGCGTTTTTGAAATCTATTTTAAGTAGAGCTTTAGGTTGAGGATGTTGAGAGGAATAATACATTCGTGTAGTATGGACTGCAGTTTCAGCTCCGTAGGGCACGCAGACTCCTAGTTGGTGTGGGGATAATATATCAATTAATGATTCTCGCATTCTGGGGCATATAATTTTAGCTGTGAGTCGCCTCCACACATTTCCCACTGCTACTGGTCGAATGCCACCACTTTTCTTCTTTAGCGCGATGAGTGAAGCGCCGAAAAACATCGGATTTATTACGGCTGGTAATTTTCCTGAAATTAACAGATTTAATAATTCGCACATTGAGTTGATTAAGCGCTCTTTCGTCTCGGAATCTTGAATCATAATAAGATCTTTTAGAATCGCTGGACGGAGATAATCCATTCCACCTGCTGAACCCACCGGGAACGATTTAAGAGCTTTGGTGATTTCTAATGCTGATACTTTAGTAAGAGTAAAGGATGTCTCGGGAGGTTCAGGAAAGTTCAATGAATGAGAGTGAGCAGGATGTTTTTCTCTAAGGGACTCCAGCACTGATTTATCCGGAGTAGTTAAAATATCTTCGGAAGATAATAATCTCACTGCTCCTCGTACGTCTCCCTCTGCCAATTTCTGTTCGATGGTCTTGATATTAAATGAGTTGGATGTTGGCGATTGACGAGGTTTGTACGTATGCATAAAAGGTGCTGATAGAGCATCCCTATGCAATTCTGACCAAGTCCTGACTCTGTGCTTTACCCACGATGTGAGATTGGTGACTTTTTCGGAATGTGGTGGAATACAGAGTACTGCATATAGGTATAGGAAAAGCTCTGTCCAAGACTCAAGATTGTTAGTTCTCATTACCTTTTGTATTATGTCTTGAAGAGATTCTGCTCGGCCAATCTAGCTCCTCGAGAGACTCGGCGAAGAACTGGAATGTTGGCTTTGAGATGAGCGAGTAAACCACCAAAGTGAGATATAGAGTCTTCAGAATTGAAATCTATGCCATCAAGAACTATTTTACTGGATGATAGTGTGTTATTAGAAAGTTTATGATGGCATCTGCCTTTGTGAATCGCTAAACCTCTCTGGCTGAAAAAATGTCTGTTGCAGTGAGAACATGATATACTATTTGGAACATCTGAACTATCGCCTGTATTTGTACTTTGGATTAGCGTGAAAGCTTTGTGCTGTGTAGCGTTGGTAGAGTCAAAATTTGTAATATTGGTCGGATTTTCATTATATAATGCTGCATCGCATAGCCTCATTAGTGGGTTGTCACTTTTGTCAAACTTGTCCATATTATTTTGGCTTGTAATATTCGTTTACTTAAATGGAATTCATTGTTGAAATCTTTGCGGAATGGATATATTTCGAAATTGAGTTAAAGGATAAAGAACTCGTAGTCTGTTTATGCAATTTGGCAGATTTCAAGGTTCCATTTTAAATTTCTTCAATGAATTGGTGACCATTCAACTTGTATCTATTCGGATTTGAAAAATAACTGGAAAGTTTCCGTTGAACTAGCACTCATTGTTGGAAAATCTCGAAATTATAAACAACACCAACCGTTATTTTTGTTTTTTACTTGTAGTACTGTTACCACTGCGCTGATTTCAAAACGGTTTTCACTAAAACTGTCTTCAAAACACAATTAACACCCTTGCATCAAATCCGCTCTCCAAGATGAACCACTCTACCAGAAAAGACCTCTCTCACAGGAGAAAACGTTTTCATATCTACTTTATTGCTTATTTCTTGTTTCTCTCTTTTCTAACAATTAGGTGTAAAATAGCCTAAAATATAATAATCTTTTCTTGTTAATAATATATAATTATACAGTGCTAATATACTTTTGTATAGTATTTATCATAATTCGACTTGTATTCGCCAATGTTTTAATAAACCTTATAAAATATATTAAAAGTAATAAAGAAAAACACAGCTTTCTTACAAGGCTGGATAGTATATTTATTATAAAAAATAAACTAGAAAAGTACGGGAACGGTTTCGGAAGTATAGCACTCCCTTCCTCAGATTTCGCTCTACAACTGAAATCAGAAATAAAATTATATAGCCTACAATAAAGAAATTATTGTATATATTTATTTACTTATTTATTTAGTTAGTTAGTTATTTACTCATTTATTATGTTTTTTATTATTTACTTATGGCTTTCTGCATTTTGTTAATGCTTTTAAAAGGTCACAAGCTTTACAATTTTTTTTATATTTTATTTAGCTCTTCATTTCAAACAGGTGTTTCCAAAGTCTTCTTTTCAAGAATTTTATTGTTAGAAGGCTATTTCCGGCTATTATCAGTTCATAGTTGTTTATGTTGTTACTCACCAATTTAGCCAGGTGAAAGGCAGTTACGCTCGTCCCCGAAGGGAAGATAGTGTTTTTGAAAGAAAAGTGGACTTTTAGTGAGTAGTGATTCCTGGTTGGTGGAAAGAACTAACGATCTCCTTTCTTTATTGTATATAATTTTATTTCTGATTTCAGCTGTAGAGTGTGGTCTGACGAAGGAAGTGCTATACTTCCGAAACTGTTACTTTTCTAGTTTATTTTTTATAATAAATATTCTATCCAGCCTTGTAAGAAAGCTGTGTTTTTCTTTCTTCAAGATGGACACAAGGCAATATTGTCGTAATAAAAATAATATTTTTATACAGTGATCATGGTATTCCTTACCTAGCATTTCAATATCTCCAAACATTACGTCCCGGTAGAATCTCATCTTTGGAAATTCCGAGAACATAAAGGCAAGTATTGGGTACGCCGAACTGAAACAGAATTTCTGCCATTAATGATAAGTTGTTTACAAAATACAAAAAGAATAACCTTCTAAGCTTATTGTATTATTTGATTTTAAAGACGAAACACCTCTGGTAAAGCCACACCGAAATCTATGTCTTGCCACTACCATACTTGATAAGACTTGTGGCATACAGTAAAAGCTCCTTATTCGCGCTTCCTTCATTCGCTGATTAAAAAAATGCTACCCAATTCCTATATTCGCCGCTAAAGATTTCTTTATTTGCGGATCTAATCAGTACGTACATACATAATAATAAAAAGGATTCCAATAGGTATCCAATAGGTATCCTTTGTAAACGCCGTCAAATGGACTAATAAAATGTAAAATACACCTGATTACAACTTTGCCTCAAGTATGTTGTTAAATGATATCGCCGCTGTATTGGTTCGGACTTTGACATAAGCCGCCGTCGCCGCGATCAGTGTTTTTGAGAATGTAAACAAACAGAATGAAAGCAACCTTATTACTCAACTAGCAGCGTTCACCCCGCTTCGCTGCGGTCACCCCGGAACGCAATAAACTTTGTTACTTAGATAATTTTTACTTTTTCGCTTTCAAGTGATATGATAAAAACCATAGAAGATTGCAGTAAATGTTAACATTATATCGCCTGTCATTTATGTTAACCCGCCCCGCTTCGCTGCGGTCACCCCCGAACGCAATAAACTTTGTTACTTAGATAATTTTTACTTTTTCGCTTTCAAGTGATATGATAAAAACCATTATAACGCCTGTCATTTATGTTAACCCGCCGAGTGACACGGTCATGCGGGTTGCATATACATACGTTTATTTTTATACCTATGATGAACTAACAAAGGAGGACACCTGAATGGTCAATTATCTCAAGACACTGGTAATTGAAAATTAAAGTGATATGATAAAAACCATCTAGGGTCCAAATCCTAATAACCCCCCAAAAATAAAAGAAATTGGTTCAGCCGTATTAGCGTGATGAGCGGACAAAGGATTTGTACGTTCTCTTTTATATATATAGATACATAAAGTATATTTTTAAATGCCGCCACATTATTAGACGTTCCGTCCTTTGGTAAGAGCCGCTTTGCGTGTTTTATTGTTTCGTCTTTCCATTCGTTACAAAAATTGTGATCGAATAACACGTCTCTACCGCTGTCTTCCTAATTTATACAGTAATGTCAACTAAAAAATTCAGAAACGAATTTCGACACGAAAAATATCTGTGTTACCGCTTAAAGTGAAAATAGAAGTGCTTGATCGTTTACGTCTTGGAGAGTCGTTTGCATCCATATCACGCTCATTCAATGTCAACGAATCAACTGTACAATCGATAAAATAATCCGAAGAGGTCGTCCGTAGCTTCAACTTCACTGTCAGCGAAAATTGTTCGTGATCCAGCAATAGAAAAATGGAAGTGGCGTTGTCATTATGGATCGAAGACCGCAACCGAAAAAGGGGGTCCCTGAGTTGTCCAATGGTCCTGGAGAAGGCTAAGCGTCTTTACGCTCATTTTAAAGAACCTGATGGTAGTTGTAGTGTTGAATGGACAGATGGAGAATTTCAAGCATCGGAAGGTTGGTTCAATAAATTCAAGTGAGACAATCATTGCATAACATTAAAATCGTTGGAGAGGCTGCATCTGCAGACACTGCTGCAGCAGAACGATATCCAGAAGAATTTGCAAACTTAGTAGCTGATGAAGGATACAAACCTGAGCAAGTATTTAATGCGGATGAAACGGAACTGTTTTGGAATGCCAAACAAAACATTCAGTTCTAAAAACGAAAAGTCTGCTCCTGGATTTAAGGCAGCAAAGGATAGAGTTATCCTGCTGCTATATTCTAATGCATCTGGAGATGTTGTCATTAAACCACTGATGCTTTACAGATCGTTAAATCCTCGGACTTTAAAAAATCAAAACAAGGACGACGTGCCAGTGTTTTGTCGTGCTAATAAGAAAGCGTGGGTTACAAGCGCTATTTTTTGTGACTGGTTCCGGAATTGTATTGTTTCTGAAGTTGAAACTTATTTAAAAAACAGAATTTAGACTTCAAAGCAGTTCTAGTTTTGGACAATGCACCAGGTCATCCTCGCGAACTTGAAACTGTGCATCAAAATATAAAAGTAACATTTTTACCTCCCAACACAATGGCTTTGCTTCAACCTATGGACCAAGGAATAATCCAGGCCTTTAAGCTCTATTGCATTAGACGAATCTTCAAAATCGTATTGGATAGTGTGGAATGTAGTCCTGATATGAATGTTATGGAATGCTGGAAGAAATTTGACATAGCAAAATGCATCGTAAACATAAAAGAATCATTGGAAGAACTGAAGACACACACATTGAAGTCATGCTGGAAAAAACTGTTGCTGCTCTGACTGCGAAAAATGACGAAGAATGTGAGCAAATTCAAACTTTGACTGGAAACATAGCCGAAATTGCGAATGGAATAGGACGAGATGGGTTCGAACAGATAGAATCAAGTGACATTCAGGAATTACTTGAATCGCAAGATGAAGAATTGACTGAAACCGACTGGGAGGAAATGTTAAATTCACAGCCCATTGAAGAAGAGACTTCAACAAGCACTGGAAACATGACATTTAATTTGAAAAATCTTAGTGAAAGTTTAAGAATGGCAACTGAGCTTTATGATTTCTTTATGAAAATTGATCCGTCTATGGAACGAAGTCTTATTTTTAAGAGGCAAATTGCTAATGCCACTGCTGAATATCAGTCTGAATTGAAGGAACTTTTAAAAACTGCGAAGCAAGAAAAAATTACAAAATTCTTCAAACCATTGCCTAAGCCTGAAGATAATAATTAATCAATATGGTCAAAAACTTCAATTGCAGTAAATTGATTTTTATATATATGTATTTGTTTTTTATTTTGTCACCTAGGAACGTTTCCCCTATAATCCCATATAAATTACCATTCCGTATTCACGGTTTCTGTATTCGCGCCATATTTATGGAACATATATCCCGCGAATAAAGAGCTTTTACTGTATTAAAATTCCACTATTGAATTTCGGTTGATAAAACTACGAGGAAAGGTCTGCTTCGTCTGAATGATTTGGATAAAACTCAGACGGGTAGGTCCTTAGGGATAAAGGCCTGTGGGACGTTATAAGAAACAAAATTTAATGGCTTTTGACCGTAAATAAGAACACAACAATTAGACACAAATTTTCTATAAGAAGGAGAACCAAAAGGTTAGACAAAGATAATGTTTCTTGTTTGAAAATAGGTTTACCTTGGCCAGCTTACTGCAGTCCTGTATTATCCATATCGAAGCGGCATCCAGCAGAATTTCCACTTAATGGTACTCGTTAGTTAACTTCGAATAGCCACCAGTACCCTGATATTTAAAACATTTCCGATCTCTCCTTATCACTGTAATACAATATTTTCCTACTATTGTCAACATTCCCTACCCACTGTCTTGAAGAGCAAAATATCGGGGTTTATAAACAAATGCTTAGATCCGCATAACTTCTCAATTTGTTGAATCTTTTGTCACCGTGAAAGGATAATGGGAGTCTCTCTAGTTTATTTCTGATAATGCAATTTTTGCTAACTTTACATTGGTTACTAACACATGTATGAATAAAGATTAGCAAGAAAAAAGTAAAAATAAAAATTTATCTATGACTGCAATATGTTGTGTTTGTTCGACAATATTTGTCTATATTGCATGTCTATATCTGGTTCTACTGTCAATTTCGGGTATAAAACACTCATTGTTCAATGAAAATGTGGCAAAAGTCGCAGTTTAAGTTCAGAAATCATTGACTACTGGCTATATTTGATAAATGTATCTGTATCAGTTCCATTATTGAATTATTCCTAATTAAACAATATCTACGAATCCGGCTTCTTTACAAAAGAAACGAAGGCAACTATCATATTCTATAACCACGATACAGTAAAAATATGTTACAATATAATATATACAAAATCTCTAAATTTCATCAAATATGTATTCGTTTAAAAGTTAAAAGGGCGTTTCAAGATAAATGTCGACGCAAACGTTACAGCAGCATACGTAATATGATTTTCTTTCTCAAAATGTTCTAATTTTTAAAACAATTATCTGAAGGTTAAAAAACACTATTATTGACGCAAAATTTTCTCATACATTATTTTTGTTCATTGTCATTTTCAGAATCTGAAAAGTTTTTCTTTGCCATGTTAGAAATTTATCCAGCTATTTGTTTCCTATTTATCACTTGATCCTATTATGATCTTATTATGTAATATTTTAAGAATTTTAAAAACTTACCCAAAAGCACCAAACACTTCTGTCCGAAAATTATGTTCATCACAAGCTGCTAGACATGTACACT
Source organism: Thermobia domestica (assembly GCF_964235325.1). NCBI lineage: Eukaryota > Metazoa > Arthropoda > Insecta > Zygentoma > Lepismatidae > Thermobia > Thermobia domestica. Next base: position 108,164,982 of record NC_137454.1, on the reverse strand, counting down.
TCTTTCGGGCAGACGTTTCTAAAATATATATATATATATAAATAGTTAGCAAGCGTAACTTCCATATTATTAGTTAGGAGTTTGGTTTAATAAACATAGAAATATAATTGAACCAGTCCAAACCAAGGGAAAATTGACCAAAGCCATACTTTATCCCGTACGTTATGTTTCAGATTTTCTTGACATACACTTTTTATACGTTTTCTTTTGCTATTTGGGAACAGTACTTGAGAACTCCAAAATAAACGTAATAGGTACGTGAGATATCACAAATGCTAACCACAACCAGTGCCAAAGTAATGGCTTGGCTACCAAGGGTGCCCATCAGTGGGGCAAGGTGGGGCCATCGCCCCCCTAAGAGAAAATCGTACTTGGGAATATTGAAAGCCCAATAGAATTTTTACATTAGTTATACCAAAATTTGAAACTATATTTGGAACCTTGCTTATATTTGCCCCCCTTGGAAACCACAACATGGTCGCCCTTGTTGGCTACCTATTGCTACAGCCTTGGTCCATATAAGATACGTAAAGAAAAATTGAAAGTTTCCGATAAAAGGGTTTCTGAAGAGAATTTTCCTAAGTTCAAGTGCCAACACATAGACTGCTATAACTTGATATGTTGCCAGACTGTAAAATGATATTTAATAAATTTGTAAAGGATTCATATCCGACCCTCTCCAATCAAGAAACGAGGCTGAAGCAAAGTGTTTCTCTCAAATTACTCTTGCAGTTTCCAACAGCGCAACATATTGTACATGTATTCTTGTTCACCATTATCTAGTCACCCTTCTTGTATATATAAAGGAAACAACTTGAATATTAAGTGACAAAGTAAAAAAAAGAAAAAGAAAGAAAACATAAAGCTTACTCGTATTACATCTCCATAAATAACCAACGCATTAATTGATGTTAGAACGACGGCACAATTTCACGAGTAATGTAATTAATATTAGTATTTAACTATATCTTGCATGCCTAAGTTTTCTCCTGTTGTCCAATATTGTTCCCGAATGTCGAAAACAAACGAGAAAAGTAATTGCTATGGATAAGATTCGAACCCAAGTCTATTACGAATAAATTGTGAACCTTTGCTATCTTAAATAACTTGGACAAGAAAAGCAAATCACTAAAAAAGCAGGGCTTAGTTTAAAATAATAACTGTCTCAGACAGTGTCTGATGAAGCAAATATGTTCAGCCAGTAGGCAAAACTGTAACACACTTATTAACTTAAAATAAACATTGTATTGTTCAGTGATTTGTTTTCCTTGTTGTTGTCGTTTCACTGTTCTCTGAAAGGAAAAAAATGTTCAACACGGAATAAATGGACTGTAGCTCTTCAACTTCCGTTAATTGAAGTTAAAAGTTAGAAGTGAAAACATAAAGTGAAAAAAAGTTGAATTTTTATATGACTTCAAAATCGGTACGGATTAGAGCACAAAATTTCCCGCCCGTATTCTTTAAACTAAATCATGTTGTCCTGCAGTTATCAACAAAACAAACAAACAAGCAAAATCAAACTCACTCTCAAAATTAAACTACCTCTTGTGATTTTATTTATTTATTTATTTATTTTTATTTTTATTTTTTATTTATTTTTTTGTAAAAGGTCAAATATATGCCCCTTTTTGGAGTTATTAAGGAAACATTTGTTTAAATATCACCAAAAAATCGCATGAGTTGTATTTGAGAAAAAAGTGTCAGAAAATGAAGCACTCACCCTGACTAAACTAGCCTTTGCGGATATGTTAGTAGGAGATAATTTATTCACTATTATAAAGTTAATCATGATTTTTTAATTAAATATGAACAAAATTTCTTAAGTTCCTTTTTGGTAATCGTCCGAAAGAAAAATATCACCAATAACAAAATACCCCTCGGAGACTTTTTCTAGTACAAATGAGTTATGCCATATTATCAGGATGTTAATTAAAGATTTATTCATGTGAACAAACTCAACTGATTCATGATTAGAAAAGATATTCTCAGCTGAACTACAACCCGTTGTAGGTCTATTCAGAAAAAAACTAAGTTATACATTTCAGATGAAAATGGTCTAATACCACATTTCGGCCTCCACTTAGCATTCGGCATGATTTTTGTCTGGTTCTGCTAGATACACCAGTCCCATAGTTCCCCTTTATTGGACGAATTGTCGTTGTGCATGATGTACACATTCAAGTGTCACTCAACCTTGAATCGCAATTGTGATGTAACCCTTATTCTCTAAACAAATGTGTTGCTATCTATTCTCTTTCCTGGTGCTACAATTTTAATGGTGAGCAGGGTATATTTTAAAACCTTCTTACAGTTGATATTTTATCTCCTCTTAAAGAAAATATACAAATCTTATGAAAGAAGAATTACGATACCAAAACCTCATTCCACACGGTAAAGTGCTCCGAAAAGACAATGACCACTCTGTTACAATGTACTTCCCTTTATTGTAGTGGTATAAAAAAATATTGTTGCTAATGTACTTCCGCGTAAGGCACTGTCATATTAAAGAATTTGCTATAGTATATTTTTAAGAAAGTGAATTTAAAAAGAGAAAATATCATACCTTTCATGCGACTGATACAGGACAATCCTCTGACATTGCATGATTGATGTGGACCTAGAGAATACTTAGAAATGTATGTGGCTATCATGCGTGAATAAATAATGTAATCTAATGTTACTGGTTATTTGTTATGAAAAATTATACTTAATCAAAAAAAATATTTTTTGGTGTATTAGATTAAATATAAACCTTAATCACCTTTAAATAAATATTTATAATAATAGATTGACAACCATGGTCAAAATGTGTGTGAGACACAATGGGACCAAGTTTGGTTGAAGATTGTCATTAGGTAACTCATCCATTTCAATCAATTATGAACAATTTCTGCTTTGCGAAGCAAGGCTGCAAGTGCAATGCAACTATTTTTGGGTCTCATGTCGGTGAACCTATAGTTACTATCCCAAGTAACTTTTAAAACGAAATTTAATATTCATAGAGTTATTTTCAAATGCCAGTAACTCCTTCCACAATTGGTATAGGAACATGAAATAAAAAGTATAATGTGCAGACTAGATCAAATAATTCTAAAAGATACTGATTTATGTCCACTGAACCACCCATAGTCTCACTTGGGGCAATGGAAACTTGGAACTTATACTTGTCTTTTTCTAATTTCCCCCTTTGATAGGTCCCTTTCCCTTCTCCTCTGCTTCGTAAAAGGAATTTTGATTCTGATATCTGATAGACATACCATATTGAAGGGAACAAAATGTTCCTTATCAAAACACGGCACCCAAGACTCAGAAAATAAATATATTTTGAGCATCAAACCTTTTTCTTGCGATGAAGATGCTATTCGTCCCCTTACCCCCTTATATTGAAACAAATGAAGGGTATAGGGAGAAGACAATCAAAGTCCATGTTCATACTTTAATTGCTTTTCCTTTTCACGAGAAATTTCGATTCTCTCTCTCTTCCGTATGCCTTTCTTCCTGTCATTACTTTTGTTGGACTATCAATGTTTTTATATGTTTCGATATGTTACAATCTAGCACTCAACTCCTAGAACAGTGTTGTATTACAATCTAAACTTTGATCCAAAAAGTGGACTTTGATTTTTTTCTGAATTCTTCGAATATGTTTCTTTCAATTCAAAATCATGAAAACAGTGAAAGGGATGTATTTACTAGTGAACGAGACCAATAGTATAGACTTTCGAAAAGAAATGCAAAATAAATAAATAATCATTATTACGTTTTAACCAAGATAGACAACGCCAGCTTGAATTTCTTCTAAAGCAAAGCGGACAGGCAAACATTTTTAGGAGCAGATTCTTTTATATACTAAACATACTAGTTTTTTATTACTTGAACTCAGTGTTTCTTCCAGACATAATTTTTGGGGGACACTGCCCCTCTCAGAGCTCTGAGAGTGCCAGCGGATGAGACCGAAATAATACATCTATAATACAATAATAAAAAGAATATTATCAGCAGTGTCCCCCCGAATACCAAATGTGCCTTCCCGGAACATTTTTTGAAAGAACCTCTGCTTGACCCACATTAAAATACAACATGTCAGAGGGCAGTCGAAGGCCGAATAATCTACCCATGAACTCCCACACCCTTATCCTCCTGTAGCTTTGTCATTGATAGTTGCTTGTCCTTTAAGGTAGTTACATGAGGATTAACAATATATAGTTATCCTCAGGTAACCGTCTCAAAGGACAAATGACTATCAATGACAATGCTAGAGGGGGTTAAGGGTGTGGGAGTCTATTGGTAGATCATTAGGCCTTCGATTGCCATCCTCCTTACGCCAGACTATACGTATATCCTTACTTGGACTACTAAAAGTTAAAGTATATCTTAACCACTAATATGTATGTCAAAAAATTAGCTCAGGAAATCTTATAATGTAAAAGATTATTAAGTTATTTAATATCTAAGATTCAAGAATATTCAATAAGCAAATAATGCTGTAATACACACCAAAATTGTAAAATATTTGAGGAGAGCATTTGCATCCGTTCATAATATCTTTGTACTCGCAGTTCAGTTTACAAGCACTTCGAGTGTAAACTTCACTAGTTTCCAACGATACTTCATCTCTAAAATAACAGTTCCTTTGACGGATTGATAATCTCTTCAGACTTGAGGAACTTACGATTGAAAAAAGTTTCACAAAATGTGAAGATCCTTTATTGTTTCTTGAGTATGCATACACATAATGGTTTACTATTTGGTCTGGATATTCATATGGTGAGGTGACGAAAGTCTGAAATAAATAAAAATAAATATTATTTATAAATTTCAGTTATTCTAATTCTCTTGTATGTAAAATATGAGATATATTAATGAAGTGATTGTAATCATGGAGTAGATTATGTTTTTTTTCTGTCATGGTGAACACATAATTTGCCGAATAGGAGTTCAGTGGTAGAGCGCTCACTTCTAGTACGTGGAGTTCCCGGTTCGATTCCAGTTTCAGCGAAAGGGTTTTGTGGTGAACAAATGCCGTTTTCTCGGAGTTTTCCTCCCACCTTCGTTATTTCCAGATTATCATCTGTCTCTCTTAGTCTCGGTGTATAATCGTGAGACTCTAAGCTTTAAAAATATGTGACACTGAAATGTAAAAAGGTGAAATCACACACGTGATGTCACTAGAAAATCTGTCAATTATGTGTTCCAACTTAGATCTTTCTCCATGTCATTTCCACATATGGAGAGCTTAATAGAGAGACATTTGTGAGTATTCGTTTGTATAGTTTTACAATATATATGTTTAGGCTAAGATGTGGTTCCGTCAGCAGAACATTAACTTAAAGAATGCTGGACTGGGATTCACCGTCTCATATTCCAGTTGAATAAATATATCAACATATTCTTTTGGAAGTAATACATGGTACATTTTTGGTTGGTCTGACCTGTTTTCATTTGATCGCCCATCACACATAACTGGATACTCAATTATTCAGAATTTAGAAATACATATTCATTATGACATACCTCAGTTCCCTCCTTGATATTTATTACCAAAATGCGTACTTGATTGTCACTACTCTGTAGTGACTTTTGAAGAACTACCATACTAGCTTTCGCATACCCTTCACTGAAATTATAAAACAAAAATAATGTATTACATTAATTAAAGTTTTACTATAATATGTCTTCTCTTCTGACAATCGTTTTAATTTTATTGTTAATATTATTGTTATTATTATTATCAATTATTTTTAATGTTTATTTCAATGTTACTATTTTTCGTAAGAAACACAAAATTAATTTCCTACTTATTGCTTTAAACCTTTATAGGTAAATACTTGAAACTTACTTGTTTTAGAATGAATTGTATATTACGTTATATTGCCATAATAAATGTAATAATAACTTTATGACACAATGTGATACTTTAATCACCTTACCCATTAAGGATCAATGTAATTATTACCTAAACTACCTTAATCTAGTACTTCTAGTTAAATACTTCTTTTACACAACGTTTGATATTCTTATTCTTTGAAATGTACTTTGTTTTTTGTAACACTAATTAGAGAGTCAGACATAATGTTCAGAGCACAAGGAATAAAAGAACTTATGAATTTCCAAGAAGATTAATACGTCTTAGCCAGAGGAAAGAAGTTGCAATTAGTCAACGAGATAAGTACAATATATTCTGTAAAGTAGATTTTGAAATACAATATGAAAATGTTAAGTATAATCACAATAATAAACATAAAGGATAATTATGATGTGCTTCTGATAGAAATTGGAATTTCAGTTGCATTATAGATTTGGTGTCATTTACATATAAATTAGAGTAAGCTACAGCGGACACACTTGCCATAAATAAACACACTCACACACATATACTTAAGTATACACAATAGACAATACCAGATAAACAAGCGGCCGGCATGAAAATATATATTGCTGAAAGGACAATAAAGAATTTTCCAGTAGCCGCGGCCATGAAGTAGTTAGGTACTATATAAACTTTTTTTCTATGAAGCTGTATCAAAACTTATTACGTTAATTTGCTTCTAAGTTCTACGCTAATATTTCGAAATTTTAAATCAATGAATTTCTTAATTGGGAAACGCAAAAGTAAACGTAGATTGCAGAAATTTCTTATGCATAAGGAAAAAGTGGAAGCGAAACAAAAAAAGGTATAAGCAAACAGAAAGGAAAGATAATTGTTTTAATTATTAATTATACGACATATGCTAAATAAAGGACGTATCACCAAGAATGTTATACCTTTGGCCGGTTGATATTATGATGCCTCCTGCAGAAAGAGACAGCTTTACGCTTTTAAGTCCACATATTAAGCTTAAGTACGTTCGTCACTAATAAATCGAAATATATGCATACAAAAACGTATATTTTGGTCATAAAGAAATGTTTATGACAACAGTAGCTATCAAACATGATGAGAGATTAAAGAAGATAATTTTGTTAGTCCAGAAAGACGTTGTAGAGTCCAAAATAAAGATGGCAATAAAAAGAAATAACTTCAGACTTTTGATGTTCATCACACAACATCCAAAGATGAACCAGACGGTTTACAAGTACTTACACCAAGTAAAGACGTAGTATATTCTACCAAAATTCGGATCCATGTGTTGATAGTAGTTCTCACAGGAAGATATTGAGATCTAATTGAGGAATATCTTCGGTTTACTTCTGAAATTAACTAGATTCCCACTGAATCGAAACTGATACCATGGGTGAGACACTCCAAATTACCCTTTCTGAGAAGGCAAACAGATCAAAAAGTTTCACGGCGGCTCAGTGGCAAACCGTTTACCTCTCATGCGTGATGTACCTAGTTCGATCTCCGGCCGAGTAAATTTGCGGTGGACAACATCGTCTCAGGGTACTCCCGTTTCCTGTTATATTATCATTCACCAATTCTTCCGTCATCATTTACTTGCCTTAGTTATCGTTCTCTTTCGCGTAAAAGGCATAATTGTGCAACGTTAAACTAAAAATATTCATTTCGAATGTTCGTTGGACGTTAAAATCAAATATTCGGAATATATTTGCATCTGGTCAGTTTGGACTAGAGATGCAAAAAAGCCGACTTTTTTGAATCGATGTTTTTTTCACATAAAAAGCCGGCTTTTTTGGGAAAAAACGAGAATTTTGGAAATTTTTGTTTTTTTCATTTTCATGATTTTTCTACCTAAATAGCTTTCTTATAGTATATTCTATAGTTAGATAAGAATTCCATGACCTAAATGCCACATTTCGCTCTAAAATTCACCAGCAAGATAGATGGAGCACATGTTTTACGAATTAAAGCTAACGTGAAGAATGTAGTATTTGAGGACAATTTTAGAGGCTATTTAACTTTATTTTAACTTTTGAGTTATCGACATTTTTTTTCTTCTCGGGATCATTTCAGTTTGTCATCCGTGTTTCATTTTTAAGAGCTTAGTACTCTTCGTTTATATATTTAGCGATAATCTTCCGGATACAACCTCATTGAAGATCATTTTATACTGAGAATCAGTGGCGGATTTAGAAAAGTATTTTGGGAGTTTTTTTCTTACTAATGTTTAGTTTTTCTAAACATTCGTAGTTTCTACTTGACGGGAGCTTAAAGTTTATGAGTAAAGGCATGACTAATAGATATTTCGTTTGTTTTAGACATTAAGTAATTTTGGGAAACAGGCTTCAGTCCGAAAGACCGCCCCTCCCCCCTAACCTTCGCAAAACCGTCACTGCTGGTAATTAGTAATAATAACGATTTAAAAACAATAAGAAAGAAAGTCGGCCAACTCACAGTACACGCACTATTTCTACTTCACATATTGAATGAAGAAAAGCTTTGTCAGAATGGTCGAATGCTGAGTTGAATCCCGGACTTCCCGATAGAAGCGCAAAAGCTCCACTCAGTCATGTTTGTTGTGCAGTTGTATTTATCTTAAGTTAAATATATTCCGTAGTCCTTTTTTTTTTTTGGGTGGTGGTGGGGTGAGGAGAGTTCCATAATGATATTAAAGGTGTGAGCCAAGAACATGATAACTAACAAATTTTCAATTGCTGAGTTATGCAGCACCAGATAGACAGCAACGCATACCGCTTCGTTTAATCCTTCATGTATAGTCTTATGTGAAAAATTAGCTTTCCGACTTTCAAAATGAATTGTGCAGCAGAAAATCTCTAATTTCTTAAAATAGTAAAATTGTGGGTTGCCATGTTCTTGCCTCATACCCTTCATATGTTGAATCCCTCTTGTTAAAAATTCAGAAAACTTGAGGACTGAGTAAACCGTGATGGCGGTTATATAAAACTGTAGGATTTCAAGAATATACAAAACCAAAAGCTCTAGATGTGTAGCCTTTAAGTGTATCATATAAATATAAGTATTTTTCTTATGTTTTATTTTAATTTTATTTGGTTCCAAAAAGAGGGTATAGAATATTTTGAAAAATACTACATAGAATGTTGCTAGTTATTTGTGTATTTTTTTAAAATAAGTATTTACTTTTAGGGTTGGCTGGTTTACACCAGCTAGTTTTTTTCTTTTTTCTTTTTAAATAAACAACTGGTTTAAACCAAAAAAATAAAAAGAACGAAAAATGCGAATCGTGTGAACTTCATGGTGACGTTTCCCCACATCAAACCATCTGCATTAGTTTTATTTCCTTTTCACCTTTTAATCAAGGTGTCCCATGTTAAATTCTCGGTCGAACCACAACCCTTTTTTCATGCGTAAACAAAGTAGTGGTCGGATGTCACTTTAAGCGAAAGTCTTCTTCTTGATAACCTCCGTATTACGTAAGGATGTTAAGCCTGAACATACGAAACGAAACCAAATTGTATATTTCTGCATGCCTGAATGCCTGTTGTTTTATAAAGTAGCCAAGGTTACTTAAATATATTGATAGAAATTGACAAAATTTATCGATTGCCTACGTAGCTTCCAACATTAGCTTAGATTGGACTTTCAATGATATGTACGTACTAAATTTGTAATTTAATACCTCAGTTTTAGCGTACTGATTATGATATGTTGACCTTTAAATTTTACATGCAAAGCAATAACAGGATTTTTCCGTTATTGTGTTACATTTAGAGTAATGACGGAATTTTCCCGATGGCTAGGGTGGGAGTTTCCCAATTTAAGAAATTTACTGACCGGACTTCTTTAAGCTTATGTGACCTCTAGCATAACCCCATTGTTACATAATAACACCAAGGCGAAACAAACTTATTTCTGTCAGTATGTAATATAAATACATAAAGTAAAATATCTAAACCCAAAAAAGCCTGGTTTAAACCAAAAAAAAACCTAGTTTAAACTCCCCCCCAAAAACGGGGTTTTGGCATTTTCAAAAACAAACACGGTTCTTGCCAACCCTGCTTACTTTTGTACGTATGAGGTTAAAAAAATCTTATTATATACATTGGTTAATTCTTTGGAATTCATAATGTAAATATGTTGAGAAGTAAAACTGTTTGAAATATCTTTTCGAAATTCATAGTTTATTTTCGAGGTTTTATATTATTATCGACATCAACCACTAATTAAATGACTTTTTGTGTTATAGAGAAGCGAAACAAAGTCTGGTTTATGAATTTAAAGCCGAATTTTGAAAAAAGCCCAAAATTTCCCAAGCAAAAAAGCGAAGGAGAAAAAACCGAGTTTTTTTCAAAAAAGCCGGTTTTTTTTTTCGAGCCCTTGCATCTCTAGTTTGGACACTTAAAGGATATTCAGGAACGATTCAGGGAATGTGAAAAAGTAATATCCAGGCAGCATTCGAGGAACGCTAGCAGTCTGTAGACTACCAAATGTCATGATAGTTTTGAATTTTAACGACGAAGCACGTCCTGGTATCATAGGATTATGGCTAATGGAATTTTTTATCCACTTGTCGGTTTCTAGTTATTTCAGAGCAAAAGTGGGATGCCATATTATAAATGTATGTAATTCCATGTTATCTTGATTTCATATCAGAAGGACCTGCACAAAAGGGCTAAAATATATGGGCACGAGTCGAAACAGCCTTAGTCAAAACGGTCCCGTGTCAGAAGGACCGGATCAAAGCGGTATTAAAAATAAAATGGACGATTCATAACGGCCTCTGGTCAGAAGGTCCGTGTTTAAATGGTCCTTCAAAGGGAAGCTGCCAAAAAAGGGCATGTGTGACAAAAGGACATACGTAAAAAGGGCCCTGCGTCAAATGGACGCCAGATGAAATGTTATCGCATCAGCAGGACCATTGTCCAAAGATCCCCGTTTCAAAAAGACCACACCTCAGAAGAAACCTGGTCAAACGGATTCCACGTCAAAAGAGCCTGAAACCAAAGTATCAAAAGCGCATATCAGTAAAAAAAAAAAGCGAGAGAAAGAGAGAAAAGAAATTAATTGAAAGTGAAATGAAATCTTCCAGTTTAACGTCCCACGTATATGGCCTTTATACTAAGTAAGAGAGACTATGATTGAAGCAAGTGAATGATGATGGAAGAATTGGTGGAATGCGAAAGTGGGGTAAAGTGCAGGGAGTACTACTGCAAGAAAACCCACAGACACGTTGCTGTCCAATAGAAACTTGTTTTGGGCCGGGGATCGAACTTTTGCTTCACATTGCCTTACTGAGTTGTTCAATAGTGCTTCACAAATTAGTAGGATACAATATGTTGAGCAATTTCTTTACGTGTGATATTCAGCTTCCATTTTCGCAGTTGTTTAACCATATCTAATGGTAGTAAACTTTTCCTTCACGGCGTGAGTCTCTGGTCCGTCCTTTTGAAACTAGACAAAATCCAAAATAATATAACAAGTTATAGATATATTGCTTTGTAATTTGAGTCTGTAAACGATTTGAAATTGCGGTAAACGAGCGCCTGGTGTGGCATTCGATTCATACTCTTTGTTGAACAAGTTACATCTTCCAGTTAAAGTTATAGTTACAGTATCCAGATACAACACATTCCATCTTTCTGAGTTGTACATCCATATTAGAGTAGTTTTGTTCCCTCGTAACGCTGGATCTAGTGATTAGCGCACGTGCATTTTATGCTAGAGATCCCGGGTTCGATTCCCAATTGAAGCGCTTTAAAATTTGAATCCATTATGGTAGTTTGGGTGGTAGGGCAATGTCTTCTAGTCTCGGTACTTGAAAGGGATTCTAATCAACCAAAAATCAGAAATCGATCCTAATACCAATACATGCAACAACATAAATATGCAAGGTAAAACTCGAAATCATTGTAAAATTCAAACACAATTACTATTGGAAGATGATATCTCACCTTGCTATTGTAGGCAACGCCGAATTGTATGTTATACAAGCACCGTACAGGTTATTCAAAAATTCACCTACATATGTTACTCTATTTGCATTGTCTCTAACGATCCACATTGGAAAAGCCCTTATCTATAAATAGAAGAAAAGATAATCTATTTTCTAATCAGCAAATTTGATATATAACGTTATACTTTTTTATACAATATGTGTTTTCTATGGCGTCTTATTTCATTCTATTTATGATTGGATCAATTATTATTTAAATTATGAAATTTATCAGAATTTATACTTGAAGCAGTTATCATTCGAACGTTAAGAAGAGGAAACAACATGCACACTAAATTACAATACAGTGTATTTGAGGTTGAAAAGTTATCGTTAAGAAATGAAATTAGCTCGCAAAACAGTTTTTTTTTGGAATCGTCCAGTTTCGTTTAACTGGGGTTTTGTCATGGAGTATATCAACCAACTCACCTGAATAGACGAGCCCCATCTAGTTGGAGCATGCTAATAAGTGGTGCGTTATCACAGGTGTTAAAATTGTGTACTTACACATCTCACTAGGGAAGGTCGCGGGCTGTTACTCTGACCTCATATCAATACTATATTGAATTGACTCTTTTTTACATATGAAACAATTACACAAAGAGATAAATCCTCGATCACAAGGATGTTTGAATTACGAGTGTTAAACGTTCAAAGTAGAACAGATCTTGCAGGAAGTTGGAAGTAAACATTTCTTGAGAGAAGACGCTTCATTTTTTGTATTTGGTGTTTTCTTGGGTGCCCAGTGTAGTGATAAGGTCAAAACATACGCAGTTTGAAAGATAAGGACACTTTTGGGGGAGGAGTGAAGGGTAATGGCGTCTTACACCTTGAAAATTGAATCTGGTTTGGCACACCGGGTAGATCAGCTAATAAAATGTATGTGCACCCCTCTTTGACTGTATTATCATTCAAATTTAACTTTCCTGTGTGGCTACCTTCAAATTGAACAATGACATTTGTCTTCAAAACGCTTTGCCAGGCGTGCGAAATTCAGTGAAGAATATCGTGTAACTCATAATTAGTCTTCTGATAATCAATATTGTGATGTTCTTGCCTTTTGTAAGTAGTAGTGAGACTAATATTTTCTCAAAAGGCTCTGTCGCCAATGTCTTGTTTCGTCCGGATCAGCTATCCAGCAAAAACTTTGCACTTTGCGCACTGCAACATAGTCTCATATGTGGAAAACAAAAATCATTTTATTGTTAAAATGAAGTTAAACCGACAAATTACCCACTACCAGCTGGCACTGACAGTAAATACGAAGTTTACACTACCGGCATTCATTTATAGTCAATCGCGCACAAATGGCGCTTCAAACAGGCTACGCAGCATCAGAACGGCCGGCCGCGGAACTATCGTCAGTGGTACTCCCAACCCTGTCGGCCTATGCATATGCATTGCGGAAGACGTTGTTTCAAAACATCATTGCTTTCATTTTTTTAAATTTTCAGTGAATTGAAATGCCGATTATGGGGAAATATTGGTCAAATTCCAGGAAATATTTGAAGATATTCAGCAATAAAACAGATCGAAAAATTAAAAATATATATATTAGCGAGAATGTGCGCTCAAAGTTGTAAACAAGGTGGCTTTTTGGGGGGGAAAGAAACCTGATATTTCCATACATCGTCACTAGCCGATTGTTTTCTGGCCACATTTATAGCCGAATATCGTAAAATATTCCCTGAAGTTTGCCACTATTTTCCAACAATCGTCATTAAAATTCGTCGAAAAATTTAACAAGAATTATAAGAATGATCCTAAAAAATGGATCAAAAGACTGCGATCTTGGCCAAGAAATTTAGGAATGATCCAAAAAACGCATCAAAAGATTGCGATCTTGGCCAATAATTAGTTTTGGAATCAGGTGCCACAAAATTTCTGAACGGCCCCTAAATTGAGTTTTCCTATTTTTGACGGGATAAGCATATCATACTGGGTTAAATTAGTTTCGGTTTGGCTACATTATACAGTTCTCCAGATATAAGGCGTACAAGAAAATGTTTGAATAAAATATATTCGATTTTTGGATCAGGGGCCAAAAAATTTTTAACGAGCCTTGAATCGAGTGTTCGTATTTTTTTAAAACGGAATAAGCACATACTGAGTTACGTGATAGTTTGGGTTTGGTTACACTATACGTAGTTCTCCAGAAATGGGTGTACAAAAAATGTTTATTCAAATGAAATATATTGGATTTTCCCTAACAGCATAAGATGTGCTAGGCATGCGCTATTTAGGTGTTCTAAATTCACCTCCCACATTTGATGCATTTGTTGCTTCTTTTTCTAAGCGATTGTGTACTAGAAGCAACAAACGCACCAACTTTATTAGGTGGGAACTGTCTCCGATCATTTGAAAGTGAATATGGAAGAACCAAGAAATAAAGTAAATAGACACTCGTCATTGTGTTATAAAATTACATGGCGAGCAGATTTTATCTGATCCGAAACGGATATCGTTGAGTATACGCGGTTAAAGGAACACTCTGATTAGCTAAATTCAAAAGACGTCAACAATTTATCCCTCTACAAGCGGCATTCTCTTCATCGGTTCCGTCGGAAGAGCACACAGGAAGTAATCCAAAGTTTGATGGTTCGAGCCGACCCTGGGTTACCGGTACACTTATTTTTACTTGTTTAAAGTGTTTTTTAGACTCACCTTAATGTAAACACATTACGCATATAGACGATTTAACATATTTTAAGGCAGTAACTTTGTAGTTCATTGACGCTTACGGCATGTGGACCATACCTAGAACATACTAGGCACATTCCTCAGGTATATGTTAGGCATATGCCTAGGGGCGGACATAGACTGTAACTATCACTTGCCATTCATGTGATTTCTCTCTCAAAGGTACATAAGGCACATACTGGACACATTCTCATATACCTGAGGAACATGATAGGCATATGCCTGCTATGCAATGTGTTGTTAGGGTTTTAGATCAGGGGCCACAAAATTTTCGCACGGCCGCTAAATAGAGTTTTTGTAATTTTTACAGAATAAGCTTATCGTACTGAGTTAAGAGATAGTTTTTGCTTAGCTATACTGTATGTAGTTCTGCAGATAATGAGCAAAAGAAAATGTTTGATTAAATGAAATATACTGCATTTTTTGGATCAGAGGACACAAAACTTTTGAACGGCCCCGAAATCGAGTTTTCGTAATTTGTTTACGGAATAACCACATCATAGTGAGTTAAATAATAGTTTTATTTTGGCTACCCTATAGATACTTCTCCAGATATAATGAGTACAATAGAATATTTGATTAAATGAAATATATTCGATTTTTTTAGATTGGGGCCAAAATTTTTTTGAACGGCCCCTAAATCGAGTTCTCGTATTTCTGGCGGAATAAGAACATCATACTGAGTTAAGTGATAGTTTGGGTTTGGCTACACTATATGTAGTTCCAGACATAATGAGTACAAGACAATATTTGATTGAATGAAATGTATGGGATTTTTTGGATGAGGGGCAGGCCCGTATCCAAGGGAGCTCTACGGGGGAAGGTCCCCCTAAGAGTTTCACAGTAGGGTGCAAATGAACTATAATATGGTGATGAACTATAGTATGGTTGAATCGTGCCCCCCTTACTTCTACCGCCCCCCCTAAATTTTTGGCCTGGCTACCGGCCTGATCAGGGGCAAGAAAATTGAACGGCCCCTAAATCAAGTTTTTGTATAACGGAATAAGCACATCGTACTGGGTTAGTGATACTTTTGGTTTGGCTACATTATATGTAGTTCTCCAAATATAAGGCTTAGAAGATCAAAAAAAAAAAAACGCTAGCGACATGAGATTGAAATAGTCTTCCGCAGTGCATAAGAAGAGGCCGACTGGGTTCTGAGTGCCATTCAGTAGTTCCGCGGCCAAGTGTTCATTGTTCAATTTAAAGGTGGCCACATAGGAAAGTAACGTTTGAATGAGAAAAGTCGGTTAGGGGTAGCAAATTCATTTTATCAGCTTATCGACCCAGTGTGCCAAACAGAACGCAATATACAAGTTGTAAGACTCTGTTACCCTTCACCTCCTCCTTAATAAGTACGCTTATGTTGCAAAATGCGTATGCTTTTACCTCGCCACTATGCTTGGCACTGAAGAAGCCCCCCGATACCAAAAAATAAAGCGTTATCTCAAATAATAGTTACTTCAAAGTTTTTGCAAAATCTGTTCTATTTTGAACTTTAAACGTTCGTAATTCAAACACGCTTTTGATTGAGGATTTCTCTGTTTGCCTAATTGTTTCATATTATGTAAAAAGAAGTCGATTGAGCATAGTAAAGATATGAGGTCAGAGTAACACCCCGCGGCCTTCCCTAGTCAGTGGTATGCGCGGGGCTCGCTGAAAAGCTTTCCCATTTTTTCCTTACTAGTTTCTTGCCGCTTCCTTTCTTCCTAAACACATAACCAGTTTCCAGCAATTGGTTATCCGTCGCCAGACTTTTTTCTCTGTGCAGTTACAGGGAATTTGAATTCAGCAAAGGAAACCCACACTCAACTTTCTGACGCACAGTAAAGACGGCATTTTCCTTAATTGTAAACAAACACAAAGTAAATGCGTCCTAGTAGCATTGCGATATTCCGTTCGCTAGTCATAAAATCCGATTAGTTTCTCTTGCAGCGAAACAAAACAGAGCGCTCTTGTCAGTGTTGGTTGCCGAGATATTTTTATTTTTTATTTATTTTCAATCGGACACGATATATAACTATTTTATAAACACAGAACAGAGAATAATGTTTTATAAATTTAAGGAATTACCTATTTTCTTTATATATATATATATATATATATATATATATATATATATATATATATATATATATATATACCGTATATGCGGGCTACTTGGACCCAATTTTGCAATAAATTCGTTCTTTCGGCCTGTTTTCGTCCACGAAAACTCGAAAGTTATTGGCATAACCGATATTAAGTGAAACTACAAGCTTTGTTGTATATATCGAGGACAGTTTTAATTACATATATTGAAAACAAAGCACAGGCGATTGTTGTAAAAAATGGGTCCAAGTAAGACTGGCGTTCGGGCTACTTGAACCCACCCCCATATTTTCCTACAGAAAACCATTGAAATCTGCTCTGATACTAAGTAGGACGTAGGTGTTCCAAGAACAACACTTTTTATTTACAGGAAACCACAAAGAGAACATGTTAAGAGGTACTATCAAATATAATGACTGTAATAGCTGATTACGTTTTTTTCTATAGCTGCACGAGCCCTATCTATATTAGCAGCGAATCTAGTCGTTGACTGGAGGAGCAGTTTCTAAAATAACTTCACCCAATCTCGACTGGGAAGATTGTCTTAGAAAGCAATGACAGTTCTCCCATGCATGGCTAAATAGGACTTCACAATAAATCTGAAATCAAGTTAATTAACGAGAAATCCGAAATCGCAAACTTTATCAAGATGACTAGCGAAGGCTAATTCTTCTTCTTCAGTGAACACTTTCAGATGGCCCGGATTCTGCCTTGACCTGTTCTTTAATCTTCTTTCTATGGTGGAACGACTTATCTTGAAGTGAGCTTCTGTTTTTTTTTTTTTTTTTTTTTTTTTGCGACATTTTCCTCGACTGAATTGCTGGTAAACATTCTTCAAGCTGTTATGAAAAATCAGCATATTTTCTACCTGCAGGCAATCTTTTATATTGATGTACCATTTTGTACCGGTATCCTTAGGGAAACAATGAAAAGTTTTTACTTGTGTGACACGTGAAAACAGATCTTTATTTTTCATATATAAAGATAACAAAGGATGGGGAGGGATAAAGATAACAAAAGATGTGGTGGGACAAAATGTCCATGTTTTCCATATCATATGTACACACTTCATAAATAATGCAATTACGCACACGTCTTATTGTATATAAGAAAGTTTACCATGTCAGTTTCATTAACCTATATGTAACTACTTATGTGTTTACTTAGCATTGGTTCCACTTCCTTGCAAATAGTGTCCACACATAAAAGTTTGGCGGTCAGTAAATACACTGTTTTCGTCAACGACCTTTCTCACCAATGCTGCTCAATCGTAGCCTACCACAGAATTACTTTCAATGTGTGTACGCCTGCATTTTGATCCTATCTAACGGATCTAACTCTGTACTCACTCATTACTGCATTTTATATGGGACTTTAAACGAGTTTTTGGTATGGGTCCAAGTAGCCCCTTAAGGGTCCAAGTAGCCCGCAATTACGATATATATATATATAGGAAAGAAATATTTACCATTTTCATATATAAACTAGCATAAGCGATTTTTCTTGGGAGTTGATCAATCAGTTAGTCAGTCAGAACTTTTTTATATACAGAGGTTTAGGCGTGTGTTCGAAAAGATAGTAACCCAGAAGAACTAAATTGTTGAACAAAGGCGGTCGAAGTAATAAATTAGTGTTTAAATCCCATCTTCTGACTACTTGCTCGAATTTCCTTTTCACATTTATCTGTATTCAATAATTTGTATCTAAGCGCTTAGCGTACTCGCCTTTGACATGAAAGGCACGGGTTCGATTCCCGACTGTAGCTCATGTGGTTTGGATCCCACGTTAAGCTGTAGGTCGACGTTTCATATAGTCTTGCTGCTGGAAGGGATTATTGTAAAGCGATTGTGTGATAAAACATGCTGTCGTCGAGCATCTTCATTTTGGCAACTCAAAATTCAGGACCTCTTTAGTGAATGATACTTTACGTACCTGAAGGACTAAATTTTTTTAATCTTTTTATATATTTTCTTTCCTGACAATTTACAAAACTTAAGATTTAGTAGTGCATGTATTAAACTAAATTTCAGACACACTTAAGAATCTGGCACTTTCTCTAACCCTGCATTCCTCTCTGCAATGGTTAGCTAATTGTGTCGTGTCGTGTACTTGTACGTGTAATTATGTGTCGTGTACTTGATTTGAAGATGACAATTTGTATACCTACAGATTTTTTTTTTTTTTTTTCAAATTACGTCTTTATCACTGAGATTAAGAATAGCATTACAAATGTGGAAAATGAAAATTTGTCGCATAATTTATGTCACTTACTTAACTGAAGTTGATTTGAGGGCTACGGAAGGGAAAATGTCGGAATTACGCACTCTCCGTCTTCGTAATGTGAGTTCCAAAAAAAAATCAATGTAAAAGATTTTTTAATTAACGTGATAAAAAAAAAATAACTGACGTGTCAAACTATCATGTAATGATGATACAGTAGATTTTGTGTTATACATACCTTGGTCTGAAGATCAGTGATGTTAATGTTACTCAGTGATTTATCTTCTTCATACGTTATCATATTAGGTAATGTTCTTTCACTAAGGTGAGCAACTTCTTTGAAGAACCCTCTATAATATTTCCGTTTCGCTTTACCAATATTGCCAAACATCCTTCACAAATAAAGACAAAATATTAACTATGTGTTTCTTTGTCATTTATTTAATGAATGCAAGACCTCCCTTCACAAACATCTCTGAATAACGAGACTTTTTAAGTTCTGACAGAAAACAACGTGGTATTTAGAGAGAGAATCGCTATTTTACGGACCTCTTAGATATTATCACGGACAGTCTTCTTTCCCACTCAAATTTGAGTACCTCGTCACAATGGGCAGAAATAATTTTCAGTTTATACATATTTAACAGGGAAAATATTTCTTGATTTGTAATAAATTTGCAATTGTCTACAATGAAGTAGACGGAATTTTTCTTTGCTATAGCTAAATGTCTTTGTTATAGGTCGATAGTCTAGTGAAGTGCAGCTCAGAGCAGTTGTGAGCCCAGTTTAATGCTATGTGTTCTTATTGCGTTCGTAGAATCACTGTGCAAATTAAGATAGTTCTACAGGATGTTGCCTGAGAAGAAAATTACCACACATGCTTTTTGCGGTACATTCCCATATAAACACATCCCCTAACAATACTCTTTTTTTTCTTTAAAGGGGATGATTTTCTCCTTCACCCCGCAGTAACTGGAAAATTTGGTTCTTTAACCTCAATAATAACATATTTACATTTCTAACTAATGTAAATGGATTACCACGCGTAATTTTTGGATTATCCACGAAATCGACATGTAACAAGGTTGTCATAGAAGCAAAAATTTTAACACTTCCCAGCTTATACATTTGTAATTCTATTATGTTTACTGTGAAAAACAGGCATCTTTTTACCTTCAAAAATGTTCATATCCATAATATAAGACAAGATTGAGACATATTTGTAATGCATCAAAAATAAGCTAATGGAAGCAAGAAAAACGTGTATATGACTTGTGCTAGATTGTGTAATAAAGAGTTATACTATGTCTCTATGTCTATTTCTCTATGTACTTGAAGAATATGATTAATGTTTCCGTTTTCCATAAGAAGTTATTTATCCTACTTTCTGTAAAATGTTATTACACTATTAAGTAATACCGGTATTTATATAATTCATTAAATGAAGAGTTGATAACAGATACTTGCTCATGAGTACATTCCATGTGTGGTAAAAACGGTTTCCTAATTACGATGTAAGTGATCATTTTTACACACTTTATATCTCTTATTTTATAGTTTTATATTTAGAAAGATGCATAGGTACAATATTAGGTACACCTTCTGCTATTTTATGAATTTTCGTTTTTTATAAGCTAATGAATAAACAGGCGAATAAATGAAATGAAATCTACACCACTATGTAACGAAGAGTTCTCACGGATAATCATTGATTCTCGTTATTAAAAAAATTCATTTTATCACTTTTCCCAAGTACTAGTAAATTTTATCTTCAAAATCCAACATTAACTCCAGTCATTAAAATCTTATGAAGAGAAATGGAGAATCTAGGTGGGTGAAACGAAAACCAGATAAGCCATTTTGGAAAACAAAATAAGATAGAGGAATAATATTAAAGATCATTGAGAAGATAAAATAATCACTGGTTCGTTGTATGAGATGAAATTGTAATATGATGGACACAGTAGAAGATAAACATGGATGAGAAACAGAGTGATTTCAATTAATGAACGTCATTACAGCAGATAATGAGTCTTACTTTATTTGTTTCTTAACATGCCAACTAGAAATCAAAACTACTACTACTACGTGAACCGAGGGCGTACAAATCTTCTACTAGGACTCAGAAGAAAGTTGTTATCTGTAAATCAGAGTACAGGGAAGCTTCTTAATTTGTGGCAAATCTTAACAGAAAACGTACGGTTAACAGACATAATCTAATCAGAAAAGAAAATCCACTGAAATATATTCTCACTCAATCATATACTTACCCTTTCATAATGTATTTTGTACTACTACTCAGAACATTTTTGGGGCAGAGAGTAATGGCAGGTAATGGAATTTGCCATTCGTTAAAATTTCTTTCTATGGTTACAACAACTGGACTGTCCTGAAACTTTCTCCATGATTTATATATCAGTAAAAGTGTCAGAGCAAGACCTACTAGAAATAGGATGATCCACATCAATCTGAAAAGTAATGTAAGATAGATGAGTTTTAAAACTTATATATAGTATGTCAGAAAATTAACAGAACTTTTTTCTTTACAGACAACCACTAGCTCCTTCTATTGAATCAACGAAAAGCCGTATATCTGCTCAACAAAACGAGACCACAATCATGAGAACCGATTATAGCAAGAAAAGTAAGTGTACCTGGTGCCATCTCGCTACAAAAACACGATGGAGCAAAGAACCAATATTAAATTTTGTTTCAAGCTAGATAAAACATTTACGCATACATTGGAAGGGATAAAACAAGTGTATGGTTTTGAGTGTTTATCTTGTACACATGTGTTCGAGTGGTATACGCGGTTCCGGGACATTCGTCAGTCCTTGGAAGACGACCCAAAGCCAGGGAAAACGAAAAATAAAGATCGAGATAAGTTGGTGGAATAAGTGTGTGAAATGATCGCCCACGTTGCGAATTCGACAGTGAGAATTTTGAGCACGACGAAAGGCATGATTCACGAAATTTTGCCAAAAGATTTAAAGAAACGGAAAGTATGTGCTCGATTTGTTCCGCACTCTCAACTAACGACGCAACACTTGCTGAAGTATAACATTGCAAGGACCTGATTAAAACAGCAACATGGAACAGAACATTTCTGAAATCGATTGTAACTGGTGATGAGAGTTGGTGCTTCAAGTACGACCCGCAAACAAAACGCCAAAGTGCTACGTGGAAGTCCCAAGGTTCTCCGAAAGCGAAAAAAAAATGCGTTTTCAAAAGTCATGTGAGAAGACAATATTTATTTGCTTTCACAATTCCAAAGATATTATACTTCGGAAATTCATTCCACAGGGTCAACCTGTTAATGGTGAGTATTATTTGCGTGTTATGGAGCGTTTGTGCAAGCGTATCATTCGCGTAAGGCCCGAGTATTGAGCGCCAGGCAGCTGGTCTTCATTGCATGACAATGCACCATGTCACAGAATCTTCACATTTCGTGACTTTTTGGTTAAAAGTCAAATCTCTGTGCTTCCATATCCTCCGTATTCGCCTGATTTATCGCCATGTGACTATTTCCTATTCCCAAAATTAAAATTGGCCACTAACATTCTATGCCAATGTTACCCACTTCCAGTCTGTCGTGACGAGGGTCATTGAGGCGATTCAGTAAAAGGACGGTTCCTTTACATGTTTTGTTTCCTTTCTTAAATCTAGCTTTTGAAAGGCAAAACTGGAAAAGAAATTATAGCTTCAAGAATTTCTAATAAAGCCGGTGCCAATACATACGAAATCTTTCATTCGAAACGTTATTTACTCACTAATATGACTACGGTCGGAAAACGTACTTATTTCCTTCTCTACGTGAAATTAGTAGCACAGTCCACAGCAGCAGTTGTTAGAAATGCTTTCCAGGAGTAAGATAATTGTCGCGTTAGCTAGAAAACGCAAAATAGAAGAATCTCTTGACGACATTCAGCAATCAAATAACTTAAGATAATTAAGTGTTCTGATGACAGTGATAAAAAAAAACTCTTTTTAACCCAAACGACTATTCAGAAACACTTTCGGATGATAGAAAGGAAAAGCGATGGACTTAAAAGACAAAAGAAGATTAAGCGTCAATTTGCTAATAACATCGAAATAAAGGACAATAGTACAGTTATGGCAAGAAACAAAGAAATGCGCTATAAGGCACCCTTTAAGATTTTTGGAGAACCACACGAACATCTACTTCTAATCAAGATGTTACACGTGATCAAGATCTCTTCAGCAAACTACAAGATATTAGTTTCGAGAAAGAAACGAACAAATCATTTCATGAAGGGAAAGAAAAAAGAGGAAGCAAAGGCGATACCAGAAAAGTACGACAGCAAAGAAAAGAAGCCCAAAACACAGAAGGCAATACACAAAAAGATCAGGAAAATTTATGCAACCGTTAGGAACATACAGAATGAAGTGTAATGAAAAAATAAAAGACGAATACAGAGTAGAAGTACACAAAGACTATTGAAATATGGGAAGCTTCGACAAACGGGTTCTGTACATTTCCAGTTTGATCGATATTCAGGATAAGGCTAATACAAGAATACAGACAAATGATCCTCATGAACACCGACTTAGACAGATAACTGTAAAATAGAATTTAAGTATAAACGGAAAACTTGAGGAAATTTGTAAATCATGTTTTATAAAAACATTCGATGAAACAAAGGCTTTCATTGAAACAGTTTTTCAAAAGAAACGGTCACAATTATCTAGAATTCCAGACCAAGACGTGCGAGGGATGCATCCAGCAGTTTCTAAATTGCCAGATCAGACAACAAAAGCAGTTAGAAGATATATTCTCTCTATACCAACTTACGAGAGTCACTATACTTGAAAAAAATCTGACAAAACGTATTTACCAAGTCACTTTACTTTGTCAGATCTATACAGGAAATACACAAAACAATGTTCAGAGAATCCCGTGAGTCGTAAAATTTACTAGTATATTTTTCATGAATTTAACGTAGCTATTTAAACAAATAAAACCGATACATGCCCTGTATGTGAAATTTCAAATAAGAATGAAGCTCTCAAAAGTAACGATAAATTAATGATGAAAGAAGAATGGGAAAAACACACTGAAAAGGTAGATTTGGCATACGAAGAAAAAAGAAGAGGTAAGGAAATATCAAGGAACAATCCGGATACTCTAACCCTCACTTTCGATCTTCAACAGTTAATTCCTATACCAGTTGTTACTAACTCCATTGCATTCTACAAGAGGCAGCTTTGTACTTACAACTTAACAGTTCATAACTGTAAAACGCAACAGGCGCATAGTTTAATGTGTCATGAAGGGCAGGTTGCAAGAGAAGCCAACGAAATACCATCCTGTATCTACAAGTATTTAATGGGGCTAGAACCTAGTGCACGTAATATAATAATGTACTCTGACTCTTTCCAAGGGTAAAAAAATAGTCATATGGCTGTAATGTACATGATAGCTATCCAAAACAATCCAAATATATTATCCATCGACCACAAATTTTTAATCCCTCGTCACACACATATAAAATGATAATCACGCCTGTTGTTATGTATGGTTGCGAAACATGGTCGCTTATTCTGAGAAAAGAACATAGACTGAAAATATTTGAGAACAAGATCCTGAAACGAATATGTGAATCCAAGAAGAACGGGAATGGGAAATGGCGAAAACTTCATAACAAGGAACTACATAATTTATACGGTTTACCAAATATTGTTAGGGTCATCAAGTCTAGAACGCTTAGGTGGGTAGGTCATGTAGCTAGCATGAAAAAAATTAGAAACGTTTTTAAAGTCTTGACTGGAAGTCCAATCGCAAAACGACCATTAGGAAGACCTAGGCGCAGATGGGAGGGCAATATTAAGATGGATCTCGCAAAAATAGGAATACAAAGTAGAAACTGGGTCCAGTTGGGTAAGGATAGAAGTCAGTGGAGAGCTTTTGTGAACGCAGCATTGAACCTCCGGGTTCCATAAACCATAAAGCTAGTTTTGGCCACACTCATATGGAAAGTGAAATTTCACAGCTTAAATTGAAAAAAAAAAGAAGAACTATGGATTTCCAATACATCATGCACATGATTGGGTCCAATTAGTTCGTGTTACAGACAGGAAAACACCATTCCTTGTTTCAGGAACGTCAACTGCAGACTTCGTTGAGTTCTCATCACTGCTGAAACAGGATTTAATTTTACGAAACACTGACATGGGAGGAGAACTAATTTTTTGGAGAAACATTGAGTGGCTTCATTACGATCAGTAAAATCCTGGCAGTTTTTTTTAAAACACATCTGAACAACGACGGAATTTTCAGAAAGGTCAACTTCAGGAGGAGAGGGAGACAGACAAGAAAGCTTGTACCAAAGGTTTGCTACAATGGACCAAACCCTATATCGGTGGAAAAGAAGAGGGATCTACTTGATCTTTTGCCATTCATTCTCAAGACTTTTTGGAAATAATATAGGAACCTGAAAAACAAGCACAGATGCCCGCAACACTTTGCCTTCACTCTCTCCCTTGAAAAGAGGTAAAGGAATGAAAGAACTCAAGAAACTTATGAGGGGCATATATATTATTAAATCATTGCAACAGGCAACCATATAGAATTGAAATGTTACTTGTCTGGAATGGTTATGTATTAGCAAACGGAACAATAAAATTCAGTATTTCGTTTGTATGATATACGAGCTAGTCAGTTCCGTAACGATATAGCTTGTTTTGGGGCAGGGTTACAACTAATAGGCCAAACAAATCGACATAGTAATCACAACGAATTTAATAAATAGTAACTCTGGAAAAGTGGCTATAAGAATGGCCTCTGCGCTTTACAACCCGCGTTGTAATATAGAGCTGGACAGCCATATCCACACCTCTGTACTTTTACACACGTTAATACTACAATTATAATTATATCCACTATATTAAGGTTCGAAATGTGGATATCAGGAAGCAGAAAATAAGAAATAAAGAAGTTCTGACAAGAGTGAATTAAGAAAGAAGAATACTGAAGTTGATAGAAAAAGGAAAAGAAATTAGTTAAGGCAGTGTCTAAGGATGAATTGCATTATAAGCGATACTTTGGAAATATTAGTTTCGGGAAGGAGAAGAAGAGGAAGAGAAAGGTGTGGGAGACGGAAGGAAAGAAGAAAATAACAGAAATAGCAACTTTGAACATTGTTAGAGGTGGGAAAATATTTCCATGATTTTTAGATGTTACTGGAAATCAGTCAGTCGCAGTACTGGCCGAGTACATTTAAAAATAAAATGAAGTCTTTAGCATCAGTATGTAAATTTCCTCACCGATAGTAGATGAATAATGTAATTACTAAAATACTATAGTTCATGTATAATTATAAAAAGCTAGTTCACAAAATTTCAACTATTACACATATACTTGCATAATGGATCATACCTTTCGCCAATCCATCTAGCCTTTCTCACGACTTCAGGAAGTCCATGAAATGTTGTGTTGGAAAAAACATTTGTTACACATTCAAGCATATTTCAATGTACCACTGTTATTATTGTAGTCTACCTTAATCACATCCGTGCGGAACCTGCAAAAATTGTTACCAAGTTTAAAATACTTAGACTGATATTTTAGATAGAATATTATCCTTTAGTATAACGTCCCATGTTTATGCTCAGAGGCTAAGGGAAACTGGAGAATATTCAGAAAACTCATGTACTCGGTGTTTCTACCAGCAAGTTTATTCGGCGAAACATGGAATCGCAAGAGATCCCACGCACAAGAGGTGAACAATCTAGCAGTGGGCTACGTATGCCTACAATACAAAAAAGTTTAATCTAATACAAAAAAGTTTAATCTAATTACATATAATATAGATTCAGTTGTTTGAGTGCCGGTCATTCTGAGAGTTTCTTGTGGCTAAGCGGTATATACTTTTGACGTGAGAAATCCGTGTTGGATTCTCAGCAAGAGTTCATGTGGTTCCGTTTTCCTCGTTAAGCTGTAAATCCATGCCTCATATAGTCTCGCTGCTGAAAGCGACGTGAAACCCAAAATCAGATCATTCAAATCAACCGTTAATTCAAGTTTTGAAATTACTTTGCCTTAATTAAGAAATAAAATCTGGCGAAACCAAATCACTGTTAATAAATAATAATAAGATTTCCCAAAAATACACAAGAAAGAAGTGAAGCTGTGACAGGTAATGGATTACAGAAACGGTATTTTTGAACCATTGGGAGAAGAAATAAAGAATATAGCAGAAGAAATAAAAACAAATAAGCAATAGGGTAAAGAATACAGAAGAAATAGGTATCATAGAGAAAGTAGGAATACGAAATGATAAAATGTTGATGTTAAGTGTAGATATCAAAGCTGTTTTTCTGTTGAAAAATATATTTTGAAGGTAACGGAGGAAGAAGTGAAAGGTAAGAAAGATAAATGAAAGAAAGGAAAAGTGATAAAAACCTTAAAATTGATATGGAAGAATAGTAAATGAAATGAAATGAAATCTTTGAGTTTTACGTCCCACGGTTATGCCGGTTAGGCTAAAGGAGACGGTGATGATGAGAGATGAGTGAAATGGTGGAATGAAGAAAGTGGGAGGAAACGGGAGAACCCCGAGAAAACCCACGAGCACGGTGTTTGTCCACCACAAAGTTCACTTGGCGGGGGCTGGGATCGAACCCGGGACCCCAAGCACCAGAGGTGAACGCTCTACCACTGAGCCACCGCGCCCCCCATATGGAAGAATAGTGTCTGTACGATAGAGAATAGCTAGTGAGAAGTAAAGAAACTACTAAGTATAGGATCAAGATTAAGCCCAGTATTATCAGAAATTATAATGAAGAATGGAAGCAAAATGTGAGAGAAGAAGGGGAAAATCGGCTATGATTTACAGACATGTGGACGATTGTTTAGAAACTTGGAAAGGAACAAAGAGACAATTTTAACAGTGTGTGAGAAGGATTGAGGATAAAGGAAAAGGAATAAGCCTAGAGGTGAAATTAGAAGAATGCTATGAAATCAATTTGTTGGATATAACAATAAAAATGTAGAAAAGAAATTCAAAAAAACGTGGTACAGAAAAGGATTCCTCAGCAAGTGTGTATTGTCACAGAAGGAGCGAAGTAAATGAAGGGCTTTTATTAGAAATATGAGATAAAAGGATAGAAGGGATCGAGGTGAAAACGAGAAGGGAGAGGATGACAGAGCAATTACATATTTTGTTAATGGAGCATGTATACAATAAAGCAAAATTGAATAAGGAGAGCAAGAAAGAAGAGAGAAGAAAAGAAGTGAGGGAAAGAAAAGAAAAGATGGCTTGGAATGGAAAGCATAGGAGAAAGGATACAAGACCTGAAGTAAATATCATTGGAGAAAAGAGGAGTAAGAATATATAGGAAAGAGATTAGAAGCGTACTAGATTTATTGTAAATGCAGAGAAGAAGCGAAAGTGAAAAAGATAGTAGCATATAAAATTAGATGCAAAGAATACGGAATGATTTAAATAGGATAAACAACAAAGAAGGTAGAAAAATAATTAAAAACCACAAGGACGACGCTACAATGAAGAGGGATAATAATGCAGTATATAAGTATGTGAGAAAACAGAACACGAAATAGACAGGGAAAGTGTGGAAGGACTGCAAAGGGAAAGAAGAAGTGTTATGAACAAAAATGGAAAGAGACGGAATGGATACGAAGAGAAGAGAAAGAGGTACTGATGAATTGAAATAGTGCGTTGAATATCCACGATTTCTGGAGAAAGATTTTGGATAGAGCGTGAAGAAAGATAGCACAAGTGTATTGAATTATTTATAGAGTGACGCAAATGTCCAATTAATATCTTAAGTTTCTAAAACTTGAAAGTTTTATCATTAAAAGTTGAGATCTGTATGTAATTAAAAGTTGTTATAAAAATAAAAGGATCTCATTGGTTCTTAGAAATAATCTCCTCTCATTTTCTGAGATATACAAGCTTAGCTTTAAATTTTATTTCATAGTGTGCCCGATTAAGTTAATAATAGTTTGCCGAAACTGTAACACTATTATTTGTTAAAAGCGATTTGCTTTGATCAGTTTTCACTTTTCAATATTTAATTTATACGTTATCTTATAAATTTAGTACTATTTTACCCTCCCTGCTTATCTACTAGCTAGATCATATGTCTTCAGTGCAAATGATCCCGGGTTTGGTTTCCGGTAGGGAAACGTTGAAATAGTGGGGACTACATCTTAAAATGTAGAAACATGTCCTACAAAGTCTCAGTGTTGAAATGGAATGCTAAACCTGAACAAACAAACCAACATTCCTTTCTTGAGAGCTACAGTTACTTATAATCAATATTTCCTTCTTTATATTCTTCAAATAAATTTTGTTTTACGATTTAAACCAAAATTGTCATTACAAAATATCTTAAATTTTGTTCGTATTGTCTTTAACCTTAACATACAAACTTATCTAAATTTTCCATTGCTTAATAGCTTATAGGCAAAATGATAATAATGTAGTACGTTAGGTAAATATCAACCTCTTACTACTGAATGTCGACATGCATAAAGTAAAATTGTAATACCTTCTGTGTAATTTTTGTTTCCAAACATTGAAATCAGATTGAACTTGACTGTAATAGTTACACATTGCTGAAGCTATGTTTTCATATAATAGAGCTTTGGTCTTACCATATCAAATTACGTTTTCAAAACTGCATTAGACACAAATAGCATTACTACCTAACCAAGAGACAAAAACAGTATCAAGTAGTTTAAACCTGACTACAAAATGCACGAAGTCAACCATATACTCCCCTCTCTTTCATGGTAGGAGAAACACTGTAGAGGGCTAGAGCAAAAATTTAAATTCACAAGCCAGGCTCTGGAACTCAATTGGTCTTGAGCAAACGGTCCATTATGAGCACTAGCCCTGTTGTAAGTGGATAGCGAGCGAAACCTCCAATCACATTAGTGAGCGCGAGCACGAGCGAATATGAGTCCTATTAAGGAGACAGCCAAATAGATCGAGTTAACGCGGGTCGTGTTGATACATTGATAGAAATATGAAGAACTAGAGATGCTCTTTCCTATGTCGCAGTATTGATTCGAGCACTGTCGATTCTAGAGTTCGATTCGAGATATTCTCTCCTAAGATGGCGTATTCTGCAAGTTTCAGTCAGCTATACCTTTTAAAAAATACTACACTTATTAATAATACATAAATGGTGTTCTAGTTATCTACATCTCTGCCACATATTGTATAACTTGTCATGTTTTCAGCTCTCTGCTCTCGTGGTATTTAACTAATCTTAATCCCTCCAATGCTGTAGATGTAAGAGAAGTGGAACTTATGAAAATCTGTGGAAGGGACACTAGAACAAGTACCTAAAAATTACCTTAGATTTTGAACAGTACCAAATGCCAAAACCCTTTACGTTATCCGCTCTACGCTTTACGGCACTAAATTGGAAATTATTATTTTTAAAGGTAAATCGTGGCGCCTATGATTTTTAACTAACAAATTCCACGAAAACAAAAATAATTATATACTATAAACGAAATATCAATGCTCAATTTGGTAGAACTGTCTGCTAAAGCGATCGTGAACCCATTTACAAATATACTTTTTTTGTACAAAATATCAATAAATAACGTGCGATTTGTATGAGAGATAGGACTATTGTTAATTTTAACAGTAAGTAAGAATTATTTTATGCAGTAATTGCCATCATTAGCAATTTCTAACGTAGTCAAACTAGGTCTACTTACTCCACAACCAAACAGTTGCCTTGCCAAGGTTTCATAGGACACTTGTACGTTACATAATTGTGGCAAAATATGCAACAAGGCATAAACATGTAGTTCAATAAATTAACAAACTTAATAGTTTGACAATTCTCTAGGTAGTAGTCTTTACGAGAATATTGACAGTGTAAATGAATCGCTTTCTGTTAAAAGGGCGCATGTGCAATAAAAACATTTTGTCCGAAAATGACAAAAACTGTTTTCGTACGAGAAGGAAAAAATGCCTTATATTTAAACACGTTTCAAGAAACATGTCCTTTTATCACAGATTGTATCATCTACCTCTAAAACTTCTTTAAAATTGTGAAAAATGTTACACATGCCGTTTTAACAGAAACCGATTCAAATACAATGCATATGCCTTTCACCCAATGTTATTGACTGTTACAAGATAAACGAAGAAATAAAATCACTTACATTTGACATATTATGAAATACCAAAGAACGTGAATTAGTTTCGTCCTAACATTTTTCCTGGGAACACAGACAATCAAGAATAAAAAAAGACACATTGCTATGGAATCTTACGTGAAAAACACCTCTTTATCATTTTCCAATATGGCGGATCGATTCGATATATGCGAGTTCGATACCATCAAAGATCTCGAGTCAGGACATTTTTCTAGTTCTTTATATTATCTCAATGTGTTGATAATAGCAGGCCAGGGCTCGATTGAGTGAAACTGAGAAAGCATAAGCCTTCGTGAAACAAGTGTGAGCGAAATCCACTAAGTATAATGAGTCTATGCCCATTTGAGCTAGAGGAAACCCACTTCTGGAACAGAGCACATAAGAAAACTAAAACTAGTAAAAAAGTATAATAGTAATACTTAGCTTAGCTTATTACCAAATCAATAATCGGAACATATTTTGCAAGGTTGTTATAAACTATATATCTACATTCGATAAAATAAAACATCTTATTTGGGATTGCATCACTGGAACACAGCTGAGCAGTTCGAAATGAAGTTTAGAATATTGTTATCACCAACCTGGAACTGGGTTTTTATTATGTAACTTTCATTAAAATGTGTATCTTAAAAGGTCAAAAAATATTTTTTTAAAAATCATTATTTCACGAGCCCGTCAAGTTAAAACACCGTACTTCGGTATATACAATCCTCATTAAATACAAAATGTGTTCCAGTGCTTCTGAAAATTTCGTGGAATGAAAGAAAATAGCATTTTTCATCCCCCCACCCCACTGAAAGCAACATTGTCTGTTGTTTCTGACCCCATCAAGAGGAAACGACTGAACAGTTTCGAAACGATTTTGGAAACATAGTTCATGTCTATTTCGAATTATCTTTTTCTATCATGTAACTTTGATTAAAGATCCTGTCCAAAGGGGGATGTAGGATGTACAAAATGTATGTCAAAAATATAGCATTTTATGATGTATTTCTAAATCCTACTTTAATTTATATTTGCTTGTCATGGGGAAAAGTTGATTTAAATGTTTTCCGTAAATATTTTCTACCCGTGCGAAAAAGGGACATTTCAGCTAGGATCAGTGTAAGATAAATATAGAGAAAGAGATTGAAATGGCTCGCAGCAATCTTGGTAGCAAGACACTTTCTCGACTTGTTTTTGTACAGAACATAATGTATGTAGCCAGCTATCCGCCTTTAACAATCTAGTGTTCTCCAGGTATAAATGTGTATTATAGAAACTACTGAACAATTGAGCCGTTGTGAATCGAATGTTAGAACGGAAAATGAATTTCACCGAGATCGAACACAATACATCATGTTGTTAGGTAGAAGCCTTTTACCAAATACGCCATCACAGATCTGATTAAAGACTATCATTCATCTTTTACAACAATGTTAATAGTATTCGTTTGTAATTTGCCACATATTTATATGATATTGTGATGACAGCATTGTGTAGCTATTGGCTTTTCTAAGGCGGAAAAATCTTATACGCGTAATGTAAAAATTAATTAAACTTACATTTGTTGTTGTTTATCAACGTACACTTGGTTTAGTCCATGTAGTTGACGTCATATTTCATTCAGCAAAAAATATTTAAAAAATATATACGAAAAATATATCTAAATAGAAAGTAGATTTAATTTGTAAATAGTACAATGATAAAATAACTTATATGTGTTCTTAACCAGTCGTGTGTCTCTCATGTGTAGTTAGCGCAAATACGTATTCCGTATCGATTCATTTACACCTGTTTCCACTGTTTTTCGTTGTTTCACAATGACCATATTTCAATGTCGTATATAAATAACTCTTTAGTAGTAGTAAATAACTCTTTAGTTCTGCAACGTTAAAATTTTGTATCCAACATACTAGGATCAATCAGCCTCACAGCTGAAAATTATTGCAACACTCGAGTAAATGATTAATGAATATTTTTGCTTCATTGCAAAGCTCTCTGTTGCTCAATGTATATTAAATAACACGGTTGACATCAACATATCAACTTGTAATTAATATATTTCTGAAAACCAGCTATAAGACATTTCTCATTCAGAGACATGTCCTTTACACTCCTTTTTACCATTTTGTTAAAAGTTACTCTATGATTTACTATCAATGGAGGAATTTAGGCATCTTGCGATACTAAGCAATTTATAGCAGGAGACCCCTCACCTACCAAAACACCAACCTCCATGATAACTGTCCACCAATGAAATCGTCCCCAAATATGTCTGACAGTTTTTCGTTTAAGAAAGGACTTGCTTTATGTTTTAGTAGTACATTTACTTCTTAGTACATAAAGGTATATTTGGGATCAGCAGGTCAGTAGATGACGTCACAGGGCGCTTTCCGATCAGTGTTGAATAAGAACTATTAAGTCATTTTGACATAAAATTTAGGTTTGTTATGTTAGAGTAATAATCTAATGTGCCATACAAAACAAAACGTGACAAGTTATAAAAATAATTTAGAAAACATAATTATAGTAAATGTTATTTTTTCTTTTGCGGCGTAGTCAGCTTATTTAGTCGGAATCTGACGCTGTTCGTCACTTAAGAAATATAGCTATTTCAGGAAACCAAATTTGCAAAAAAAAAAAAGAAAAAGAAAAAAGAAAAAGAAAGAAAGAAAAGAAAGAAAGAAAGAAAGAAAAGCAAAGAAAAAAGCTAATCTTAAAACAGCCAACAGTAATGTCTATGCTTTCGGTTCCCAGGTTATAGGAGGCTCAAATTTTGAGCCTCACTTTTGGATACAAGAACATGTACACCACAATCATTTGATCGCCATTAAGCACGACATAATGGTAGGCTTGACATAATGGTACAACCTCTGTCCAGAAATTTCTGTGAATGTTCCTACATTTTAAATGGATTGTTGTCTTACTTGAAACAACAGTTAGGCCTATTATTCTTCGAAGTAATCTCCGTTAATGGTAATGCACTTGTGTGAACAGCTGTACAGCTGGATCGGAACATTACGTTGGATATCTGAAATTTTCGAAAACCTCTGGTCCTTTAGGACTGCTTTCAATTTGGAGAACAAGAAAATGTCCGGAAGAGACAAGTCTGGAGTGTAAGAGGTTGTTTGGGTGACACAAGTCCCTTGTTGGCACTTGCACTAGAAAGGTAGAGTATGGCCGGGAATTGTCGTGGAACAGGATCCAGTCTCTTGCTTGGAGTACTGGGAGCTTACCCGCTTGTTCCTTTACAGCAGACTTTTCAGTATATCCACGTACACAACGGCATTTAACATGGTCCCCTCAAAGAGAAATTCTTAATGGATGAAACCCTCAGAGTCGAAGAAAACTACAGGTATTGTCTTGATATGGGATCTATTACTTCTAGCCTTCTTGCTTTTCGGCTACCCTGGACCCAGCTACTCAATATGTTAATGCTTGCCTTCAGGGTCGGACCTTAGGTACCAGGGCTTATCGGTCGTGACTATGGTTTTCAATTAATTTGGATCTTGATCTGCCATGTCAATGATGTTTCCACAGGTGTCATGCCGAAGTTGCATTTGTTCCGGCGTCAAAGTGTGGGGCATGAGTTAGGAGCAAGGCTTGCGTTTTCCAATATCCTGTATCACTATGAGATGGTCCGTGTCACAACCAATTCCTACTTCCTTCTTTATCATTCGCACCGTCACACAACAATCCTAGGCCGAAAGTTCCTTCACTTTCTGTACGTTGTCCAAGATGCGTGTATTTGCAGGTCAGCCAGGTCGGGGGCGTGTCCCGCCCTTCTCGGAAACGTTTATACCACTCGTAAGCACACTTCAAGGTGACAGCAATTTCTCCGTAAACTGATGTCGGCATTTCATGAGCCCCTGCTTTTCGAAGTTTGAAAAAGATCAGCATATTCGTTCGCTGCTCGTTTCGCACCCATTTTCCGTTTTGACCGCGCAGGCTCACAGTGGACGACCACATGTGTTAGATGACAAGGCTCTGATACCACCCATCGAAGAGCATAGTAGTCTAACGACTAATGAACTTGAAGAAAATTCCATGTTTCCGGTGAAACATTCAGACTACATCTACACTTCCAAGTATAACAGACATTGGTTGTCGCCACATAACCCTATTCCTCACACCTCAAGTCCGCCTCTGCACACACGAAAGATTATGCTTTCTTTACGGTGGCATTGTCAGAAAGTGTGCATTATGAGGTTCTTCCGGCTGGTCAAACCATCACTGTTGACCTCTACTCTCAGCCATGCATTGATGAATAGCAAGATTGTGCTGTTCCTGCACGACAATAAAAAGCCAAAGGTGGTAAAGAGAACCTGGGAGCCCTTTCAATAACGGCTGAGAGACACTGTGCCATGCACCATATTAACTGGACTTTGCGCCAACAGCTTACCATCTCTTTCATTTCCTCGACAATCACCTACGTGGGAAATCTTTTGTAAAAGCCGTATTCCGCAAGTTTCAGTCAGCTCTATCTTTTAGAAAATACTACACTTACTAATAGTACATACATGGTGTTCTAGTTGTCTACATCTCTGCCACATATTGTATTACTTGTCATGTTTTCAGCGCTCTGTGCTTGTGGTATTTAACTAACCTTAATCCCTCCAATACTGTAGATGTAAGCGAAGTGGAAGTTAAGATAATCTGTGGAAGGGAAACTTAGAACAAGTGCCTAAAAAATACCTTAGATTTTGAACAGTACCAAATGCCAAAACCCTTTATGTTATCCACTCTACGCTTTATGACACTAAATTGGAAATCATTATTTTTAAAGGTAAATCGTGGCGCCTATGATTTTTAACTAACAAATTCCACAAAAACAAAAATAATTATATACTATAAACGAAATATAAATGCTCAATTTGGTAGAACCGTCTGCTAAAGTGAACGTGAACCCTTTTACAAATATACGTTTCTTTTGTACAGAATATCGATAAATAACGTGCGATTTCTATGAGAGATAGGACTATTATTCCCTTTGACAGTAAGTGAGGATTATTTTATGCAGTAATTGCCATCATTAGCAATTTCTAACGTAGTCAAACTAGGTCTACTTACTCCACAACCAAACAGTTGTCTTGCCAAGGTGTCACAGAACTCTTGTGAGTTACATAATTTTTGCAAAATTTGCAACAACGCATAAACATATAGTTCAATAAATTAACAAATTTAATAGCTTGACAATTCTCTTGGTAGTAGTCTTTACGAGAATTCTGACAGTGTAAATGAATCGCTTTCGGTTAAAAGGGCGTATGTGCAATAAAAAAATTTGTCCGGAGATGACCAAAACTGGTTTTTGCGAGACTGAAAAAGAAAAATAAGTTATGTTTATAACACGTTTCTAGAAACACACGCGAAGACCTGGAGAACGCACTCACGAACGCCGAGTAATAATCACCAGTGTATTGTGCAGCTTCAGGAACATTGGAAAAAGGTATTGGATGTTGATGGAGATTACTTCGAAACCTAAAGATACGTACGCCCACTATATTGCTGTTTGTTTATCACTGCAGTAGAACGGCAAGAACGCTTTTCGTTACCTTGTACATCAACACTGTCACTGTTAGTCTCTGATCACGAAAACTAAAGATTCGATATTATTTATGGTTTCATTTATTGTTACATATCACTGCTTCCTATCTTCTAGGGGTTGTAAAGAAGTTTGAAGGTAAACTCAAATGATATCAGACACGTAGTTATTTATTTCAGCTATCCCGTAAGCTATGGATTTCACACTAATATCAATCATTTTTTTATTACACGTATTCCCCTTTCCGAACCCCCAGGGACGTAAGCCCTCTTACCCTCAACAGGGTATCTAATCTTGGACTGAAAGCTCATTAGGGTGCCAGCAATTAAGTCAACGACACGGAAAATTATTGATTTGTCACTAATATATGTTAATTTAGATTATTTTACATAGTCCCTCCGCGAGCATTGGTGGGGCTGAACTTGAACTCAAACCACATCGAAATAGTGACGATTAATCTCAGCAACCTTGAAAGCTATAGATTCCGCATTATTATTGGTCATTTCTAATTTATTTTTTTTAATAAATTACCCGTCCTAAGTATCCCAGGGATTTTTACCAGAACAGTATTCTCTTCCAGGTTGTAAATAATATATATAGTAAGTTTGGTTGAAGTTTTTGCAGGCATTCTAGAGTTATGCTGGAATATCCGTCTATCCATCATATATATATATATGTATATATATATATATATATATATATAT
This sequence comes from Thermobia domestica, assembly GCF_964235325.1. Classification (NCBI taxonomy): domain Eukaryota; kingdom Metazoa; phylum Arthropoda; class Insecta; order Zygentoma; family Lepismatidae; genus Thermobia; species Thermobia domestica. The sequence goes on along the minus strand of NC_137454.1, from coordinate 108,127,764 downwards.
ATATACGAGGGTCATTCAATAAGTAAAGAGACAAAGTCTATATTTTTAACACTAATCAATTTTTTTTTTTTTTTTTTTTTTTTTTTTTTTGTTTCAGGGGTGTTAGCTGGCAACCTTGGGATATGCTCTGATCTGCTGTTTCGTAATTTTATGTAAACATAACTTCAAAAATATCAATTCATCATGGCAAGTTCTCTAGAAGATTGCACCTTAGAAGAACAGCGCTCAGTCATTAGGTTTTTAGTCGCAGAAGGTGTAAAACCAAGTGAATTTTTTTCTCGAATGTTGAAAAGGTACGGTAACAGTTGTATGAACCGTGCGAATGTGTACAAGTGGGTTGATCGGTTTAAAAGTGGCCGAACAAGGTGATGAATCCCGATGTGGACGTCCAGTGGAAGTTTCTGGTTCTTCGTTGGAATCGAGGATTGACGGACTTGTTCGTGATAACAGAAGAATTACTGTTGAAATGATAGCTGCGGAAGTTCAAGTAAGTGTTGGAACTGTTCACAATGTCATTAGGAACATTTTAAAGTACAGAAAAACGTGTGTCAGATGGGTTCCCAGACGGTGCAAAGGGGTAAATCGAAAGATTTCTTCGCCAAGGGAATTAGGAAGCTGCAAGAAAGATGGGACAAATGCATAACTGTAAAGGGTGATTATATTGAAAAATAGCCTTAGTTTTGAAAGATTGAAATAAATCTTTATTGAGCTATAGCAATTTGTCTCTTTACTTATTGAATGCCCCTCGTATATATATATATATATATATTTATTACCTGAAATGTCCGGGAGAATAAGTGTGTGGTAAATACTTCAATACCCTTCTCCCTTTCGATTTCTAGCGAAAGCTTATGTGGTTCGGATCGACGTTAAGCTGTAGATTCACGTATCATGTACCCTCATGGGAGCTGAACTTGAATTTGGGGCCGCAATGACTCAGTTGTTGAGCGTTCATCTCTGGCGCACGGGTTCCCTGGCTTGACTCCAAGTGAACTTTGTGGTGGACAAATTTCGTATGCGTGGATTTCCTCGGGGTTCTCCCGTTTGCTCCCACTTTCTTCATTCTACCATTTCAGTCATTTCTTATAATCACCGTCTCCTTTAGTGTAGTTGGCATAACCATGGGGCGTAAAATTCAAAGATTTCATTTCATTTCTGAACCTGTATTTAAACGGCACTGGGATTGTCACGATTTACGTAAGTGAACAAGAAAACTAGACCTACGGATTCGACATTACTTTCCATCAATTTCTATCAGTTTTATAACTCATCGTGTCCCACTCCCCCGTAGATGTAGAGGGTCTTCTATTCTTTTCGCACTGCATTCTTTTTCAGATTTAAAATATTATGTGTACCAAGTTCCTTGTAATTGCTCCAGACTTTTCAGAGTTATGCTACAACATGTTTATATTTATGCTCGTTTGGGTTTGGATTTGTGTTTTGTGAGGAAATAAGAAACCCACGATTTTCAGTTAGTAAATTCAAAGCATGGATCATCATAGGAAGTTTATAATATGCTAGGCTCAAATCACTAAATCCTTTGTAGTGCCACTAGAGCTTTCGGCTCTACGTATAAATCAACAGTAGCCATATTAAACATTTTCTCTATTAGACGTATTGTCAATGTTTTCAGATTTATGATACACCGAATAGAGGCGCTCAACAAGAGATTATTAACAAAACCCTTTCAAGAAATTAAAAGAAAATTTACATGTTAAAATAGCATTTTATCTACTAAATGAGTGTTGGCAGAGTCACTGTCACAACTAAATAAGAGGAGAAACATTGGTTAGGAAGCCAGAAATGAATTCCAAAATTTCACATACACGTATTGTGTTGATTTCTAACTTTACCTTTGAAGCTCGCTCAACACCTAGATTAACGTCACCTGTTAAGATGAGTGCAAAAAATTCATATGAGGGTTTTTTACAATTATTATATGTTTATTCCTATATTTTGCAATACTGTCTAATAATACTGTATTTCAATAATACTATATAATACTGTCTAATATTATTGCCATTTTGTTTTAATCATAGTAAGTGTTCAAAGTGTTATGCATGAACCCCGATGCAAAGTTCATATTGTTAAATCAATGTCTGACAAATTCTCATTAAATATGTTTGATTCATATGTTATGTCAGTGATAATGAGACTTATAAATTATTTAGCAGACAAGTTTGCTAATACTATATACAGTAAAACCTGTCTTCAACGGACCCTTTATTAAACGGAAATATTTCACGATCCCATGAATTTTGGAGAACAAAACGTGTAAAACTCCCTTCATTAAGCGGAAACTGTGTTACGCGGACAACGGAAAGAAAAATAAACGTTTAACGGAAAATTCTGAGTTCCGGACTACAGCGTTTAGAAGATGTTTAGACATTCTGTGAGACATATACATTACACTGTTTGCGATAAAATGTTCGTTCTTTTGTTAAATATTTATGGACAGTGTTGACCTTCCAGAACTACTACTCATATTCACCCCCACAAATTACCATTAATTCCCGCAACTTAATCAAGAATCATACGGAATGTCGGAAAAAAGAAAACGAGATAGAGGAAGAAGAGGAATACAATACCGAGTTCCAAGAACAAAGTAGAATAAATACATATCAAGTAGTCCAGTAAAGATAGGATTGAGAAAGGAACAAATTAGTAACAAGCTGAAAATTGGTATGGAAGTAGGGGGATGTGTCAGGAATAACATACTAAAAGTCCCCTAAAATCCCACTGTAGCTTTTCCCGCAATTTTAAAAAATGTCCGCCATCTTTAGACGACGACAAGGAATTTATGGAAATCGTCACCCTTTATGTTTATTCCTCTAACCACCGTTCTAATTATCACAAAGCCATGAATCATATATGGTTGGAAAGCTTGAAAGACAGAAAATCTAAGTAAATAACATATATGCCCATCGTGCTAAATTTCTAGAAGAAGAGGAAGAAGAAAACAGCTTTTTTATTTAAAAAAGATATATTTTCAGAAATCATGAGAAGTTTGCAACACTGACAGTTATTGCACACCAACGAAACACCACCAACTGATGTCCTTGATATTTATCTCGATCATAGCCAACAATGACACAAATCGGTACAATACAAGCCGAGAAAAAAAATATAACTTATGTTACTTTCTGACCTCTTTGTACAAAAGTGCATAAGGTGACATACACTTTCACGGTTCTAGTCACCTTCTTTTATCACATAGGACCAAGAGTTATATATCATTGGAAATCTTAAGAAACGTAAATTCGAACGAGGTAACAGTTATACTAATCAAGCCCAATTTGTGGAAGAAGCGCAAAACTCAAAATTTCGGGACAAAACGTGATTTTCGCAATAAATTCTTTAAAACTTGCAACACTGACAATTATCGTATGTTAACAAAAATCAGTTACCGTTTTCACTATCATCATTATTAATTTACTCCTAAAATGGCCAACGTTTTTTCCAATGGAGTAAGCTTTTATGATACATAGTGTTACATCACTTAAATATAGCACAAAAATCATTTATTGACACCATTAGAAAGTAACAGAAATTGGTAGTATCCTATTCATAGGAAAATAGTAATTCACACACTAAAAATAACTCTCAACTACAATAGTCATTTGAATGTAATTTTTAAAAAATGTCTTGTTTATAACTAGAATGCAATTTTCCTCCTAGTATTCTTCAAATCAACTTAATTTTTACATTACACATTAGTATGCACTTTAAGAACATTCGAACTTATTTTATTAGAAATCGATGAGGTTATCATTATCTCGTTCCTCTCTATGGTCTTCATCATTTGGTTTTGCATTCATGCATCCAATTCCTCGACACTGACATAAATTAGAGCACACAATTCCTGCTTTTCGACAACCGTACATACATTTACAGCCCTTTTTACTGTTACAGGATATTACACGGAGCGGGTTCCTTGGTCATTCTTGCTGATATGAGGATACCTCCTAATGTTGTCCATTCATATTCAGTCGCTCGCATATCATCGAGCAATACCTGGGCTCAAAAAACGTACACTGTCAAAGAATGAATGGAATATACCACTTTTAATGTACACAAACAAAGGTAATGGTCTTTCGGATTTAATCATTCAAGATATAAGATACCTTCGTGTTCTGAATATCCAAACTGAAATCCACCTTGTATACTATGTAACATGGATGATTCTCAAGTGGTTGAAGACACCAACTTGCCCGAATTGGAAGGGATTTATGCAGCTGGTGACAAGCAACAACCATAAGTACCAAGCATATTAAGTAGTAATTCAACCTTTCTTCAATCTTCAGCCAATAAGCATGGATGCTGTATACTCGGCGCTTATGTTTGCCAGCAAAGGATGTGCAGAAAAGAAGCAAAAAAGCGTGCTTAGTCACGTTGGATCAACCTTTGTACTCTAAAGCATGTGACATTGTAGCAGCATGTAGAAATTCTGGTGAATTATCGTCAGTGATTGTTAGACTTGGGGGTTTTCCACACTATAATGTCATTTATGGAAACAGTTGCATATATAATGAAAGGTAGTAGCATTGAAGAACTTAGGTCTTGTGTGTATGCTAGTAACTCCATGCCACAGATAAAACCAGGCCATTCTTATTGCTTGTGCTTTGCGAGCTAATTTTTTTAAAACACAGTTAGCAATTACAATATATACTGTTTATTTAATGAATCAGACGCCATTGAGGAGTTTGAGCGTCGATTGCGAGATGTTTGTATTCCTCTGATGAGTGAAGAAGATATCGATACTGTTGTAGTGGTTCAACATTCAAACATAGTCAATCAAGATTGCAAATGACCTGAAGTTATTCATTGACGCTGCTGCAGAAACAAGCCGTATCTCTAAGTTATTCGCTCTGTACTTTCAGCTTGTAGAAATTATGCGTCTTTTAGTTCGAAAGAACTGGAGACTTGAATCTTCATCTTCACTGCATGTGAGAAATGTTACCATACTTCTATGCAGCTGAGCATCTTTTGTTTGCCAAATACGCACATCTGTACTTACAAGAAATGTTGCGGTTGGAGGATGAAATGGATCTTCATGAGTTTCAGCTATTTACAGGAGACGGTTACTTCACTATTCGTAGAAAAGATATATTTTGGAGTGGCACATGGTCTGATAGGACGATTGAGCAGGTTTTAGCGAGAGCAATGAAGAGCAGCGGTGGACTGACCCATAGGAGAGGCATAACTGAAAAGATAATATCTAGGTGTGTGTCAAGTATGTCAGCAGCGTGCCACTTACGAGAATGTCTTGAAAAATTATTAAACAAAGATAGGCAAGAACTTCACACTGGTCGGCATGTGGACCTGTACTAAAGCAGTCAATCGCGTGATATATTACATCTAAAGAAATTCTTGCGTTGGTTTTGCTAGCATTCTCCATTCGCTTCATATCCGGAGCTCGCGTCCCTAAGCACTGGCATGGTAGGTAATGAAATGGTCAACTGATAAATCTAAGGAAATCGGATTGCCTGATATGGAAGGAATGTTTGAACGGACTTTTGGAAATGTGAAACTTAAACAAAAAGATCCGTATCCGTGATGAGCCACTGGCTGTAAACACCATACTTCAACTGAATCATATGAGTAGAAGTCCGAAAAAGAACTCCAGCAGTGTTTTGCTTACGAGCTTGCACCCTATTTACTTTCTCTTTTCACAGAAATGTCCATGAGAAAAACGAAAAAGTCCGCTTTGTACGACATGTTTGAATGTCGGACAAATTTTAAAACTCAATTTGAAAACACTGTGTACGTTATAGATGGAAGCTGGCTTCTACATCATGTTGTTTGGCCACAAGAACATACCTTGACGTGCACAACTCGTATGTGTCCTATGTACTTACAAACTCAGGAAGGAAAGCAACAATTACTTTTTTTTATGGGTATTGCACTGAAAACTGTATAAAAGCCGCTGAGCTGGAGCAACGTGAGTCAAGGGTTTAATCAGCTTTGGTGTTATTCACAAATGAAACCACATTATTAACAAAAAAAGATAAATTCTTAGGTAATTTCCAAAATAAGGATTGTTTCGCCTGTGAGTTGATGGTTCATTTGACACAAGCTGGAATTCAAACCCAGCAAGCAAGAAGTGATACTGACTCACTTGTAGCTAAAACTGCTGTAGCCAAGTCTTTAAATCCTTGTAAGCACGTAGTGATAATGTTGACATGATGTTGACGCGAGGATGTTGACATTTTAATCATTTTGCTTGAACAAGGTAATAATCAGTACAACATCACATTTCGAAAGCTTGGACGTCTACAAGACGTGAGTAAGGAATTTAGTACTAAGAAGTTGTAAGATACACAGGCAAATATACTAACTGGTTTGCTCAGCTACCATGCTTTAACTAGATGCGACATATCATGTGGTTTGTATCGACAGGGAAAGAAAAAGACATTCTGATTACTTCAAAAACGGGAAGATTTATATCGATCACTTGAAGTTTTGAACCACGATAATGCTAGTGTACAATCTATGAAGCTGGCACATCATTTCTACTAACACACTACGATTCTCCACCAATAGTAACCTTACGGGATGAATTCCAGTATCATTCATACATCCTTGCAGTAAGTCGCTCCCCATTCAGAACGAAATACAATTGGCAAAATTGCCACCCACCAGTGATGCTGCGAAACACCATATCATCAGGTTCAATTATACCGTGGAAATGATTTGCGAGCGACTGAATATGGATGGACAACATTAGGAGGTATTCTCGTACCCAGCAAGAATGACCAAGGAACCCGCTCCGTGTAATATCCTGTAACTGTAAAAAGGGCTGTGAAAGTATGTACGGTTGTCGAGAAGCAGGAATTGTGTGCTCTAATTTATGTCAGTGTCGAGGAATTGGATGCATGAATGCAAAACCAAATGATGAAGACCATAGAGAGGAACGAGATAATGATAACCTCATCGATTTCTAATAAAATAAGTTCGAATGTTCTTAAAGTGCATACTAACGTGTAATGTAAATATTAAGTTGATTTGAAGAATACTAGGAGGAAAATTGCATTCTAGTTATAAACAAGACATTTTTAAAAATTACATTCAAATGACTATTGTAGTTGAGGATTATTTTTAGTGTGTGAATTACGATTTTCCTATGAATAGGATTCTACCAATTTCTGTTACTTTCTAATGGTGTCAATAAATGATTTTTGTGCTATATTTAAGTGATGTAACACTATGTATCATAAAAGCTTACTCCATTGGGAAAAACGTTGGCAATTTTAGGAGTAAATTAATAATGATGATAGTGAAAACGGTAACTGATTTTTGTTAACATACGATAATTGTCAGTGTTGCAAGTTTTAAAGAATTTATTGCGAAAATCACGTTTTGTCCCGAAATTTTGAGTTTTGCGCTTCTTCCACAAATTGGGCTTGATTAGTATAACTGTTACCTCGTTCGAATTTACGTTTCTTAAGATTTCCAATGATATATAACTCTTGGTCCTATGTGATAAAAGAAGGTGACTAGAACCGTGAAAGTGTATGTCACCTTATGCACTTTTGTACAAAGAGGTCAGAAAGTAACATAAGTTATATTTTTTTTCTCGGCTTGTATTGTACCGATTTGTGTCATTGTTGGCTATGATCGAGATAAATATCAAGGACATCAGTTGGTGGTGTTTCGTTGGTGTGCAATAACTGTCAGTGTTGCAAACTTCTCATGATTTCTGAAAATATATCTTTTTTAAATAAAAAAGCTGTTTTCTTCTTCCTCTTCTTCTAGAAATTTAGCACGATGGGCATATATGTTATTTACTTAGATTTTCTGTCTTTCAAGCTTTCCAACCATATATGATTCATGGCTTTGTGATAATTAGAACGGTGGTTAGAGGAATAAACATAAAGGGTGACGATTTCCATAAATTCCTTGTCGTCGTCTAAATATGGCGGACATTTTTCAAAATTGCGGGAAAAGCTACAGTGGGATTTTAGGGGACTTTTAGTATGTTATTCCTGACACATCCCCCAACTTCCATACCAATTTTCAGCTTGTTACTAATTTGTTCCTTTCTTGGCAGAAAAATGGGCTATCTTTACTGGACTAAAGATTCTTTCAGAAGTTGCAAGGAACTGCAAAAATTTGCCTTACGAAAAAATGATTCTGATTCACTTAGTGTAATTTCTCAGGCTAAAGTGTATGCGGAAAGTCAAGCAGCCAAGTACCAATGTACACAAAAGACCCTGCTTGGCTATTAGAAAAATAAAGAAAACGTGTGCGTAGCATATTTTGTATTCATTTTATTTTTTATTTTTTATTTATTTTTTTTTGTGTGTGTATTTATTCGTAGAAGAAAGAAGTAGACTACTGTAATCGAACAATGTACGTACAGCAATATATTTTCTCAGTATGCCCCTTTAGAAGCATTTTTTTTAAGAAAGGAAAGGTCGACCTCCACTAAGCGGAAACCTGACTTTAACGGAAATTTTTGTAAATCCCGTTCGATTCCGCTAAAGACAGATTTCACTGTAATGCTTTAGATCATAATTCACACAGAAATGCACCATTTTGTAGTTACTTCTAGCCTGCTAAATTTCAAAGTAATTTCAGAAAGAGAAGTGTCATATTGCCCTTCGAAAAGCAGCAGTTAAGGATGCCAATAACTTAACACATTTGCAATTCTTCCTTAAGACAATAATACGGAGTTATTGGGAAGAAAAAAATTATGTGAAATTGATCATTAGTGACATAAAAAGTAAACATTCCCGAAATAGAACATGTGCGAAAGAGGATAATGCATCCTTGTTGATATTCATGTCAAACTTTTAATGTTGTTTTAGGATGATGTGTCAAAACTCGTATAAGAGATTCTTTTTCATATTTGATCTACGTAAATCTATAAATTTAATGGATAAAAATATCTCGAAATAAAAGAGTAATTTTTGTATATGCTGGGGAGATGGAAATTGCTAAAACGATATTTGGTATTGTTCATTCTCTACGTAGCAGATAGACCTAACATAAAACTGTAACCAGCGACATATTAGATAAAATAAGTTTATTTATAATACTAAGTCTGGATGCTGATTGACTACACAAGCAATCTACACATACAGAAAGTGGTGGACAAGAACATTTTCTTAGATTTTCTAAATGTTATTCCATTTCTTCCTTATCTCACCGCACCAACCTTTTCACAGACATCCACTTTTATATATTACCTATCTTTTTTAGCATACAGGGCATAATTATAGGACATAAAAGACTGAAAGTTTCATCTCATTTGCAGATTTAAATAATCAACTAAGCAGTTGAGGGTTAAAGGTCGGAGAGAGCAACAAATATATGGATGGAAGCTAAACTAACATAAACTTTTGTTTATGCATTATGCATTTCGCCCCCTTTGGAAACATATTTGCATATTACAGTGTTGTAATATCTATCTATTAAAATGCTACAATATCAATTAAAACCTTTTTTTTAAGGGTTACGGGAATAGGGTAACATAGTGAAATCTTTATTCATCAATTAAGTTTCATCATGCAGAAAATAAGTTCCTACTCCCAGCCATTAGAGGGTTACGCCCTCTCTCTGGCATGGAGTTCAGAGCATCACTATTGAGTTCAAGGTAATGATATATGGGCAAAGTGCAGTAATCATGAACACAAATATTATTAAATGCATAATAAATTAATAAATTGTTTCTGAAAAAATATATAACAGAAAAGTGCAGATATATTATTGAGGTGCTAAGATACTAATAGAAATCACAATACATAATAAATATAATAGAATAAAGAATAATGATGATTATGAAAAATGAGGTGAAGTGCTTACACATCACAAACAGATTAATATTAGTAAGACAGATGCAGGGTTAAATCTTCTGTCCCGGGGCGGCTCGGGACTAATGAACACATTTGGAAGCCCTTGTTAGTGATGAGGATCTCTGTGCTAAGATGGAAAGAGATGAGGAAGATGATGATCAATGACATATACTGCATATATTTCCCTTTCAGCCGCAGGAAGATGTTCGTGTTTCACATACATAGACATGAATATATTTAAAGGTGAGTGTTTGTATCGATATGCTGCGTCGGTAAGTGAGTCGGTGTGAAGTAAATCCAAGAATAGCGGATGGCCTGTTTGGATGCGGGAGGTTATGTACCTAAGGCGGAGTTGTGCGAGATGCTCGGTGATCTTAGGAAAGTCTATATATTCATACGTGAGCCAAGTCGGATATGGAAGTTTAATTCGATATGCCAGTCGAATAGCATGTCGTTCCAGTATGCTAAGCTTTTCATAAAAAGAAACAGAAGCATTGCACCAAGCGGTATGCCCAAAAGTAAGGATCGGACGCAAGAATGCTTTGTAAGTATGAAGCAAAATATCGGCTTTAAGTCCCCAAGTTGTTCCTGTGAGGCGTCGCAAAAGATTTAATCTAAGATTGGCCTTGTCCGTTAGTTTTTTCAAGTGAGCATTCCAGCTGAGCTTTGAATCGAAAACCACGCCTAGATAGGTAGCAGTGGTGGAAGGGCGTACAGGATACCCATCAACAGTTATGCTTAAGAGAGTTGGGTTTCTATGGACTTTGGAACGACATTTAGGCGGTAGAAATACTAGAGCTTGTGTTTTCTCGGAGTTGATCATTAAGTGCCATTTCTTACACCACTTGACGAAATTATCGAGTGTTGTTTGTAAAGCAATGTTAAGCTGATGTACAGTTTTTCCGAGTGCAAGAAAAGCTGTGTCGTCAGCATATTGAAAAATAAAGACGTTGCGTGGTACAGAAGGAATATCGGATGCATAAAGGATATATAATAAAGGACTGAGAGCTGATCCTTGTGGTACACCAGTTAGAGGAAAAATCGGCCAGGAGAGTGCTGTACCAACTGTAACATAAGCTATGCGATTTGAAATGAAAGAATATATTAACCTGAGATAGCACACGGGAAGTTTGAACGACTGCAGTTTTTTAATGAGGCCATAATGCCAAACCTTATCGAACGCCTTCTCTAAATCCATAAGAATAAGACATGATGGTAAAGCTTTGTTATATTGATTAGTAATTATTGTGCTGAGACGAAGTAGCTGGTCATTTATGGAAAATCCAGGACGAAAGCCCGTCTGATGGATAGGCAAGTTGTGTCAAGGTACTTATGGAGTCGGCAAACGACAATTTTTTCCAGTAATTTACTGAATACTGAAGTGAGCTGAATGGGTCTGTAAGAGGATACTGAATGTATAGGTTTATTAGGTTTGTGAAACATGCAAACTTTGGAGACTTTCCAATCTGAAGGGTAGAAACCAGATTTAAGGATGAAATTGTATATTGTTACTAGGAGTAGCAGGAGTGATGGCGGGGCTTCTTTGATGTGTCTGTAAGATATCGAATCGATCCCAGGTGCTGTATTTCTTTTCCGTGCTAGTGCCGTGTGGAGTTCATTGACTGTGATGGGTGAAGTAAGAGGATGATTTGGGTCAATGACGTGCTCCGTGGAAGGTTGTAAGGCAGGAAGACAAGATATATCTGTCCGTTCACAAGGTTTGGAAGCAGCTGATGGTGTGAAAACGGCCTGTAACTGGGCAGCAAATGCATTTGCCTTTTCTGCATCAGAATTGAGAGGAGTACCGTCAGCTATGAGAGGATAGGTTATTGTAGTGCTTTTGCCAACAAGCTGATGAAACCGCTTCCAATAGCGAGAAGGATGAGCTTCCACGGATAAGTTGTTACAAGTTCTTATCCAGTTTCTACGTTTATAAACAACAAGATAGTTACGAACCGCTCTTTGCCATTGATGATGTAGGCCTAAATATGCATCATTTCCGGTTCTATAATATTCTCGAAGATGTTTTCGAGCTTGCTGTATAAGTGGAATGTAGGTTGGCGGTAATTTGGGCCTGTGCGGATGCACTTGTTCTGTTGGAATATGGTCCTGAGCACTAATTTGTATGGCTTTAGTGATAGTTGAAACACATGAAAGCAACTCAGTTTCATTAGTTGGAGGCGTTTCACAATGAAGAATGCGTTCAAGATCCTGCCGGAAAAGAGACCAGTTAGCCTTATCATATCTCGGAACATGACGATGGGCGATTTCTTGGCGTGGACGTTGTCCTCGAGTTAGTGTGAGTTTTACTGGATGGTGATCGCTCCCAATCGAGTCCAAAACTTCTAGCTGACAGTCTGAAAGAAGGTTTAGAGAAGTAATGACAACGTCAGGCGTGGTCTGGCTGATAGGTCTAGTGTGCGAAGGAAGGACATGAAGATGAAGATGGAGATTATTAGTTAGATATTGTTGAAGGTCTGTTTTTTCACGATCACTGCGACTATGTATATTAATGTCTGCCATGATGATAATATTTCGATAGTTATGGGCGATGTATCGGAAATATTCTAGCGGGATAGGTTGACGTGGTCGAATATAAATCGTACTAAAGTTGATGATTATAGGAGGAAAGTATATAGAGTACAGAAGATATTCCGGTAAAGTACTAAAAGCTGGCGGATTATATGACCTAACTGGATATTTTGGAGAAAAGCCTATTGCAACTCCTCCTTGCGCACGAGCCAGGTGATCATGATAGTCATGACGTTGTAGTTGATAGCCGGGAATGCGGGCTGGCATGTTCGGTTTTAAAGCGGTTTCGTTAAGTGCAAATACATTGATATGTTCCTCCAACAACAGTGTTTCTAATAATAGTTTATGCTGTGAAAAAGACCGAATGTTAACAAATAAGAAAGTAATACCCATGAGGAATAATACTATGCAGATTGTATTAAACAGCAGTTTCCAGAGATCCAATGTGAACATGAACATAATTGTTAGAATATGTTGCATGTAGATTGATGTGAAAAATGGATTTTGCGGCTGAGATAATGTGGTGAAGGATATTGGCTCGCTGAAAGGGAAATATATTTTGGAGCACCAAACTAATGTAGCGGAGAAGATCGACTGTTAACGGTGGTAAGATGGATTGGTTAACTTGAGTTGTCGTGTCGGTCGTTTTTAGGGGTACTGTTAGCTCCGGGTGTTCTGGTTTTGGTACTGGTTTCGCTTTGCAACGATAGCTATAGGTAGGATGATCCCCACTGCCACAGGTGTTACATTTAGGGGGTCCTCGTAAGTTGGGACATGCTTTGGTATCATGTAGCCCCGAACAATATCCGCACTTAGATGGATTGGAACAAGCTGCTGTAGTATGGTCATTGTATAGCTGACATTTTTCACAGCGGATAGGTAATGGTCCTTGTGTTTTAGATGGTTCTACACGATGTATTTTCTTGTAAATAGGTGCACCAAAACGTAACAGGTAATCAATAGTATCTTGTTGCTTAGAAAGTACACGAACCATGTACGTCGGACCATTATTATTTCTAATTCGAATGCATTTATCCACTGAAATTCCTTCTTGTTTCAGTTCCTCTTGGATTTCTGCATCGGTGAGTTCTGGAGAGACTCGTCTAATAACGACCGATAGAAATGGCGGTTTTCGAGGTGGTGGAGGTTGTTTTTGCCGTTTATCGGTTAATTTTGTTAGTTTAGCGCTCTTACCGAAGATTTCGTAGGAGGCTTTGTTACGAATAGTAACTCCAAAATTTGGATCTTTAGATTTTAGAATGTAACCGTTGCTAGTTGGAACAATCTGAACCAGAGTATCCCGTACACGTGGAACATATTTCATGATTTGAAGAAAAATCATTTTGGGATTGGTGTACTTCGTGTCGTAATCAGTAAGAATAAAATGATAAAGAGGATCGACATTTGACTGTATTGAGGATGTACCTTGAACCCCAGTAGCAATATTGGTATGTTGCGGATTGAGTTCTACATCCATTGATACCGTTGGGGACCGTGACCGTATGCGTTTCGCTGACTGTGTAGAATCACTAGAAGGATGTCTATCTCTACATACAGATAATACTGGTTGACTTCCCCAAGAAAAGTGCCGAGTTCGGTTAGAAGGTGCAATGGGTGCCGTTTGTTCAGACCGTGTGCCTAGGTTGGTAGAAACTATAGCGGGTAAGCCGAAATGTTTGCCGAGATTCGATTGTCCGTTAGTGTTGCTAGAGTCCGCCATCTTAATGAAACTACCCAGGGCCGAAGCCCAAACGAGGATGAAAAAGATGAACAAGATGATGAGATGAAGTTCCAAAAGCAAGTTTGCCCTTCGAAAGTGAAAACTTCCGTCAACCCTCTAAGTGTTGTATGTGTGCTTTGCTCCCAAATGCGTATTGCAACACTTGTTCCTCGCTGGCACACTAACTAGCACAAGAGAGGTTAGGCTCCTTGATTCAGTACGAATTAAAAGCTACTGAGCTCCATCCTATAACTTTGGCTTTCAAATCTTTCATTTACGGTTATGTGTGATTTCTCGTTTAACAGAGACACACACAACATTTTGAGTGTGTGCACTTTAAATAAATTAGTTAAATACATCCTTTTCATAAAGTTTATGTTTTAAAATTATTGTTCAAAGACCTTGTATTTTATTAAGCCTTCTCTAAAATCAATGCACGTGAACTGTGCTGCCATCTTCCGAGTTCTTTTAAACTATATGTTGTGGACGTTTATATGTTTGTGGTCAATCCTTTCGACAATGATATCTCGGAAATTACAGGCTCTAGAAAGATGAAGTTTTCACTGATCGATTGCAAATTTCATGTCGATTGTCCAGTTCTTATTGAATATTAAAAAAAAACATGGCCACTATTTCTTTATTACATTTTTACGGGTACATTGGAAGTGTTGCAATTAAAAAAACTAAAGCATCACATCCTACGCATTATACATTCCAACAACACACTGTTGTATATAGGGGTTGTATATATCTCAGGTGTTTTTTTCATGGTCAAATAATAATGGAAAAGGAATGATAACTATTTCTCCAGTCTAGGATGAACTTTTATTTTTGGAGTGTTTTGCCGAATAAACACCATATATAACTGACATTTTAATTAATTGTGTATGTAATGTATTTGCTTATTACATACTGCATGCAAGAAGAAAGAAAACACTGGCCATACATGAATTAGAAACTCCAACCAGAAGGAGGCTCAAATCTTGCAGCGAATTGTACAGATGTTGTGAGGAATGAAAAGCAGATTTATGCTCATATAAGAATGATGCGCTGTGTAGAGAGCACAGGTTCAGCTAGTACAAATGTAAAAGCCCCAAAATTATTGTAAATTAACAATATTTAAGTTTTGTATTTTTATGTAAATAATGTAAGGCTGACTTGAGTATAGAACACCAAATTTTTGAATTGAACAGATTAAGTGAGTGTTGTCTCCAAAATCTAAAACGGATTATTGAAACAAGCTCAAAACTCAGTTTATTTTATGATACATCGCCTGAAACTTCTAGTCAAGGAAACGTGAAAAGTATGCGGATTGCATTCCACTGTTTCATATAAAAGGACTCTTTAGTTCAGTGATTCTCATCCGATGTGTAGCACACACTAGTATGTCACCCAAACCCCTAAGTATGTTGCGAAATTTAAGAATTTAAAAATAATGAAGAATTTAATAACAGTTAGTTAAAATCAAGACAGACTGTACCAGTCAACACCTCCAGCGGTAACTCAGTGCTATATAGAGCCATTATAAAAACTAATTGGTTTGAATATTATAATAAATATTATTTATAACTAGCATATATTACCCACTTCGTTGAGTTGAAATGAAAATTTTTAAATGCACAACTATCTCATATGTTTGGTACCCGTGAAATATACTGTTTTCGTTTTTAATGGCATCGATTTAAACTGCATCGGAAAGATCATTGATCATCTCGGCGACGCCGAAAACCATGGATTCGATACTAATATTGGTCATTTTCGATCATTTTATTACTTTCCCTCTACCAAGTTGCGGGGCTGAATTTGGTTTTAAACGGGATTGGAAGTGTCACCGGTCATATCAGCGACCCCGAGAACTATAAATTCAACACTAATATCAGTCATTTTTGAACATTCATATATATACATTGTAACGCACATTAGCAAATAAAAATTCTTAAACAAAAATGCAGTTGCACAGAATAGAATATTAGCTTCAGGTCCTTTAATTCGGGATAATTGTTCAGAATAGGAATCTAGCTCAGCTAAATCGGGGAGAATTATTTTTAGTATTATTATTTTAAAAATGACGTGAATTTATATCACATCGAAAAAGTAAATAATTACTCATCTAAAGTTCAAAATGTCAAATACAAATGTGCTAACTAAGGTTTATATAGTGATTAATTATATAAGAAAAGAAGGTAATTCTTACTGTATGATTTATATATGGTCAAATAGAGTTGAATACAAAAATCTAAGCAAGTGACTTCTCGATACAACTGATAGGAATTGAATTACAACAATCTTCAAAATAGATACAAAAATATTAACCTTATATATATATATTTAACGAACTTACCAATTTACTGTATAAATTGAATAATAGGAGATCTTCCAAAATTCAATAACAAAATACACCACCTTAAATGACCGATTATCACATGTTGATCACAATCAAAATGGTCACTAGTAATGAAACTTACTTCGAAATCCTTTTTCTTACTCAAACACACTTCACGATAAGAAGATATATATATTAACTTCATATTAGGATTTGCTCTATATAACAATTCTGGTAATAACTTCACGATTATTTATACTTGGAATTTTCAAACATTGTAAAGACATTTTCTCCGCCGATTTTTACTTCACTTATTAGGTGATGTTGCACCTTAGCTATTCCGAACTATTATATTTAGCCCAACCCGGAGCTATTCAAACGTAGAACGAGTAGTTCCAAAAATCACCGTTGGCGCTGACAATCAAGCATACTGAGAACGATACTAAGCTTCCTCTCGACAGTAGCTGAAAGCACTACAGGGTAGGAAACTAAACCAAATTATCCGGACTCTCGAGAGACCTTTTTTTTTTAAACTACGGAATAGAGATTTAGATCTCTAACCGTTACACACATCCCTTCGTCCATTTAAAAAATGCAATATTTTTTTTATAATAATAATCTAGTTTCTTAAGTCTAATGTCATTAATGTATAGAAACCTGTAAAGCTAAATGCTATTATGAAGATATATTGTTGTCGAATAATTGTTAATTACTATTTACTACTATAAACTAATCCAAAATAAGAAAACCAAAGGAAATTAAATAAAAGTAAATGCAAAACTTAAACAGAATAGAACTAAAGAAAATTCCCAAATAACTACGTAAAGTAATAATAATCTACTGTATGACAACAATATACATTCATAAATTATAAATACATAACCAAACTACATATCCAAAATTATACAAAATCTGCTCTATACATACATACATATATATATATATATATATATATATATATTGATCTCCTATTTTACAATAAATAATAAGCTGAATAATATGTAATATAAATATATAGAATTTTATCATGGTATATAACTTCACATATAAGTATATATATTTGTCTTATTAACAGTTGACAAATTTAATTCTTTCATTTATTTCAAATCTATATATGTGTGAGTATTAATAGTTATCTTGATGGTAGATTTCTTCAGGTATTTCCAATTTCTCAATGACTAGATGATAAATTATGAGAGTGATGAGCTCATTCATTCCATAACATCCACATAATGAGGCCAAATACATAAATATGGAATAGTCGAATCAGCGACTTTACATCTTCCAATTTACATTAAGATCTTTGTTATTCCTGAAAATAAAAGTACTTTAGTATATGTGCACACATTAATTTAAATTTTTACAACTTAGGAACATACAAATGATAACAATCATACTACAATTCCTAATGACTGAGTTCCGGAACAATACAAATAAATAACATTTATACAAGAATGATATTAATGATTTGACTATATACATATGTAAAAATGAACTATGAAATTATGATGTATTCATATAGAAATATCTACCGATACCATCAATTTTACATTATCTCACTATAACAATTTACAGAATTGTAAACACATATCTTTATGATCGTGGTACCCTAAATTTTCTTTGTTAAAGAGACGTGACATTTCCTAATATCACGCTCGTCCGAATCATTTTGTACCTGGACTGTATTTTTCGTTAACAGCTTAATAACAGTGTATGGCCCTAGCCATCGATGACATAAGCTTTACGTAACCTTATCTGCAAGGGAAGATTGGAATTGGGACTTAATTAATAATTTATCTCCCACTCGATATGATGACACTATTCTGTTTTTGTCGTATAGCTTCTTTCTACGCTGCCATGCTCGTTCCATATTCCGCAAGGCATTCAACCAGATATCTGGATCCCTGTGTCGAACATTAAGTGAATCAACATTCCATTTCACATCTAGTGGATCAAATACTGGATATGTATATACTAATTCCATCGGACTGTGTTTATGTTCTGAGTGGACAGATGTATTCAGAGAAAATTCAATTTCATGAATGCCTTTGTCCCAATGATGTTGCTTCGTTGCAAAGTATGCTTTCATAGAGTCCTTGATCACTCGTATGTAACGTTCACTTGCGTTACTTCCACTGTGGTACGGTGCGATTCTAATATCCCTGATACCGTTTGCATACAAGAAATCCTGGAATCTTGCTGATACGAACACAGAGTGATTGTCATGGCATAAGGCGTGGATAAATCCATGACGACACATCAACTTATATAGCTTATTTATGATTACTTGGCTAGATAAAGTTCTAAAAGGTTCTAAGAAAATTCTTTTTGTAAAAGAATCTACAACAATTAAACAAAATCGGCCCGAACTGGACTGTACGAGTGGTCCAATGACGTCACAGGACCACCTTCCGTTTGGAAACGTCTCATAGGTTGATATCAACTGTCCCATAGGTTTAGTATTCTTACTTTTGGACTTCTGGCACTCAATACAAGAAGTCACATAATCTCGAATTTCTGCTATCATTTCTGGCCACGTATATCTTGCACAGATCTTAGAAGCACATTTGGAAAAACCCAAGTGCGCCCCTGGAAGAATATAAGAGTGGTAGAATTCAATGTTGTTTCTTGATAAACTCCTGGGCAAACAAATCTTGTAAGGGTTCTTCAAAGCTTTAGTACGCTTGCAAAGGATACCCTTTACAAGTTTATATCCCTGAACCTCCTCTCTGTTTTTCAACCTAGCAATTATAGGGCTCAATTCGGGATCCTTTTCTTGATGATCCTTAATAGAAAGTTGTGCATAAGGCATATTCCATATATTAACCATAAATAAGTTAATGACCTCTTCATCTAATGAGGGGTCTTCATTAAAATCTTCGAAATCTTCTATATTGTGTAAACGTGATAAGAAATCTGCAGGTACATTTAAGGACGAAGGTACACTCTTAACTGTAAAGTTAAATTCAAAAAGCCTATATAATAAACTACCATATCTCTTAACTCTTTTCAAGTTCCTAAGAGCATAAGCTAGACCCAAATTATCAATTCTCAACTCAAAGGGTTGATGTAAAAATGTACGAAAACGTTCCATGGTTTCTAAAGCTGCAATGAGTTCAAGAACAAAGATTGGCTTGTTTACATCATACTTTTTAAGTTTCCGAGAATAAAAACTTACAGGAACTAATCTATTTTCAGCATCTAATTGTGAGATAGCGCCTCCTATTGAATGACTTGAGGCATCACTTGAGATAACGAAAGGCTTATTTAGATCCGGTAATTTCAATATTACATGACTTTCAAAACATTCTTTCAATCTCTTAAGAGCTACATCTTGTTCTTCTTTCCACTCAAAGGGAACCTTAGGAGAACGTAGACGACTAATTGGCTCTAAAATTTCTTGAAAATCTGGTATATACCTACTATAATATTGAGCAAAACTACACAAGGCAATCACAGCGCGCCTATTTTTAGGTCTTGGTAGTTTCCTTATTACTTCTAATCGAGCTGGATATAAATACATTTTACCATTTTCTATTATTTGACCTAAATAAGAAATTCGTCGTTGAAAGAAACAATACTTATCTACTGACAACGTTAATCCACTCTGAGCAAGTTTACTCAGGACTACATCTAATGTTTTCATATGTGAAGGAATATCGGAACTGGCAATTACTACATCATCTGCATACCAACTTACTCCTAGATCTTTTAGAGGATACAAAATATCTGTTATCAATTTACTAAGTAGAAAAGATCCAGAGGCAATGCCAAATGGAACATACTTAAACTCAAATAATCCTCTATGCGTGAGGAATGCAGTATATTTATATGAGTCTGGAGCTAATCTTATAGTATGATAAGCTTTCTTTATATCTATTCTAGATAGCACAACACCTTCTGATAATTCTGCTAAGACATCTTCAATACGTGGTGTATATTGAGTATTAACTATTAGTTCTTTATTCAGATCAGTATAGTTGACAACTAGCCTCTTAGAACCATCCCTATTTCCCACTAAAAAGCATGGGAAAGCATACTCACTTGAACTAGGTTGAATAATATTTTGTTCCAATAGTGAATCTAATATTTTGTCTAACTCTCTTTGTGCAACCCTGGACATCGGATATGCCTTATGTCTAATTGGTTTATAATCTTTAAGTTGAATATTATATTGAAAATTAGGAACTTCTCCTACTCTATTACAAAATACACTAGGATACTTTATACTTAACTTTTTTATATATTCATCCAAACTAGGATCTTGTTCTAGGAGAATTGGATCCACTGTCATAGCTGGTGGTCGATCATCGTCCTTCAGGATGTGGAACATTCGGGATGAACACTCTGAATCATTTGTACTGGCAGAAGTACCTAAGTTCAGCTTGGCTGGACTACCGGGAACACTGCTTGGCTTAGCCTCCATCCATATTTCCTGACTTCCAAATAGCTGACTGGAACCTTGGACTGGACTGGCACCATCATGAAAAGCCGCTCCTCCATTTCCACCACTAGTTCTGCTATCATTAGTAGGATCGAGACATCTATTTTCATTGGACCTAAATTGGAATCTCGGATGATGAAGATTTAAAGTAAATGGATCATTATTATTGTCAATACACGATACTGAGTTCGAAAAAGATGCATGTTTGATAAGAGGTTGAAGTTCCAAATCACCATCATTATCTAATAAAGAATTCTTCAAATATATAGAGTTGGCAACACTACACTTCCGAGTAGCAGAAAGTTGATTAAAATCCATCAGATTTTCATTACACAAAGAAGTTTTATGTTCTTCTCTTGAATCATTATCACTGGTGTTTTCTTGCATGAAGATGGCAACACTGTTACTCTTTGAACATGATGGGAGAACATCATGTTCGGATGTTAACTCATGTTCATTCACATCTCTGGATTGTTTAAGTTCCAAATGTAAACGTGGATTTTCATTGTCACTAAGAAAAGGATTAAGTCTGGCAACACTGTGTACCGAACCTAAAGTATGGTCTAAGTCTCCAACCTTCGAAGAAGTTCGATGAGTAAAAGAAGCCCGAAAATTATTTGTACCACTCTCAACTAATGTTGTATTCACTATAGAACTGGCAACACTGCTGTCACTCTGAACTGTAACTCCAGATGTAGCATCTCTTCTCTCCCATAAACCTGTGCATCCCCTTGATTGATGATCACTATGTCCACTTGGAGAAGGTAACACCCAACTACTAGAAGATGTTCTCGGTTCATCTAATGAAGGATGCTGTCCTCTCATCTGTTGATGGTTGGATGCTGGATGGGCCACTGAGGAAGTTAGATCACTATTGATGTGGAGATGTGATGGACCACTGATCCCATCATGAGTACGCAAGATCTTCTTCTTTATATGAGACACTCGTGATTCTCTATCTGATGTGGCAACCCTGTGCTCCATAGACCTATCAACGCGACCATAATAAAGATTAGAGGGATGAGGAATATCTTTATTAAAGGGATTTGAGGATTGAAGATCTCTGGATGCAAGATGTATCTGCTGTCCATTTGGCTCCATCTCCCTCGTAGGGGTGCACTCAGAGGAACCTACCTTAACGGTGCCCCTTACATCATCTTCCTTCCCTAAACACACATATTTATCTTGAATATTCATTAACTCAGAATTCAAAAATACATTTGAAATGTTAACACTGTCACTGAATGTTACTTGTTCCGCACTTTGAGAAACACTATTAATGTCATGTAAATTGTCCGAAGACGAGTTTTCCTTACACTCATACCGTAAAGGTATATTCACTTTTTCTATTCCAAGATATAACTGATTGTTTTCAATATCTACTCGCGCCTTTAACATTTTCAATTCATTTATGCCTATCAAAAATATAGGTTTAAGTTCAGGTACTAAATAAAATTTGAGTCTATATACTTTCTGATATAATCTCACTGGTAACCATACCACACTGTCTAACTTGATTTTCGTATTTCCTACACCAACACCAATAAATTTTTCTGTGAAAATCTTAACCGGTCTTTTCAAAGATCTATTCCATTTTAAAAAGCTCTCTTTATTTACTAGCGAAGCGGAAGCACAACTATCGATGGCGCCACAATTCTGCGTACCTAAAATGTAACCTGTTATAAAAGCCGCCACTAGTTTTCTTAAGTGTGATGTCAAGACACAATTTGCATTATGTTTTTGACTTATATTGTTCTCTGCACTAACTTCTGGCTCTATTCTCAAGGATTGGGATCGAACTGAGGGCCTGTCAGTTTTGAAGCTAGAAGCTTGCCCACTCGCATATTTCTGTCTATCATTATTATTATTAATCGTAGCTCTATTAACACTAACGAATCTACGTCGTAGATCACACTGAGCTACCAGATGCGGACCTAAACATTCAAAACACCTCGCTGTTGTTTTCTTCCCTCGAATTGCAAAGTTCGACCTTTCACGCCTGGCACTTACCAACGAATTATACATGTCAACATTACGCTGGTGAATGCTGTATTTCTTTAATTCTTGCACAAATACTGGTAAAGATAAGGGTGTATTATATCGAAAAACCTCATGTCTGACTACTGGGTTCAAACCCCGCAACAATATGTCTCTCAATTTATCGTCCTGCATACCGCCATAACAAATCGTAAAACTGTCTATCACTTTGTTTACGTATTCCAACACACTTTCTGTAGTCTGTTGTAAACAGTAAATATATTTATCAAAAATATGTCTCTGGCCTATGGGTGTGACTACATTTGTAAAAATAACATTTGCTATGTATATCCAATCATGTGATAACCCTAATTCTCTTAACAATTCAGTATGAAAACCACCACGAGTTTTCCCAATAGATGCCATGAGTATTGCCTCTATCGGATATATGCCTTGCTTGACAATCCGATAAACTGATAACAAAAATTCAAAAATTAATAGGTCGTCACCCCCGTCACATACTGGTATGGATCTACATATATCTGTGAAGTTGTTACTAGTTATATCTACTGTTAACTTGTCAATATTGGTAGAAAAAGGTACTCCAATATTTATAAGTCTACTATTTTCCAATACTGTTGGCTGATTATCGGTAAGAGAAATAAAAGGATTTGTGTTTTTATTTCCTTCTTTTTCTACCAACTTATGAAAACCTGGTTCCATCGGAACAGAAACTGGTTCTTGTCTTATCAATGAATTTTGTTCAATGACGAAAGGATTATGTGCACTTACACACGGTACGGCTGCTGGAGTCGTATCGTCATTGTTTACATTTTGCATCACGTTAGTTCCTGCTTGTCTGTCACCACGCGATGAAGAATAGCTACCAGACGTAACTAACCAAGAATCGCTATAGGTATGCAAGAAAGGATCGGGAGTTGAAAATTCACTCGAACTGTTACTTTCTGTTCGTGGTCTATGACTCCTAATAAAGAGGCCATGGTCACCATTGGAAAACCCGTTTAACCACAAGCCTTCAGGACGACTATTACTGGAAGAACTCCTGTACATTTTATTGAGTTTTTTTTTTTTTTTTTTTTTTTTTTTAAATATACTCCTGCTATCAGAAGGATTACAATTAATAAGGCACAGCTTTTGGATTCGATGCGTACTTAACAACAACAAAACTATGATGTAGAATGCAACGTTTTGTACTTTTCACTTGCTTAGACACTAAATTATTAACTTGAAGTTTACGCGATTTAAAATATGTCTCTTGTATGTAAATATACAAATAGAAACACCTCCTAACTGACCTTCTGACTGCTCTATCTTAACAAGGACACTGATTGCTAATATCATTTATCCTTACGATCATTCTCTTAAATACATTTAAGAAAACTACTCTTATAGCACTTATACAAGGTCTATCCAAAACTTGGTGCTTGTAAGGAAATATAATAGTTCGGAATTTAACTGTGTAACGCACATTAGCAAATAAAAATTCTTAAACAAAAATGCAGTTGCACAGAATAGAATATTAGCTTCAGGTCCTTTAATTCGGGATAATTGTTCAGAATAGGAATCTAGCTCAGCTAAATCGGGGAGAATTATTTTTAGTATTATTATTTTAAAAATGACGTGAATTTATATCACATCGAAAAAGTAAATAATTACTCATCTAAAGTTCAAAATGTCAAATACAAATGTGCTAACTAAGGTTTATATAGTGATTAATTATATAAGAAAAGAAGGTAATTCTTACTGTATGATTTATATATGGTCAAATAGAGTTGAATACAAAAATCTAAGCAAGTGACTTCTCGATACAACTGATAGGAATTGAATTACAACAATCTTCAAAATAGATACAAAAATATTAACCTTATATATATATATTTAACGAACTTACCAATTTACTGTATAAATTGAATAATAGGAGATCTTCCAAAATTCAATAACAAAATACACCACCTTAAATGACCGATTATCACATGTTGATCACAATCAAAATGGTCACTAGTAATGAAACTTACTTCGAAATCCTTTTTCTTACTCAAACACACTTCACGATAAGAAGATATATATATTAACTTCATATTAGGATTTGCTCTATATAACAATTCTGGTAATAACTTCACGATTACTTATACTTGGAATTTTCAAACATTGTAAAGACATTTTCTCCGCCGATTTTTACTTCACTTATTAGGTGATGTTGCACCTTAGCTATTCCGAACTATTATATTTAGCCCAACCCGGAGCTATTCAAACGTAGAACGAGTAGTTCCAAAAATCACCGTTGGCGCTGACAATCAAGCATACTGAGAACGATACTAAGCTTCCTCTCGACAGTAGCTGAAAGCACTACAGGGTAGGAAACTAAACCAAATTATGCGGACTCTCGAGAGACCTTTTTTTTTTTAAACTACGGAATAGAGATTTAGATCTCTAACCGTTACAACATATATATATATATATATATATATATATATATATATATATATATATGTGTGTGTGTGTGTGTGTGTGTGTGTGTGTACAGTATATATATATATATATTTCTCCCTCTCCTAAGTTGCGGGATTGGATTTGAATTTTAACGGGTTCGAAAGTATCACTGTTCATCTAAGCGACCCAAGAAACTGTAAATTCGACAGTCATAGTGGCCATTTTCGATCATTTTTATATATCTCTTTCACCCCTCCCCAAGTGGCGGGGCTGATTTTGAATTTAAACCGGGTCGTAAATGTCACTGTTCATCTGAATGATCACGAAAACTATGGATTAGACACTAATATTGGTCATTTTTGATCATTATTATATACAGCTTCCCCTCAAGCTCCTCCGTACTGCGGCACACGGCATCAGAATTATCACTGTTAATCTTAGCTACTCATAAAACTATGGATTCGACATTAATATTAGTCATTTTTGATGATTTTTAAATGTTTATCCCCCCTCCGCAACGATCAGGGCTGAACTTAGATTGAAACAGCATCAGAAGTGTCACTGTTTCTCTCATCGACCCCGAAAACTATGGATTCAACACTAATATGGATCATTTTCGATTATTTTTAAATTTCTCTCTCCCCCTTCCCTACGCTGCATCGTCAAAGAGAATAAACTAAAGTAATTCCTGCCCCTAAACTCATGTATGTTGAAAATTTGATTGAGATCGGTCGGGTGGTTCAAGAGTGATGAAATCACAAAGGCAGTCATTTTTATTTTTATTTTTTGCATACATATTCTCCCCCTCCCCTACGTTGGCTGCTCCAAGTCAAACGATAAAAACACCCAAGCCCAACCCTCATATATGTTGAACATTTGATCGAGATTTGCTTGGGTGGTTCAAAAATTATTACGTTTCATTAGTTTTTATTTATATCGTTATATCGTCCCCCTCCCCTCACCCTCCCCTAGAAAATACCGTTAAAGTGAAATTACAAAATTGTTTCCAGATCCGAACCTCATGTATCTTGAAATTTTGATTGAGATCGGTCGGATAGTTCAAGAGCTATTATGTTACAAAAGTAGTCACCTTCAGTCTTATATAAATTGATTTTTATATATCTCCCCCTCCTTCTTCTACCCCTACGTTGCTCCGTCAAATTTAAATCATGAAAACAATCCCAGGTATGAACCTCATCTATGTGGAAAATTTGATCAAGATGGGTCGAGTGGTTCAGAAGTTCTTGATTTTTATTTATATTTGTATACCTCCCAGCCACTCATTTCTACCATCAAAGTGGATAGTCTAAAACCAGCCCAACCTCGAACCTCATCCATGTTACAAATTTGATCGAGATCGGTCGGGAGGTTCGGGAGATTTAAGTCACAAATATGATGATTTGCAATTCTATATGCATAGATAAAAATATAAAACAAGTGTGTTGCCATGTCCTGCAAGCTCAGTAAAGTATGTCGTCACTCAAGAAAGGTTGAGAACCACTTGAGGAGTCTACATTAGCTCAACTAGTTTTCAGTTCTACATTTGTCCTTCATTTATAATTACGTAAATCGAGAAGATACGTCAATATTTTTCTCTAGATATTTGTACTTGAATGTGCCTTGCTATGTCAGGACTTCCCCGACTGTCAACTGTCTTTGACTTAATGCTGACGTAGTATTTGAGGTCATGATTGTGCTGGTACTAACCTATACCGTGTGGGTGAGGAATACGTGTTTGGGTAATAGCGTTTTTCTTCTTATTTTTCTTTATCTTTAAAACTTCCATTCTAATGCCCAATAATTGACCTATTTCATCAACCGACATGAAAAGTACTCTAATGAACCTTAAATTTAAGCATGTCAAGGAATCGAACTATACAATTCTTATACTCTAAGACAATAACTGTATATCAAGCATTTGGTGACCAGAAAACACTCATACACACACACACACACGAGAAAGATTATTAAAAAATTACCCAAGGAAAATAAAAATGTGCTAATTATCCATTAATTCTAAAGATTTTGTACACTTGAAATCGAATCCAGAACCACACATGTTCACTAAGATGCTCTACCATGTTATTGTGCGACCCATACCTTTCGTATTTTCTTGTCTAGAAGCTATGTCTGATAAGACATAGAAATAAGTTTTTGGATTGTCTCAGTAATCCGGATTAGAGTTTGAAAACAACTCTAACTTAATCCACTCAATTCAGACAGTTGGTTAAATTATTTACATAAAAATACAAAATTTAATTGTTCATACTTTACAATAACTTCGGGGTTTTAAAATTGTGGTGTATATATAATGTTAATGCACTAGAATGTGCTTAAACGTGCGGGAACATGAGTTGCTACGAAACGATAATGAACTTTATATAGGACCAGTGTTTCTTCCAGACATGTTTCTGGGGGACATGTCTGGAGAACTTCGAGAGTGTCCACCGGAGAAGACCAAAATAATACGTCTATAATATAATAAAAAATAGAATATACCATATGAAAATAATATGTGCTCCTCCGAATACTAAGTGTGCCACCCGGGACATTTTTCTGAAAGAAACACTGCATATGCACATTATTCTGTCAATTATTTCAACACAATTCATTTGTATTCGGTGCCGACTGGAGGATCGAATGGTCTAAGTCATTACTTGGCTGAGTATCCCAAGACTCACTGTCGCGGGTTCGAATTCCACTCGGACCACGTAGGTTATATTTTTTTTTTTCATTATTCATTATCGCCATTTACTTCTCATTGACTCTTCTACTCCAAAGGATAGACTTGTGGGGGAACTAAAACTAAAATATAAAACACAATTCAAATTATATTTACGATTGTGCACCTCTTCTACTGTATTCAGTTGTTGCACTTCTTGCTTCTGTGACTGTGGAATGAAGAAGAAACGAATATACAAAATAAATTTTAAAAAATGGAAAGTTTATTCTGCGAAAAATAAGACATTTTTACAAAGTTAGAAAAGTAACACGTGCGATAGAACCACACTTGTTGTATGAGTATCATCTAAATACTCAAGCAGTAGTGTAAATTTACGTATTTTCGTGTGTATTAAAATTTGCATATTGGATTAAATAATTACGTTAATATTTTGTTGATCAATTTATCATATAGACGAATCAAAAACTTCCAAAGATCTTGATATTTCCTCGTTATGGAGGCAGTATTCGAGAAATTCGTCGAGACTTACGGTGCCATCTTTGTTTTGGTCCATTTGCTGTAAAACAGAGAAATATGAATTTAAATAATAACTATAAATATATGTAATTAATATTATGAAATTATTCAGAAAATAAACATCAATCTATTACAAAGACATTACTTCTTTTACTATAAGATTTCCTCAACAACTAGCATATTACAAGATCTTTTCAATGTTCCTTAATTGTTAAAACATAATTGTATTTTCACGAACACCATGTCCAATGAAATGGGCTATCATTCACAAGTAAAATTAAAGTTTCCACATCAATAAGGAAGCATATAAAAACGTAATGTATAATATGCTATAACGCCGAATTGTATGACAATTTGGTGTAAGTTAGTCGTCAGCCCAGACTGTTTTGAAGACGCTGTTCTGGAAATATTGAGTGATTGTTAACTCCTTCTTTGAACTTAATTGGTTTATAATCGCGATGGTTCGTGTAAGACTCAATAGCTGAGGATCATCCAATTATTAGCAATTGTGAACAATCCAGTAAAACTTCACTTGGTTCGGTCGTTCTTCAGTGTATCAGTATGAAGATCTTATTCTTAAGTACACTGTGAGGGTTGATCTTGCAAATGGTCAACCGCAAATTCAATCCATAGTCAAGGTTCTAAGCTCACGCTAATAGATGTCGCTCATTCTAAACACAGTGTTACATAAGGACGTGAAACATAAAAACTCAGAAAAACTTAACTATTGCTTGTAAAGTTATTAAATGCTCTTTCTTCAATACCTGCTTCCCGACCATATAAGTGTGGTATTGGTGAAAATGTATGTAATTCTTGCATAAATAATTGTTGTTTTAAATATATTATTAAATATCATTAATTTCAATTAAGTTACTTTTGACACATACCCTAAAATGTCAATGCCGCACTTCTGGTTATAACCCGTTCACCCTTTTGAGCAACCCTGCTATAAACCATAAACTTAAATTCATAAAACATAAACTCAATAAAACATGGACACCTATGAAAACTGCATCTATAGTATTCTTGGCATAGAGACGATGGTAGCGCTAGAATATGTTTTATAGGACTTGGGTCCTTTACAATTAGAGCATGTGAGGTTCAATGAAATTTAAGACTTGTGCCGTTTAGAACTAATGTCGGGTCCCAAGCGAAAAAAAAAATGTTTTGTTGAATGGAATGAAAAATTCTAATAGTATCAGTCCTGCTAGTGATCACGTTTATGCATTTGAATTACCAGGTAAGATACCGTGAATTCCGTCTGAATCAAATAAAACAAGAAAACCACTTTAATATAAGATTGAGTGGCAGTAGTCATAGTTGGATTCAGGAGGGGACAGGCACAACTGCTGCAATAGCCCATTGAAAATTTCACTGCTCCTCCCCCTCCACACACACACAGGAGTTCGTCTTATATTCTCCTTGGAGTAGCACTGTAATTCGCAAAACGTAGAAGTACTATTGTCCATTCTCGTTAAACTGAAAAAAGTGAGATACAGCGGAAGAAGACTGAAGTCCAACGACCGGGTAAGCATTAAATAAAAGTTCAGTTTATTTTAGTTTAGAATTCCGTTCAGCAGCGAGGCTATATGGAACGTGGACCTACAGCTTAGTGGTACCCGAACTACATGAGATCCAGCAGGAAATCGGTCCCACGCAAAAGACGCATACGCTATCCATATAGCCATGAGGGAGCTTATTAAATCAAAACAGATGATAAAGTACTTGTTCGCTTACAATAACGAAGTGATATATCTTTATGGAAAATACGAAAATATTGCGAGAATTAAAGGACAAAGTAATGTTATTCTACGTAATAATGATGTAGTTTGTATCGATCACTCTGCTTTAGCTTTAGCAACAATAGCTTTACATACGAATACCTTTAAATAGCAATCTTTGTCGAAGATTGTACTATTATACTAAAAGAAACATTAATAATGAAGCTGTTCTATTTTTAGGAAAATTATCAAATAGAATTCATGATCGTCATGTTAATCACAACCTAATGTCTCGCTATATACGAGATATGAGTCCCATACCTAAGAAAATTATGAATTTCTCACGTGATTGCAGTAAAATGCACAATTAAGTATATGTTTTAGTTTATAAACTTGAACTAATGGATCTCGGTACAACTTACAATCTATGGCTATGAAACATTAGTTGTAGCAATGTTAGTATTTGTTGTGATCATAATTATATTGCTTTCTATGAGTTTAATAGTTCAATGTATAATTCAGTGAAATAGATTGCATGTTGTTTACATAATCTAGTTCACTTAATATTGTATTATTTTTATTCTGTTCTAGATATTGAAGTTTGTTTGAATATTCCGGAAAATATCAAATTACCTCAATTTTAATTGTGCATGTAGATTAGTAGAATAATTACTCCAATTATTAATTCATTGAACTCTCAAAACGAAAACCTAGTTCTTAGTATGATGTGTTGTAGATGGTATGCAATAAGAAATGGAAGGTATTGTAGAAACGGGATACAAATGTGATACCTAGAAAAAGTGTGAGAGAAGCCACCAAGTTACTGATTCATACTTACATATTTTTTTTTCGAATAAGACATTGATAACCGGATTTAATACCCAGCATTTAGTCTAGTTCCCAGGAAATGTAATTATATCATTATAAATGATTATACGTATGTGTTAACTTCACATAAAGTCATATCTTCACTCACATATTTAAAATTTCACCAAACTTTCCAAATATGACTAGGTGATCTAGTTGCCTTAAAGTGTGGCACTTTTAAGACAGGGTCTTACGGAGAGTTCAGGTGAATTCTCGTTACCAAACGGTAATGTGTTAAGTTATACCAAAGAGTTCGGTATATATGAAATCCAGTGCAGATCAAATAGAAAAATAATTTCGTGAACTTAAGAAGATTGTAAATAACAATTTATCCATTTGTGAAGTAGCAACTAAAGTGCTTGCTTTCTGTGCGCGAGATATCGAACTCTATTCCCAGTGAGAGTACTTGACTCGGATATAAATCTGAATAGTATTCGGATCCAACTTGTAGCAGTAGGTGCCACCTTATACGATATAACCTTAATGCTGATAAAACATTAAGTTTCGGAAAGCAATTTATATTTGTGTATATTAGTTCATTTTAGCATGTTTTTATTTATATTTTCCTGTGGTTGTGTAACTTCAAATTTTGAGTTTTTATTCATAATACACAATTTAAATATAATAACACCCTTATATTAAAAAATGTATTCATTTCATTCATGTATGATTTATTTTATATTCTAGAATAATAGGAAGCTACAACATCATTTTGTTGGGTAAAAGCCATGGAATTCAGAAAGAACAAAACGCCACTTACATAAAAAGTCATTCTGGTTAAAATTGTGTACATGTATCGAGAATTGAAACGCCCATCAATCATTCGGCTACACCTAAACATCTCGCTTCTTCATTTTTTATTACCTTATATTTCGTATAAAACAGTCTTCAGAAACTACAAGATTACCTGGAAAACCCTATCCACTTTTTCCCTTATAGTCCCTTCATCAACACAAGGATCAGTAAATTTTCCCATTAGTTCGTATATGGCACTCACAATGTCAGTCATTTCATCGCGGGAGATGTAGCCATCACCATTAATATCATACAGGCGAAATGCCCAGCGGAGCTTTTCCTCCAAGGAGCCACGTGATAACACAGATAATCCTTGAACGAAGTCCTGGAAAAGTAAAATAGTTCATCTAGGATAAAGCGGGCAATCTGAAAAATAAATGAGATCTACATAACTGGAATAGAACAAGCATCGGGCAAGGTAAATCCAGCTCCCATAACAGGGATAGAATATATATCTTGTTACATAAATTTACCTATGTAGCTGAGATAAAAACACATCTTGTGTAATATAGCCAGCAATGAAACAAATAATCTGTAGAGGAAGTACAGTTTTTATAATTAAAATAGAACACATATCATGTATAATAAACTCAACTTTTTAATTGAAATAGAATAAACAACAAAATAATAGACAGAATTTGTAATGTCGCACACGGACATTTATATATATATATACTGCAGGAATCTGAAACATGGGTATTTGGATAAGGCACATACTAGTTCCTAAATAAAGTTTTGACCCGAATACGGTAGGTCCCTTAGTTTTGGAGCTATGAACCTTTAAAGTTCATTCTTTTATGTTTTCGGCAGCCTATAACTCCGAAAGGAAGCATTTGTGCACCCAGGTTAGTCAATACTTTTTGTCTTATCTTGGTGTCAGGAATGACATTCTAAACGTTGTCGGTGTTGTTTTGAAACACCCTGTATAAAACGTATGTACAAAACAAGCAAGATATCGAAGAGTGAGTGATATTTAGATTTCATACCAAAATCTACATCAAATTAGTATTTTATTGTGGATACTTGGAAGTTTAGCAACCACTGACTTTATTATTTATGTTAATATGACCAAGAAAAAAAGGTAAATTTTGTTTTCTTTTTCATAGGTTTCTACATAACATCAGTAAGCTGACAGTAGTGCAGATAGTAGCGAATGTTTTATTTGACTAACTAAAGTCTATGAAACCAAAGCTCACGAAGATCTATGGACAGCCAAACTCATTTTAGTTTACAAATTTCAAACAAACTATGTACAATTTTAGTTTCAGAAAATCCTGGCCATCTTTCTACTTCTTGAAAATCCTATATTGCCGTCAGTAGAACTGAATCAAATGTTAATAATATTTGGCTGTTTATGTGCTATTTAAGTACAATATCTTGAAACCAAGGTACTAGTCTCCTACACACGCTTGTGATAACACGGATTTATATAAAAGCAAGATTGTATAATCCCTACTTCTGAGCCCGAACTTGAGCCATGCGAGCCTTCTTGAGAATGGTATCACTGAGCGCTCACCAGTCCAAATTGCAAAATGACTATCATTGTTCCTTCTCTCTGTGCGTGCTGTCAGATGATCCATCAGATGCTAACACAATTACCCGAAGTTTATTACAATCAGGTTGATTCAACGTTGTATATTACTAATTTATTTGAATTATGAATTAGATTTCTGCGGTTTCTGCATTTGTGGCCATGTCTCATCATGATGAGGATGACGTTCCTCGGCAATCATACTACCCGGAGATATAGGGAAGATATCAGTGGCGGCTGGTACTATATGTTGCATGGTTGTGCAACCGGATATTTTTTTAATACTAAAGATATTTTTAGGTATTAAAGTAGTGTATCAGTAAAAAATAAACCTTTGCTCTTGAGCGCAAGACAGTATTGATGCATTTCTAAAATATTGAATTAAAAAACTGAAAGAAAGAGAGAGATTTACATTTCCAGTTGCAGCGAGCGTTGCCACTGGAAGCAGTAACGTTGAGCATATAGCGGCAAGCGCCTCTCTCTTAACATGGGGTGCCTGCTTGCAGTTGCAGCTCGTTCCGCAACTGGTGTATCGTCAGCTTCTGTAATAGTTACGAATTCCTCCGCTTGGCAGCGCTTGACTCAATTGATAGGGTAACATACAGACGCTTGGAAGAAAGAAGTTATTCACAAAACAAACTCGCAAAGAACAAATACGCGCTTGGTGGTAGTATTGTTTCTTTCTTTCTTAATATCGGGGGAGTTTTGCCCTCCCAAAGTTAGGTGGCTGTGGTTCTAAATATTCATTATGATTAAAACAGAGGAATTATCAAGATATAAAATAATTCTGTATTTTAATTTTGTGCTCGCATCGGTGTAGTTTCTAAGAATGTTTACCGCCTCAAGAACTGTCTCTATCCGTTCTCTTTCAAGCAAGATGTTTTCCTTTTTCCAAGGGGGGGTATTGTCATATTACCAGCCATAAGATTCCACCATGGAACACCAGGAAGTATGTCTAATGAAAAACTGAAGTATAAATGTAGTCAACGGGACTTAATACTGTATTTATGATATTTCTTCCCACTCCACCCAGTTAAGTAATTTGTAATTAATTTCTCATCAATACTTTTTATGGGCATATGTTGAGAATGAATGAAATGTTGGAATGAAGAAAGTGGGAGGAAACACACGTACACGGTGTTCGTCCAACACGAAGCCCACTTGATGCGACCTGGGATCGAACCAGGGGCTGCAAGTCATTTCGAATATAGAAAATAATTTGTGACACTGAAAGAATAATTATCTTACTATGCACAGAAGTGTACATATTATTTTTGTGTTTAAGAGGTTACTTGATTTTGTTTTCACAAAATTTCCAATTTAAAACATCGTTACAGTTAAGAACTGAAATAAAAAAGACACAATAGTCAAACATACATGTAATATGATGTACAGAATGAATGATAAACCAAATCAAATCAAATGAACATTGATAATAGCAGAAATATCTAGTCCTTGCAATCGCAGTTCGTTCTTTTTTTCTACTTTGAGATATATACCTAGCATTCCTAAAAGAGAAATTCCTATATTCAAGATATTTTCAGCATCAAATTCAGTGATTTCGAATTCACGGTTAATTCCCATCGATTGAAAACTAACAAATCATTCCAAATATTAATATTTAGTAAATCATGTCTCAAAGGAGAAAAAGTCCTACCACTGGTCTAATTCCTAGCTCTGTGTCTTTCATGCACATGATCCCGTGTTCGATTTCCGGCGAAAAGCATAAAATAATAATCTCAAACCATTCATTTTCAATAATCATCTGTCTTCTTTAGCCTTTGTTGGAATGTCAAATAATTTTTTTTATTATTATTATTAGTTTCGAAGGAAAACTTCTTAGATTTCATGCTTCTTTATAGTAGAACAGCAGACAGAAATACGTGGTTACTGAAAATGGACTTCTTGTACCTTATATTCATACAAAGAAATGCTAACAAAATGCGTATTGTCGGAAGAGAGACGTGTTTCTGTACCTTAAAGAGAATAAGGCTGAAAATATTTGTGGTAGCGACGCTTTTTATTCAGAAAAAACTTGTCGAGCAGCATTTCAGATTTCAATGAAGTCATAGAAAAATTTGAAGCTCGAAAAGAACGAAGAAAGACCTTTTATTTTAAAATAATGCATAGTTTATTTAATTAAATAATTTTTGTTTGACTGCTTGCTTGAATATATGCAATTTCCTTGCTATTTTTCTTCTTTTGGGGTTAACGCCATCATTCATGACTTACAGGACATACTATATATTCGATTTATCTCTTGTTCAATAACACGAGTATAGAAGTTTTGTAGCTGGGTATATAAGTAGTTTATGAACGTACATTGATAGTGATCGTTTCAAATAAAGAAAATAGCTTATATATTAAATAAATATTAGAGAACATACTTTAATCAATAAATATACAAATATAGCTTTAAAAGACTTTCCTCTTCATATATCCTGAATATTTTTTGGATAGAACTCAAGAACGCTGGGGGAGGGAAACACTTGCGCCTATCTACACATCTTTGATATTGCAACCGGTGCTTCTACAGACTACGAACCGCTACTGTAAGATATGAATGGGGAAGA
Source organism: Thermobia domestica (assembly GCF_964235325.1). NCBI lineage: Eukaryota > Metazoa > Arthropoda > Insecta > Zygentoma > Lepismatidae > Thermobia > Thermobia domestica. The sequence goes on along the minus strand of NC_137454.1, from coordinate 108,091,834 downwards.
AAGCGAACAACTTGGGAGTTTCATATTAAGTAACATCGCGATATTTGCCTGACTCGAATGAGAAAACCCCAGGGAAAAGCTCACACAAAATGGCTGACCTGAAAAAATTTTGCACCTTTCTGACCGAGTATCCTCAGCGGATAATCTAATACGGGACCACTCGTACCAAAGGCGAGAGCGCTATTGATTACGTTATTACTTCATTTGAAACAACACGTCACGTGATATTAATTATACATGGTGATAGAAATTAACTTCAGTAAATGGAAAATAATTCTTTAGTGAACAATAAATTACATAGAACAATAAGCTTTGAGTATAGATTTAATCATTTTAGAAGCGTGTCTAAGGCGCCGTCCACATATTATGTAATGTTATTTTTGACCAATTCTTACCCACTCCCTCCCCATTGTCACATTTCTTGAAGCAAAGCTGAACCCCTCCCCTTTTGTTACATAACATTTTTTGATTTTGATTTTTTCACCAATTTGGCTTAGTTTGGGGTTATTACAATAAAAAAATTATTTTTAATTGTAGTACCTTTTATTACACAATGCGTATATTGGAATATATTTGTAGTGTTTTTCCTCAACAAATCAAAGTATTAGAAAATGGTAGTACTGTAATAATATTTTAACCCAATGAGATTGTTTAATTAACCAGTCTTAATTCGTCGAAACTGTCGTTTTCCCAAGGAGATCGCACCCATCATTTTATATCACCGATGATGATAAGCAGAAAATGCTGCTGGAAGATGCAGGTGAAACAGGATCTAAAGAACTGACATCGACTTCTTTTTCCGGGATACAGGATACTTAAGCATCTTCTTTGGACTTTGGACTTCAGTTTATCCCTTTCTAAATTCTTCTGTTCTAAATCAGTGCTAGAATCCGAATAAACTCGATTTCTTCAGAAGTATTCTAATCCAAAAATGAAAAACAAAATCAGTACGAGATGAATATCTAAGAATTAGGTTTTCGATATCTTATTTTGCTCTCCAAATAGTGGATCGTTCCGTCGCGGGAAATATTATTCCACGAAAAAGAGTATCTTCTGTATCACTTGCGAAACCCCTTAGAAGAACAGACTGGATAATGATTCAAATCAAAAGTTTTAAATAATATTCTCAGAAATAGCTATACGAGTGGGAACGTAAAGGCATTTTCAAGCGATGGTTACGATCACTAACAACTAACTCCAGAAAAGTTGAGTTCATTTTCAGTTTAACGTCCCTTTTAACAGCTAGGCAATATGAGATGTGGATCTACTGACTAACGTGGAATCCGAACTACATGAGCTCCCTTTGGGAATCGAAAACTCCAGAAAAGCGTGTGCCGTAAATGCAATGCTGCGATAGCTAGAAAACGGAGTTTTAGTGTATTGTAATACACGCAGGGTTCGTCACATGTCATGCTGGTGTCTAGTAGCATCTTCAAATCCCTTTGCTTGCTTCAATTTATATAGGCTATATATTCGCAATTTCCCAAAACAATAGAAATATTTATTTATTTATTTATTTATTTATTTATAAGGAAGAAAAAACTGATTAAATTATTTGTTTAAAAGATTGCGTATAAACTTGAGAATAAAAATAAAAATGCAAGAAAAATGCGTTACGTAACGAAGACGTAAACACCTTCCTCACCCCTTGCCACACTTCGTAACGCAAGACCGAAACCCCTCTCTCCGTTGGCGCATTACGCAATATGTGGACGACTCCTAAAGCGAACTGCGCTTATAAGATAACAAGGTCATGTGATGAAAATATTTTACAGTTACCATAAATAACATAGACTCTACCTAATACAAAGTATATATATATATATCACTGTCATTGCGACACCTTTATTAAATGCATGCTATATCTAGTCACAGCAATCATTATCATTAGTATTCTGTCATTGATATGTAGGTGACTTGACACACATTCAGAAGTTTCCGTACATTGCCTAATCTAGCTTATTCGTCTTAATATAGAAGTTTTCTATTTTAATATTATTTGTTAAGTCATTGTAATATTTTATCTTGTTTCCTGTATAATATCATATCGTCTAAAATGTTCCTTAGAATGCCTTCTCAAACGACCTCCTAATCAGATTATTTTCACCTTAGTATAGCGTGGTTGCAAATTATTAGACAATTTCAGAACGATGTATTTTCACTAATACTAAACATCAAGACATGATTTTACGTTAATATCCTTTCAAGAGGAAATTTTCAATCTTAATTCTGACTTTAGATCCACTCGTTAAGAGTCCCAGAGTCCCACGTGTAGAGGCCGGTAGATGTTCAAGCGGTGACCCCATTCTTCCCAACCGCTCTCAAGCATATCTAGCGTAATGCTCTCGAAACCTTCTTAATTCTAGCAGTGTTGCTGGAAGTGAAGGGATCTAAATATTGTCCTTGGTGCAACTCCGCAGGAAGAAATCACATACTGTGAGGTTCGGTGAACATGATGACCATATACGCAATGTGTTCTCTTGGCCGTAACAGGAACCATCTATCTTTCTAGCAGGTGTCGATTTAGATGCACCTGGATATGTGTATGTCAATGTGGATAGGCCTCATCTGGTTGCAAAATGAGCCCTTGTTTCTCCTCTTCCATAAGTTGGCATTAACGAACCTTCCAACTTGTTAAAATATACGTTATCCCATCATAGTCTTCTGATTTAAAAAAAAAAATACAAACACACGCCCCTTAGAAATGGCAGAAGACGAGACTTCGATGATTCTCTGCAAAAAATGAAAAAAAAGCAACGTAACATCACATGAAAGATGGCAATAAATTACAATAGGATAACCTCAGACAACGAAGAGATAACTTGAAATTAAAAAAAAAAACAAGTGGGCTTTGTGATGGGCAAGCACCTTGTGCGTGGGTTCTCTTCCACTTTCTTCATTCCGCCATTATCATCCATCTCATCATCTTCCTTAGCCTCGACTCATAATCGTGGCACATTAAATTCCAAATATAATCGAGTGTGTGTGAATAAAACTTCAAACCTCTCTCTTTCCAGTGACACTAACATAATGAATTTCTATTCAGTATTATTGAAAATATAGACTTTGAAATCCATCTAATAATTTGTAATCACCCTGTATAAAATATTGCTTTTTCTTCCTATTCTTTTCCCAATTTTCCCATCAAAACACTATTTTTATACATTCATCTCTAAATCAACATTTCAAAAGTCCCTAACTTCTTTTGTAACTTTAGAGTGACAACAGTAGAGAAGAAAGTGCGGCAGAAGTAAAAAATGTAGAACTAGAGATTTTAACGGATTTATAAGTCTCTAAATGCTGAAAACCGAATTTTTAGGTTTCTCTCTCCGTCTGTACATCCGTTGGTTTCTATGTAAATACTTTATGTTCACTCGTCTAGAAGCCATAGACTTTAAGCTTATATAAGATTCTCAAGGAACATTTCTTGAATTTTCTTCTCACCCGCAAAAATAAAGGTGATTTACATGAATGATGAAAATCAATATTTGCGATTTTCTCAAATCTGGCTCCAACGTTTTTCTTCAACTTTCATAAATGACCGTTTCAGTAAAAACACAATCAGTTATTTTTCTAGGAAAAGTCAAGATACGGTAATTTACTGTTATGAGTTGGTACTTTCTGGACGATTTCTCCAATGACGACACAAGCGAGTTTGCTAATGTTTCATTAATAACCTGATAGTGGCATGACACGTTTCTTCTGGACAGATTCAGAAAGGGTAGTTTCCTCCAGAGAACGAGTTTCGGACAAATTTCTCAAAAACAACTCAGGTGATTTCGCTAATGTTTCTCTAATAACCTGTCAATAGCATGACACGTTTGTCCTGAAAAGATCCATAAGTAGTAGTTTCCTCCAAAAGGTGAATTTCAGAAATTTTTCTCAAAAACGACTAGGTAATTTTGTTCATATTTTATAAATAAATGTTTCATCAATAACCGGAAAATATGACTAACTTTTTCTGAAAAGAATTGACATGGAGTAGTTTACAGTTAGTGTGAATTTATTTTTAGACGACTTTCTCAATAAGGATTTATGGAGCATGCTCCTATTTCGTTAATAACCATTTTTCGCGAAATTACACGCAGGCGGTAATTTACTTGATTTTACAATTTCTTCCAGTATGATTCATGCCATTTGATTGATATATCATAAATAAATATTTTGTTAATAAGCTAATATATGGCATAAGTCATTTCTAATGAGAAAGTCCTGAAAAAGTATTTACTTTTGAGGGTCACTTTCCTTCGGACAACGTTTTCCGAAAATATAGTTTTGTTAGTATTTCATAAATAAATATTTCAATAATAATTGCAGCATAGCATGATTAAGAAATTGGAGCGAGAAAGTTTAGTGTGGTAGCCCATACCTTTTCTTATTGGTTTGATATGGTTTCAGGAACTCATACAACAACATTAGAGAAAACTTTTCATAATTATTTTCCATGATTCATAATTTAGTAACTCACAAAATACGATTATTTTTCTCCAAATCAATCTGACATTAGTGTCTTTGTAGCAACATGTGTGTTCAAACCTGAGGTACTTATCATATCCATTACCAGTTTCTTTTCAAAATAGTTCAGAGATAGACAAATAATATTATTTATTATTATTTCTTTGCGTAATTTCTAGAAAACTCAAAATACTACTTTGTAAACGGACTAATGTCTTTGATGTGGTCTTCGTTCTTGCTTAGTTCATCATCTAAATTAATAAAATCATAATTGAATTGAAGACTTATTATTTTAGAATGTCCAATTTATTGACAACACGAACTGTTCTATTAGCTGTTATTTCTGAATCGTACAGAAATTTTATGATGAATTTTTACTATCGCACAAAACTGTGAAATATGAGCACCACAAGTTACCACTACCACAATATAAGTGCTGCTAATATATATATATATATATATATATATATATATATATATATATATATCTATATATATATATATATATATATATATATATATATATTGGCAAGGGAAAGATACTTGGGTTGGTGCGTGTATCAGACTTCTACAAGTTTGAAGTATGCTTCTAATGATTACCCTGAGTATTAATAGAGTACACATGTGTTAACTTTTTTCTATCCACCAACAATATGAAAGCAAAGACATAAAACGTAATATGTAAAACTTACCACAATGATACATTTTCTTTTCCAGTTCGAAATTGACATAACTTGTGCAAAACGAGCGCAAGGGGTTTGATGGTGCTTTCGTGACGAAATATTAGTCCACCGATGCTTAAAACTGTTTGACGCAATGTGGCATCATCGTAATGGATTTTCTGCACTCGTGACATATTTTTATATACCACGATCGCACACAGCTTGTAGTTTTCATGCTCTCTGTCTACGGCTAGTATTTCAGACTTTCATTAATAATACCACCTAAATATCAAACGCAGTCACTTATTCTGCTTTTTCTACTCAATTCTCATATTAGCTACAGTTCCTTTTCTTGCAATCAATATCATTTTCTTTTTTATTTTCATCGAATGATGTTAAAAATATTTCACGTCTTTTTCGTAATACATGAAATTACATGAATCTTTGCACTCTTGATTGTAATTTGGAATAATAGACATATCGTCTACAAAGCAAATATGTTTAATTCTTCTACCTTCTATTGAGACAACATCTTTCTCGGTCAAGCCCTTCTCCACTCTCTTCTCTAAATACACACTGAATGAAGGTGGTGAACACTTTGCCGAAAATTCTCTCCCAAGTTTACTTCTCCTTATCGCTTCCTATACCTCATTTTGTGACTCAAGTTCTTTATGAGTCAGCCTTAGATCTTTATATTCCATACGAACCTCCTGCAGCATTCCAGTTTACCCTACCCATGACCTTCTCCAACCCGGGATGTACTTGAACCTGAACTCACAAAGTGGGGTTGATGTATACATTTCCTGAAAGCTTGGGTCAAGGTAAGATCAAAACCGGTTACCAAAATTGGGAAGGTCTCATGCATTCCGCTTGAGGGCAGCAGTTTACTCATTTTTATTAAAATCTTTAAGCGTGTCTATAAACTCCATTGTAACCCCGAAAAATCTGAAACGGTGAGACAGATATGAAAACAGAAAAACATATATTTCATCATTTCAAAAGTACAACTTATCAAAGTACAATAAATTGACCCAGGTCCCCCGCAGAGTCCCAGACGGGATCCAACTCATTTTTTTAAATGGAAAGGGGGGTCAACTTGCACATCGTATCAAAGTTGTTAAATGAAAGAAGATAAATCAAGTGTCGACTTTCTACGATAAGCCTTGGAAAATAGTGACGAGTCGAAATATCAACACAATCTTCACTGCAAAGTCTATGGCCACTCGTATGAATTTGAAACGGTAGGATAGGTATAAAAGCAAAAACACAAATATGTTATTATTTCAAAAGTATAATGATTCAAAGTAAACAAATGTTCCAGGTTCCCTCGCAGGGTCCCAGACGGGGTCCAACTCCAAATGAATGGAAAAGGGGTACAAGTTGATTAATCGTATGAAACCTGATGCGAAGTAAAAGATGAAACAAGTCCTGAAAGTCTATGTCCACTCCTATTAATCTAAAACGGTCAGACAGGTGTAAAACAACAAACAAACAAATACTAGAATGTTTCAACATGTTTGTGTTGACATTTTGACCCACCGCCATTTTGCATGGGCTTACCATCAAGAGCCGAGACGTGTTTCATCTTTCACTTCACATCAGATTTTATATGATTACTCAACTTGAACCCCTTTCCAATTTAAACATTTTGACTTGGACCCCGTCTGGGACCCTACGGGGGACCCTGGGACAATTTATTTTTACTTTGATACGTTGTACTTTTCAAATGATGAAAGACATGTTTTCCTGTTTTCATATATGTCTCACCGTTTCAGATTTTTCGGGGTTACAATGGACTTTATTGACACGCTTAAAGATTTTAATAAAAATGAGTAAAGTGCTGCCCCCAATTGGAATGCATCAGACCTCCCCAATTTTGGTAACCGGTTTTGATCTTGCCTTGACGTAAGATTTCAGGAAATACATATATCATCTTACTTTGTGGGTTCAGGTTCAAGTACATCCCTAGTAAGTCAAGAAACAGTATGTATATCGTATTTGTTTCTCGTCAAAAGTATCAGAGTTTATTGTGAGCAAGCCATTGTTCAGCATATAGTTTTCCGTTTAGTATTCTAAACAGAATTTTTGCTGAATACGATATGTGACTAGTAGTTCTATAATCCCTCATTTTTTTCTTTTTTTTTTTTTTTCATTTGCTTCAGTAGCTGCACGAGGCTCGATATAGTAGGGAGCAAAAGGGGAGGCAAGAAAAATTTTGGGATGAGGAGGCAGCCACATTTGTTTTGCGTTAAATATTATTATTATCGGTTGTACATATTATTATTATTATTATTATTATTCAACGGTTGTACATAGAAAAATGAGGGGACGAAGGAGGGGCGAGAAATAATATTGGGGAGGCGGTCGCCCCTCCTCGCCCCTTGTAGCGCCGCCACTGATTTGCTTTCTTAGCCAGTGTAATTGCAACCGTATCTAAGAAATACAACTAGTCTTTCCTTCGCTGTATGTTTTGTTTTTTAAAGATATAGGAAGTTACTTAAATAAATAGGACTTTGTTGTTTAGGATGCCCATCCCTACCAGAGATTAATGCCAACACGTAATGGTGAGTCTCAATCCTATAGAACAAGTTGTTCGGAAGTGTACAACATAAAACCCCAAGCCCCAACCTCTATTTTGGCATCCGCTACGTCATAATACAATTAGACTAAAGAAAGAAACAGCTTGCGTAATTTTGAACGGGTTATCAATCGAGTCTCTTCGTACTAATTTATCTAAAATTCGGCTCAAGCATAGGAAGTAAAAATAGAAAAACCATGGATAAAAATGACTTTGCAAGATTGTGTCATTCGTTCCCATCATTGAATGCAAATATCCTGAGTAGTTTCCAATCATTTTCAAGTACGACTCAATTACGAAAGTAATGTAGAGCGAGAAATTTGACAACAAAGTACGTTACATCTGTTATTTATTCAGTTATGCCTTGTATAAATTGAAGATAATTGTGATGATTCGTACAAAGTTCTGCCTAAGTCGTTGTATTGTAAATATAGTCCGTTTAAAGTACTTTGGCGCTAAAAGCGAGTAGTAGGGATCTCTTGTCGTATGTATAATATGTATACACTTCTCATAATAAACCAGTGATGTGCCGTAAACTATAATTTTACGTCTACGCGATTGTCTACTGTAATCTATACGTAATCTACATTACACCTTTTCCCGTGTAGACTATGTAGACAACCACTATCAAACGTAAGGAACAATTTCGTTGCTCGTTTGTTCATATTTCCAAATTCAGTTCTTTCGCTTCGGTGCAGCGAGCATTTTTGCCGATCCCAAACGTTTCAGCATTCTTGCCAATTTGATGTCGAGAACAGACCCAAACAACCCCTGCGGGGCTTCTAACCCGTTCCTACTACTACTACTACTACTATTACTACAACAACAACTACTACTACTACTACATTAGCTGTGGATCTATATAGTACAAGGGCAACGTACTACTACTACATTTGCTGTGGATCTATATAGTACAAGGGCAAACTTATTTTAATGAAAGAAGTTTAATGAAAATTTAAAAAAAAATATCGTTAAATCACTTTTTGTATATTATTTTTAATCTTATTTTAACGAAAGAAGTGTTATAAAAATTTTAAAAGTAGTAAAAAAAAACTGTCCGTAGGCAGGATTTGAACCCACGCCAAAAGTAATTTCCTCACTAGCATGTTGCGCTAGCCCACTCGGCTACCAGCGCCGACACCAACTACCGTTTACTTTGTGCTATATGTAGATCATGTCTTGTGATATCGTATCTGTATCGACCAATCAGATCAGAGGATATCTGAAACGTTTGGGATCCGCAAATATGCGTGCAGCGAAAGATTAGGGAAACGAGTAACATATAAAAAGTAGAGGAAATTATCTAATCTGTATGTTTGTTCTGCACATACCACACTTCCTTAGATTTTCCACTTCGAGAACTGCTTTTATAATGAAATTTACAAAACTAATTCTCACCTGTGAGCTTTCAGTCTTGAATATGCTGTATTTGCCAATTTTTTCTTCCATATTTTACAAAATGCATAATATTTTTCATTTTCCTTCATCAAGTCGAAACTAAGTATTCGAAAGTTACTATTCGCTGGTCTAGGCATTTTATTTTGTACGCAATTTCGCAAGGTAACGACAAAATAAATATCTTTTATTGTCCACGGTGCCATATTAAATTACGTGTTGTTGACATATTCTACATAGTCTGCGTCGTTTACATTGTCTACGCGTAGACGCACATCTCTGTAATAAACCACCTTATTTACAATACAAATTACAATACAATTCCAATTACAATAATAATATCAGATATATCTCACTCTACATATCACTATCAAAATTACAATACTCCAGTAGGCCATCATCTAATTTTTGAATAGAATTTGTTCATGTATTCTCTTAATTCAAACCATTACACAAACCTTTCGTATTTACACAATCATATAGACATGACTAACCATAGGTATTAACAAAATCATCGGACACATTCTTGTCAGTCCAGGATATAGTATGGCACCAATCTACAACTTAACTTCACAGCAGTAGTAAATGGTGATGTTGATTGCGTCGAATGTGTGTATGTAAAGTTAAGCTTCTTTCGTCGAGCTTATGATGTATGCGAAGCAAGGATCTATATCTTGTCGAAGAGAAAAATTGAGGAGGTGGTGATGACTGTGCTCCAGTAGAGGGCTGTGATAATAATGTGAATTAAAATCAATATGTTCACTTCCCAACTGTGGCTCCACGTTGTGTAGTTGTTAACGCTTTCACTTTTGGTGTGAGCGATTCTGAGTTCGATTCCTAATGGGGACACTAGGTCAGAAAGTTGGATATGTCTTTTCAGACCAGCAATCCTGAGGAAAGTTTTTCTTGAGTTTTCCTCAAGTAAATGCCGGAATGATACCCAACAAAATCCCAGCCGCTTCTTCGTTCCTTTCTTTCGTCCTCCGCTCGGGTACTATGATCGCCGAGGGACGTCATCCCTCACATGTGCAGGCTAAATTGGCCATAGTTGCCGAAAGCCCAGAAATGAAATTCCTAATTCTCTGCCCAAAGAGTTGAGTACTATTGCTGGACAAGGAACAGATGAGACGACAATACCGAACGTTGTGTTGCTGACTGGGTGACTGAGTTTGGCAAGTAGCAAATGAAGTCTGTGGTAATTTACGTATTAGGAAATGGAAATATGATAATACTTTTCTATCATGCTTTGTATCACAGAATGGATCAAACTAAAGATTAAACGCATAGGATTTTAATTGTATGCAGGTGTGGGGTTGCATATAACATTTGACACAATGTTATATTTTTATCCAACATTACTTGAAATAAAACAGTTGAAAACACCGTGCTTACACACAAGCTTACCTTTCTATTTTATTTCATTATAAATTGACTTCTCATATAAGTACAGACTTAAATTAGCTTTTCTCAAGCTGCAACAGAAAAGTCATGCGATTGATTTACCCTGCAGTATATTCCTTTTCTTTTTGTGTCTTTTGTAGAAGAGCTATCCAGAAGAGCTAAAACTTATTACTACATATTTAACAATTACAGAGAACTTACCTCAAAGCTAAGCAAACCGCTATGATCTTGGTCCAGTGAGTTGAAGACATAATGTGCATATTGGCTGGTATTTGCTGAAAATATACGGTACTATATTTTAGCTTTTCCTTTTGAACAATAGGGGTATAGGAGAATTTGACCATTTTCTCTTGTCTAAATATGTGGGAAATTAGTGATTCTATTCCTATTTTAGGATTAAAGAAATAATGGAACAAATTAGAGGTGTAGATTGGAATTTGGAGTAGGATAAGAACTAGAACCAAATACGGATTCACATGCTCAGAATTGAATTGTCGAATTTTCAAATGCACACTTCTCAAAATTAAAATTTACAAAAGGAAAGAGAAATGTTTGCAAATAAGGTTCACTAATAAGTGAGACGAGTTCACTGTGGCACTGAGGAACCTGCAAATTCATTTGCTGCAACAATGTGGCACTTGCTTGTTTTCGTCGGTCCACTGGTGTTTCTATGGCAAATATCGCCCTTCAAGTGAAGGTTTCTTCGTGTAACAGAGGTTGTTATTTAGTTTCTAACTTGAACTTTGTCATAGTTAAAAGCGAGACAACTGCTAAAAGAAACGTTTTATCCATTTCTGTGATTTCACTAAGAACAGACAAAATGTAAATTTAGTAATACAGAAACCGCACCAAGATACTCTCTTACCCTCCGAATCTTGTATTTGTCGGCGTGAAGTATGACTGCTTGTTAATTGGCAAAGTTACCAGATTCACAAATCCAGTTACTTGTTAGTTGATAAGCGTCTTACGATCACATCGTTTCCATCGAACTGACCTTGAATCGGTTCTGTATTTTCTAGGAAACTGTCGTAAGCATCCTTTCTAAACGAATCTTACTTATTTGCATTTCTCCTTCATTGTTCGACTCATGGCTATAATCTTATTTATTTCCGACTAAATGTTTTAACCTTCATCGTGAGATTGATTATAACTCATCTTTTCCTTTCTTTATTAGATTCCAAAGAAAGAGTAAATGAAATCATAATAAAATTACCCAAATTATTATTTTCCTTAATTTCTGCCTTTATTTTCGTAGATTGAAGAAAAGTGGTAATTATATTTAACAATATTGTAATTTTTCACAAAAAGTATATATCTAAGTGTGATTATCATCTGTCTGTAACTTAGTACAGATATACTAAATTTCAATACTACGAACTCCTATTGTGGACTTTTATGGAACTAAAATTTTGGTTAATTGTTACCTGAATTGAAGGGTATAGAACCTGTCTCGGCAAAACATAACAGAACTACATTAAGTTTAAATGTAAGTTAATACTGCCGATATTTCACTAGTAGTATGGTGTAGTATGATGTCAGAGAAAATATTAGGTAAATTTTGTAAATATTTGTGAATTACGTAGTGAAAATTCTTTCGGAGGTTGTGTGTTTGTTAAAATGTAAGCGAATTTTTAAAAGTTCGATATGGGAAGTCTAATATTTAGGCGTCAAATTAAAAATTAAATTGTTGTATGTCTTTAAAAGATTTCACATCCCTGTCCCGAATAAAGTTGTTTTCGAAATAATTGAACAACCTAGTGGAAAATTAGTAACATTCAATTAATGATTTGTTGTTTTCTACCCAACCATTGCATTACAAACAAGCGTTTGTTTTAAAAACGCAGGAATATCAATATAATCAAGCTCGAGCATTTCAAGTGAACATAATCTCTCAGATTATTACAAATGATCTCTCAGATTATTACAAAATGCCCATCTTAGTCGGTTTTTTTTTTATTTTGTAATGTTTACACTTTTTCCACTAAGCTGTTCAATTAATCCTGTTACTGCGTCGAGAGCTCTCTCGTGGCTAAGCGATTACCGTACATGTCTTTGGCGTGGAAGAAATGGGTTCTATTCCCTTTGGTAGCTGGGGGGCGCGGTGGCTCAGTGGTAGAGCGTTCACCTCTGGTGCTTGGGGTCCCGGGTTCGATCCCAGCCCCCGCCAAGTGAACTTTGTGGTGGACAAACACCGTGCTCGTGGGTTTTCTCGGCGTTCTCCCGTTTCCTCCCACTTTCTTCATTCCACCATTTCACTCATCTCTCATCATCACCGTCTCCTTTAGCCTAACCGGCATAATCGTGGGACGTAAAACTTAAAGATTTCATTTTTTCCCTTTGGTAGCTCATGTCCACGTCTCATGTAACCTCACTTCTGAAAGGGGCTCTAAATTGAATATCAAATCAAATCACATCAATTTGACTTAGTCGACTGGAAGGAAACCTCCCTAACAGGGTACTTCAACTATAGTCCATGTATATATTCTTTTTACTCCTTATCTTGGGCTTGTCAAGAAATGTCGACCAAAGTTTTTCGCGCGATTTCCTTTTCACTATACATGGTCCAAAAATATTAGGAAAAAATGTATGGGAGGGTTCAATTCATAGTAAACAGAAGTTATACTAAGTTTGCATTTTACGTTTTTCTCGTGGACTTTTGCAATTTATAAGGTAACATGTATCAGACCACTTATTTTCTTATTGATACAATATATATAGTTGTTGAGCTGTAAAATGTTAGTTTTGGAAAAGATATGAAGTTGCAGTTTCTATATTTTTTCTCATTTAGCTTGCTGTTCAAGACTGACATAGTTTGCTCTAGTAATTTAATAATTCATGTGAATATTCACCATAGTCTGCAGAAACAGGGGTTACAAAATCAAAATTATGTGCGCATGTATGAATGTTCCCTTCTCCGGTATTCTTGAGTCTTATCCAAACATATTTAGGAATTGTTAACAGGAAACTCCATTCAAGTTCAATTTTTTACATTTATTGATTTAAGTACACTCACTAACATTGAATTAATAATACTTCATTTTTTATACAAAATGAATAATCATTATCAATGTACATTTGTACGTTATTTATACATAACTTCTATACCGATGTTATTGAACATTAGATGGAAGTGGTCTACCATCACATTTTACTCGGCATCCGTGACGAGCTGTGGTCGTTCGACCTAATTTATGGGACTGGCACCATTAGATGCATCTATACCATATTCTTCGGTTTTTGGACTTTGCAGTCCTTTTGCACGACGTGTACTTTCAGGGTTGTTTCTTGATCTTTGAAGCTAATAGTTTGCTACCTTTAAATCAGAGGGAGTGGAATTGGCTCACTGCGCGGCCAGACAGAAGGCCTACCAGTTACCTACTGGTCAAGGCAGTCCTGCTAGTAGGCCTACCCTACAAGCTCATCTCCCGCTCCTACTCGCCAGGGATAAACTCACATAGGCTACGGAATCCTACGGTTCACTACAACCCGATGCGGGAGAACCAGGGATTTCCGAGGGTGCTTATCCATCTTGGTCCAACCTACCTCGATACTTTAATGGCTATGATCATTTTCGTAGAGGTACCGCGTACACGTCGAGAAACTCCCGTATTTCATCTCGAATACCTTGGTACGAGTTAAGTCACCATTTAATTTTAAGGTAGATCACTAGGTGTTGTCGGTGCTATGCTAAACACTGCTTGAATAGTGCGGCGTTGCCAAGTAGTGTCAGTGTTTACTGGTGCCAGATAATAAAGGAAGTAATCATAGAATTCTGCTTGGATACTTACTGAATAAATTAGTTTTGAACCCTTACCGCAATTCACAGCTAAGTTCCGCTTCTCGAACTGCAACGTTAGAACCCAAGAATTAAACGTTCAAATTTGGCAACAACGCATTATGGTGTTCTGCGCAAGTTTCTTCTCAAAATTTATTTCCTTAAATGTAAATTAATATTTAAATAAAATATGAAACATAACAGAAAACACGGTCAAACAATATATCTATTTCGTAACAAGATCATTACTTTAAAGTACTTTACACATTCAAATAAACCTTTCATAAAATTGAGCACTTCTAGTAAGATTTAACAGCAAGTAAATCTTGTGTGCTCGTTGTAAAATGAAACATATTTTCTTTTATTTGTTACTTTTTCGATATCAAAAGATATAAACAAATGAAGCAGTGGCTTGTGTTGTAGCTGAAACATAACTTTATCATATAGTACAATATTTATAATATGTAACATTTCATTGCGTAGTAGTTAAGGAAATAAGCTACAATATGTACTGACTCCTGGGTGGTGATCAACCTTAATGTCAGTTCCTATTCCCAGAGAGATTTCCCCCTTTACTGGGATTGACACTTTTCTCGAGTTGTCGTTTGGTCCCTCTCGAGACAGTTAACCGAAATTTCTCTCCGATAGGATCGTCCAAATAATACGAAACTTCTTCTAACTATGGGAAAGATACACCGAATATTACAAGAGCCCATGACTGATATAGATCGTCTGCGAACAGACATGTTCATTTGGAAGTGGTAATCTTTCCTGGTAGTTTCGTCCGAGCAATACGGAACTGTTGCAGCTACGTTGCTTTCCAAACCCACTGATACATGTAGGCCATCGTTGGGAGGGACCACTTCACCCTCCCTCAAGCAATACGAAACTTCCTCTATTTGCAGAAGAGGTACACCGTACATTACCAGAACCAAAGGCTGATTTAGATTGCCTCTCTTTAACCTCCTCAGACCTGAAGGCGAATTTCAGTAGCTGGAGCTACCGGTGGCTATGAATTCATTGTTCAACACTGATGCTAGGAAACCTTCCCAGGTCCGAATGGCATCTCATCTGGATGTCACTTACTTCTATCAACCATCTATTAAATGTTAGTAATACTTTCTCTTTGAAAAGAATTTAACAAATATCTGTAATTGACAACTTACCTCGACTTAATGCTCTGTATTCTCGATAACATGCTACCACCTACAAATATTTTGTTGAAATTTTTCAAATTGACTACGATTCGTTCAAGGTTAGGTAAGACGCCATTCGGAACTGGGGAGGTTGCTCAGCATCAGTATTGAGCAATGAATTCACAGCCAACGGTAGCTCCAGCTACCAAAATTCGCCTTCAGGTCTAAGGAGGTTAAAGATAATGATTGCTCCTCTAGTAGGGACATAGATTCTGCTCCCAGTAAATATTGCCGAAAACCTGGGACGATTGATTGTTTCACCTCCTCTCTTACTCTTGAGATACGAGTGGGTGTTGGTATGGGAATTTCCCATCCCTGACCCAAGAGCACACATGAAACGCTCATTGAGGGCAAAATTACATCTTCCAGTAAGATGAGGATCCGGTCCCTGTGCACACCACTACCCCTCTTTCAAAAGTGTTACGGTATCACGTAATTTTATCTTTCAAACCCAAGAGCACGACCTAGTTGTCCATTTCAGAGGATAGATAAAACCTCACCTCCGCGGAAAGACTACAGTTCTCACTACTTACCTTGATGAAACCGTAAAGAGGTCGCACGCATCCTTCCAGATCCAATGGTATGACTTAGTCGCCCATCTCATAGGATAGCCAAAGCCTGACCTCAGCCGAACAAGTTGACTACTGTCATTAAGGGCCTCGGAACTTTCGACCATACCGGACTACGAGTTTCCTCGCATTTTCCATGATCCTATTACCTCTTCCCAACTCTTAGACCTAGAATTTTACGCGGGTATAGATGCAAAGAAGGAATCTCCTCCCGTTTCTCAGCATGCACTTGGAACCGGTCAGGGATAGGCCGCGATGGTTCAGAGTGTTACGTGTGATGAGATCACATTTTTAAAAAAAAAAAAAAAAAAAAGTTATAATGGCAATGATATCCTAGAAGGTTATGCTTTCAGTACCTACACTTCAGGGTACTAGAGCGACTCTAGCGGAAATCTCTGAAAACACATACGTTCGAATGAGCTGTAGGTAGCTTGAACAGCCATTTCGAAACGATATGTCGAACTGGGCAAGGTTTATCTCTGCTTAATGTGAATCTTTAAACGGTTTTCATGGAAGTGGTTTAGTCGAAATATTAACCTGATATAAATTTCAAGAATTATGTGAAATTGTTAATAGTTATCAAAAAATCAATCTATTAATTTTGTGATAGTTCTAAATTCAATTCCCAAATATCTATAATTGGTGTGATAATATGCAAAGCGTGTTAACAGAGGTTATTCGAAACAGTCCTCCTGAAGGTGTTAGATGGTTGTTCAAAGCATATTTAATTGGGTGAGTGTTAAATCTTGATTATTTAATATTCTCAATATATATATATTGTTAAATTTTTCCTGCAAATCAAATATTAAATTTATATTGGAATTCTAAGGATTACGAGGTATTATATTTATTATATATATTGGATTCATTATCGAAAGTTGTATTCTTGTTGTGATGATTTCATATTTATCAGTCAACTCAGATATATATTTTTGGATTATCAATTTTGCTTAAAAATTGTTGTTATTTCATTAAAGATTTTTCTGTATTGCAAATTTAAATTTTTCAAGAATTTTCTTATAAAATTTATCAAGCTAGAAATTCAGTTACTTTTACTTATCCAAATTACCTTAGTATTTCACAATTTTTTTTTTAATTATAAAAATAATCGCAGTTTTTTGGTAATATTTAAGGGAGTACTAGTTAGAAATTCGCTCTAAATATAGAAAAACTCCCGATAATTCTGCATGGAAATTTTAAATGCTTACTTACAAAATATAGCCGTTATACATAGAAATTACGAATCCCGCACATTTATAATTGTCCTGGTTATTACAACCAGCGGCCCAGGACGGAGCACATAATGGCATGTTACAAACATATCGTTTCGAATCTAACTTCAAAAAAAAAAAGAAGTAAAATACATGCTAAGATTGCGGGGTTTTGTTTGGCAAAATCTGACTAAGGTGGGAAAGTTGTTAAGTAAGCTATTAAATATATGGACATTTTTCAGGATCAATCTGTATATATCTATCTATTTTGAATTACGTTAAGGAGGATATTAAAATTAGTTCAGTTAGGATTGATTAAATGTCAGTATTTTCAGAGTACGTAAAATATATAGCCTATAGCAATAAAACTGTCAATGATTGTTAAAGGGTTGTCGCTTACCGTAAGGTATAGTAATTATTTTCGATATTTAAATTGCATTAGAATAGCTCTTTTTGTTTACTTGGTAATTAATTTGGAATTTAAGGAAGAAAGAAATCAACCACGTTTATTTTTAAATGGATTTGAAAATGGAGATACTGGAATTGTTGTACCGCAGACT
This sequence comes from Thermobia domestica, assembly GCF_964235325.1. Classification (NCBI taxonomy): domain Eukaryota; kingdom Metazoa; phylum Arthropoda; class Insecta; order Zygentoma; family Lepismatidae; genus Thermobia; species Thermobia domestica. Next base: position 108,074,032 of record NC_137454.1, on the reverse strand, counting down.
GAAGGTCAACGATGGGATTTATCGTATTTAGATTCCGGAAGGGAGTCAAGGTCATTACATATTTCTGCGGTAGATAAACCCAGCGAAATGGATGAGTCATTGTCCATTCCAAGCAACACCACAACTGAGAGTTTGGCAGAAAGTGGAATGTTGGATAACGAGTTCCAACCGCTTATGTCTGTTGATAGTGCTAGTTGTGTCAGAGCAGACACAAATCCGTTTTTTGACCTGAGGCAAACAGCTGACGGAAAAGAAAAAGAAGAAAAGCGTAGTACAAATCCTTTTGTCGATAAAGACTCGATAGTGGCAAAAGAAATGAATGCATGTAGCGAACCTTTGGTTAATAGTTTTATGCCATTCCAAATACGGGCTGATAAGTTAAATGGAAGTGTTTCTAGTAATTTATTTAATGAGAAAATATAGTATATCCCAAGTACAGATGGAACAGACGATATAAAGTTATTTCAATTTTTAGTTGCAGTTCTTAGAATAATTAAATTAAAAATATTCCCGGTTGAGTCTGTTTTGATAGCAGCTTTGAGTAAAGCTGAAGGTCGTTTAAATCAGGAGCTAGTAGCATTGTATGAAATGACTAATAATTGGTTGCAAATATCAGGATATTTGTTTCGTAGATTAATAACTCCTTTAGGTAGGCGAGAACTCATAAATCGTTATGTAAAAGTGATACAAAAACCTAAAGAAAATTTGCTTGAGTATGTTAATAATATTTGTGATGCTTATGAAATATGTTACGGACCTATTAATGATAGTAGATCTAGTGAATTGTTGGATATTATAATGGAGGGGATGCAACCTCAAATTAAATTTTAAATTTATAGATATAGCCATCCAATATCATTAGATGATCTTATGGGTAATATTATGGAATACGAAAAACATCAACGTAATTTAGAAATGTATACCGCACTTGTGAGGAATTCGGAAAAAAGTGAAAATCCGAGAAATAAAATTAAGTGTTATTTTTGTGGTGGACAACATCGCATTGCAAACTGTGCTTCCAACAAACAGTACCTTTTAAATAAACGGTTAATTAAATTGAATATGGATGTGAACTCGGAAAGACGCTCTGCAGCTATTAGTGACCGGTTAAGGGCTCCGACTCAGATTATAGGAACCGGAGTTCAAACTAATGATTTACCTAGTAGTGGGGGTGATAATAACAAACAGTTTAGATATAATAATGGCAATGATAAAAGACGCTTTGCAGGGGATAGTCGACGGTCACGGTTAAAGACTAAAAGTGAGAGGACCGAAGTTCCAGAAAGGGAAGAAACTGTTTTAGAAAGAACATTGTTAGAAGGTGGAAGCAATAATAGTAGTGCGGGATACAACACACATACGAAATATAATGATCGGATGAAGACTCCTATGGAGGGGTTCCGGGCTCGATTCCGAGGGGAACATAATAGTGAACATTTGGGAGAAAAGAATATGGTGTTCAATGTGAATCCTGTGAATATGGGGGAATGTGAAAAAGGAATGCGTAAGCAATATTACGGAAACTTTAAAAACAATGGCGGCTCTAGAGGGAACAGCAGTAAGGATAGCTAACCATTATATAGAGGGGATTTGCATTCTTTTAGTAATTATAAACAAATAGAATATAATAATAAAAGCGAACATAGTATTGATGGGATTAAAATTAGTGCTGATGGAAATAAAAGTGAAAATAGAAAAACTTTCTCATTGGGAACATTGACTGCGGCTTTTGTCGATGCATTTGTCTTAGGTAAAAGTATTAGAGGAGGCTTAGATACTTGTTCTACAGCATCGTTAATTAACAGACAAAGCTTTATTCAATGGAATAGGCAGTTGAACTACCCAGTGAATATATTAAATGAGAAGTTCATTGCTGTAGGTGTTGATAAACAAAAGTTAACACTGGATCAGTGCGTAGTTATACCCATTAAGTTTAAAAATCGTGTTTACAGACTAAAGTTTTTCCTAGTTGAAAATTTAGAACCAGAATTTATACTGGGAATAAATGAATTAAAATTCTTGAAAGCGAACATTGATTTAGTGAATAATAAATTATTTCTCCCTTTGGAAGGAGTGGACATACAGTTACATTATACACTAAATATCAACCCCCCTTGTTTAAATCGAGATACTCGTTCGTGTGATATATTTTACAGTGAACCAGACCATAAGACTTCTAAATTATTCCTGCGTGACTCAGAATTGGTGAAAAGGTCCACAGTTCAGACTTTTGAAACGGATGGGTGTAGACATCCGGGAGATACAGCACAGGGATTTTGCAGTGTTGCCACATCTATTAGTCCATCTTTGGATAGCAGTCCCAACATCCAGTCGGACCAGATGGATAGCCTATTGAGGGTGGATCCTGTTGTATTAGAAGCTAATCCTGAATTACAAGGGTATGTTAACGAGATATTTAGTAAATATCCTTCTGTTTTTTCATCACATGTTGGTAAAATTAAAGACTTTGAATATAAAATCCAGTTAAATAACTACACTCTTATTCGTAAGAAGGCTTACCCGTTATCACGGAGTTCTCAAAGAGAGATGGGTAAAATTCTCGATGAGATGTTAAAGGCCGATTTAATACAACCAAGTAACAGTGATTATGCTTTCCCTTGTTTTTTAGTAAATAATAATGACGGAACAAAGAGCTTAATAGTTAATTATTCTGATTTGAATCGACATCTTTATTTAAATACTCAGTTCACACCAAGGATAGAAGACATATTGTCTGAATTATCTGATGGTAAAATCTTTAGCCATCTTGATATAAGGAAAGCATATTTAACCATACCTTTAACGAAGGAAAGCCGTCATCTAACAGCATTTCTTACGCATAGGGGTTTATATGAATATAAAGTCTTGCCTTTTGGTTTGGCAGCAGGGAGTCATGTATTATCTAAAATATTAACTGACTTATTGTATCCTTTGAAAGATGAAGGGGTTCAATGGTATATGGACGACCTAATTTGCAAAAGTTCAGATATAGAAAGCCATAAGCAATTATTGGAAAAAGTTTTAAGGTTATTGGAAGAAAAAGATTTAACTTTATCCACAAAGAAATGTACCTTTTTTTCAAATAAGATATCATATTTAGGCTATATTATCGAAAAAGGGAAAATGTACATGGACCCTTCAAGGTTAGAAGTAATTAGAAAGTTACCTGCTCCAAAGACAAAAAAAGGATTAATTTCTTTATCGTGTTTTTTACAATACTATGCAAAGTTCGTCCCGCAGTTCCATGAGGTTATGGAACCCATTGAACGTTTAAGGGCGGCTTCTGCTGAATTTGTTTGGTGACCGGAACAACAAAAAGCATTGGAAGATATTAAGGAATTATTTGCCAATCATGTAATGTTAAAATTACCCGATTTAAATAAGAAGATTATTGTCAATACGGATAGCAGTCTCAAAAGTTTAGGGGGAGTCCTACAACAATATGATGATAATAATAACTTTGTACCTGTAGCATTCTATAGTAGACGTCTAAAGAAACATGACTTTAATAAGCCGATTTACTTGCTAGAAATGTTAGCAGCTATAGAAACTATGGAACGTTTTAGTGCTTACTTGTATAAACCTTTTGAATTAAGAATGGATCATTCTGGACTCGTGTATGCCTTGAGGAATATGAAAAGGGTTAAACGTTATGGATCATTGTTATACAGACTATTTGCATTTACGTTTGAGGTAAAATCTATATCCTCTAATATGAATATAACAGCTGATTTTATTTCAAGGTTACATGATCAGAATAATTTTGAGGAAATGGAAACTGAACTTTCTCACTCTGAACAGGTAAATAATTATTGTCTAATTAACCTTTGGAATATGCCTTTTGCTAATATATCAATTAAAGAACATCAATTAAAGGACCCTGAATTAGGTAATATTATTAAGGAATTAAGAGCAAAAAGGGAAGTAGAAGGATATAAATTAATCCAAGGCATATTATGTAAGAAAACAAGAGCCATAAGAAATCCATACAAAGTATGTTTGCCCAAGGAATTAGTTCCTAGTATAATAGAAGTCTTTCATTCAAATATTTTGCCAGGTTCTCATGCTAGTATAAATAAAACTATAGCTAAGATCTGTGCTCGTTTTACATGGAATGGGATATTGAAGGAAATAAAAGATTATGTATCCACTTGTTCGGATTGTCAACTAAATAAGAGCCATAATAGGAAACCAACTGGAAAGCTAGTATCTAAGTATGAGAATGTAGTTAATGGACTTTGGGCAGTAGATTTACTAGGACCACTAATTGAAAGTAAGTCAGGACGTTACTGTTTGATAGTTGTCGATTCCTTTTCTAAAAGAGTATTTTTAGAACCAATTAAGGTCTTGTCTTCACAAAGTGTGATTAATAAGTTATATAAATTAATGTGTAGAAATGGATTTATTTTTAGCATATGTCATGATAATCATTCAATATTTACATCAGCTAAATTCAAAGAATTTCTATATGCAAATGGTATTAAGGATATTAGTATATCCCCTTATCACCCGGCGTCAAATCCTAGTGAAAAATACGTATCCACTATAAAAAATTCATTAAGAATTTATTTTGGAAAGAAACAAAGCTCATGGGATAAAGGATTGTGGGAAATTGAATTTTCTGTCAATAATGCCATCCATGAGGATACGAAATGCAGTCCTATGGATTTAGTATTTAATTATAATGTTTGTAATCCACTGGACATTAAGTGGAAAATAAGTATGTTGGATTTGAATCCTAGGGATCCCGATTTATGGAATCGAGCTTTAGATAACATGGAAAGAGCATGGCAACGTAAAAAGAAAATATACAATCAACGTCGGCTAGATAATGATTATAATGTGGGTGACAAGGTATTAATTAAATCACAAGTATTATCATCAATGAAAGATAAAAGAACAAAATCTTTGTGTGCGAAATGGTGTGGACCATTCGAGATCGAATGTTTTCTGGGTAGGAATACCATAAGAGTTGTTAATGTAGATAATCCCAGAGATATCCGTAAGAGTCATGTTAGTTTGACAAAAAAGTGTAGAGAAAGGAGAGGAAATGCATCATAAATATTAAATATATTAAGCATATTTCTGTACTTAATTCCCAACTTAAGTTAAAAAAAAGGTAGAAATAATTAATCTAGTCAGAATTATATATAAAAAAATCTTACAAACCATCTAGTCAGATAAACATTATATAAGTAGAGATAATATATTAAATTGCTTTTAAAATATTTTAATGTGTTTCTAATATATGTTTTTGTTAGTGTTCCAGATCTGGATGTCTTGTAGCAATGTCCCAAAAATGTTAGTAAAAAATTGTATCTGTCCAAATTCCGCCATGGAAAATTTTATGGAATATATGTAACGAAGCTCAACCAGATGTAACGAAGCTGAAAATTGATCGGAATCATGATGGTGCTATGTTTGATGAGTATTATGAATATTGTTATTATTACTGAATTTAATTTTAAAAAGAAAGTAGGAATACCTCCTGAGAATATATATATAGAAACATATTGAGAATGAATTTCTGTAAAACTTTATGAATAGATAGGGACTATTAGTAATAACTAATACTATTTAACTAACTAGAGTAGTTGGGATTAATAGAATGTTAGGTGGTGTGATTGAATTTATGGGGAAATTTTTTTTCTTTAGTTCAGTTACTTTTTCGTTTGGTATGTAGTGAATAGAGTGAGAGTGATGGTTAGTTAGAATCAGTAGTTTATTAATTAGCTGGTAGAAGTTAATAGTAATAGATACCTAGAAAGATTAACAGAATTTATCTATTCATAATTAAATTTAGAATAATAATACTTTAAAATTATGGTTTAAAATAGAAATAAAAAGTTGTGCCAACTTCTTATAGCCGGGAGGGCGATATTTGTTACGTGTGATGAGATCGCATTTAAAAAAAAAAAAAAAAAGAAAAGTTATAATGGCAATGATATCCTAGAAGGTTATGCTTTCAGTACCTACACTTCAGGGTACTAGAGCGACTCTAGCGGAAATCTCTGAAAACACATACGTTCGAATGAGCTGTAGGTAGCTTGAACAGCCATTTCGAAACGATATGTCGAACTGGGCAAGGTTTATCTCTGCTTAATGTGAATCTGTAAACGGTTTTCATGGAAGTGGTTTAGTCGAAATATTAACCTGATATAAATTTCAAGAATTATGTGAAATTGTTAATAGTTATCAAAAAATCAATCTATTAATTTTGTGATAGTTCTAAATTCAATTCCCAAATATCTATAATTGGTGTGATAATATGCAAAGCGTGTTAACAGAGGTTATTCGAAACAGTCCTCCTGAAGGTGTTAGATGGTTGTTCAAAGCATTTTTAATTGGGTAAGTGTTAAATCTTGATTATTTAATATTCTCAATATATATATATATTGTTAATTTTTTCCTGCAGAACAAATATTAAATTTATATTGGAATTCTAAGGATTACGAGGTATTATATTTATTATATATATTGGATTCATTATCGAAAGTTGTATTCTTGTTGTGATGATTTCATATTTATCAGTCAACTCAGATATATATTTTTGGATTATCAATTTTGCTTAAAAATTGTTGTTATTTCATTAAAGATTTTTCTGTATTGCAAATTTAAATTTTTCAAGAATTTTCTTATAAAATTTACCAAGCTAGAAATTCAGTTACTTTTACTTATCCAAATTACCTTAGTATTTCACAATTTTTTTTAATTATAAAAATAATCGCAGTTTTTTGGTAATATTTAAGCGAGTACTAGTTAGAAATTTGCTCTAAATATGGAAAAACTCCCGCTAAGTCTGCATGGAAATTTTAAATGCTTACTTACAAAATATAGCCGTTATACATAGAAATTACGAATCCCGCACATTTATAATTGTCCTGGTTATTACAACCAGCGGCCCAGGACGGAGCACATAGTGGCATGTTACAAGAGGTATAGCACTCAACTCTGGCCCATAGCATCCCTGCTTCCATTCCAGCTCGTGCCAATTCTGTTTATGTTGGACAAATACCATGTACGTGGACTTTCTTGCGGACTATTTCCCTCCAAACCAATATATGTTTACAGTAAAATAGTTTAGAATGATTGAACCCCTGTTGTGATAACCGCAGTATTTCGTCACGGGCCCTCCTATTACGAAATCTTGGCTACGTGCCTCCTCTGGGCTATGTGTCATCGAAAAATATTATAAGTGGTTTTATATTAGAGGTCTAGAAACAGAAATAAAGTTCATATTCTTTGTTATATTTGAAGAGAACTGTGGAAATTCAGAGCAGTACAGGAGTTACTTAAAGGCTATTTAAGACCAATATGGAATACTTATGAATTTAAATATGTCCGGTCGTGCTGAATCCAAAGTATTAAGTATTGGAAAGTTCAACTTCTCCAGAGAATTGTATCATTGTAAGAAATCTTTGGAAAACCTTTCTAGTTGTTTGTTTATTCGCTGAAATGAAAAAGACTCCCTACAATTGTAAAGTTGTCAAATCCTACGTCATATTTGAAAGTTTTACGTTTTTCTGGCACATTTTACGTTATATGTTTTTATTTTCCCCCTAAAATGACTTCTTCCGTTTTATAATAAGAAGAAACTGATAATCCTTTACACTCTTAAAGTGTGTTTGTTATGCTGTACATACAATGTGTATATCACATATCTTACGCTTATCCCCCTTCAAATAGTAAAACCTTTCCTGTTTTTTTTTTTCTGAAAAGTATTTTCATCCTACATAATTGTCCTATTCTTGTATTATTCTCTAGGAAAGTCGTGGTTAAGATTTATCCAATGGTTAAAATTTGCGTTAACTCCTCGTAGTTATACTGTATAGATAACATGCAAACCTACTGAGCAGACACTGAGATTCGATTCCCGGAGGGAATGCATGTGGTTTGACTGTCATGTTAAGTTCTAGGTCCTTGTCTCATGTAGCCTCGGTTCTGAAATGTATTATAAACTCGAAACCAACCAACCAACCTGTTATTCCGTAAAATAAATGAGCTATTTATCTGAATGTAATTAAGGATATATAACCTTTATTATTATTATTATTATTAGTATTATTAGTATTATTATTATTATTATTATTATTATTATTATTATTATTATTATTATTATTATTATTATTATTGTTGTTGTTGTTGTTGTTGTATGAAGAAAATATATGGTTTTAACATAGGACAAAGACTAGAAGTTTTTTTATTTATTTTCCTAAAGATTGATTTTGTAATTTTACTATCCAATAAGTATGTTTCCCCATTATATTTATGTGACCGTATGGTATAGGACCTAACGCCACTATCATTTAGTAGCATTTAAACGATAAATATTTACTTTAAGGCAATCGATTTTGTAAAAAAAAACTATGTATTAAATTTTCTATTCACTCAAATCTCGCTCCTTTGGTTCGAATTTCCAATGTATACGTATTATAAACTTCTCGTCTCTTATTCTAATTTTCTATTCCTATTACAAAAGAAAATGCAATTTACAACGATAGTGGTTGGAATTATTTCAAAATTTTAATTATCAAAGGAAGACTAAATTTATTTTTAAATTTGAAACTTATCTTACCTCCCTGAGGAAAGAATTGTGAATATATTCCTTTAAATGCATCTTCTCTAACTACTCCTGTAGGACTTTCAGCTTTAAATCCTCGATATAACCTCTTCAATTCAGACTCACTAAATCTTGTTCCTCGACACAGAGATTCTAGACTTTCAGGACGATAACGAGGTGGTGCTTCTAGATCTTCCAACTCTGAATCTGAAAATTAAAAGTGTACATTATGATTGATGAAATTTAAAATGTTGTTTAATCTTTTCTGTGAATGCAAGTTTATTGTTTTTTGGGGGGTTACATATTTAATTCGAATATAATTCTTTACACGAGACATTGCTCCGTCACAGAGCTGGTTTCTTGATATTATAAGTAAAGTATATCCATTAGCAATGTCCTGTTGAACAACCAGGAAGTTTTCCAACTACTGACTCTTTTAGATTAGAGTATTTTGATAGTACTAAAGACCTAGGTCGTGCTCCTTCATTGTGAAACTCGTAGCCCCGTGCAATCTGTGAGCATGAATATGAGTTTGATCAACGCCATAAATGTTTACTTCGTATTAAAACTGACTACTGGCTCGAGACCAGCTTTAAGTATTATATTACGTCTTATACCTTTGTTGCTGAAAAAGAACAGTACGTTTCGATCCACAAATCAATAAACATTTACGTTCTACAATGCAACACACTGAGACTTTCAATGAAGCATGTGGTTAAAGAGTCTGAACAAGATAATCGTCTCCTTTGCTCCACTCCTTGCGGATTGTTGTATGATTTTTACCTATATTGTACTACAGAGTCATTTTTAGAATATGATGAAAATTTGCAGAGTCATTTTTCAAAAAGTCTCATTCAGCAAAATAAACCTTTCTGTGAATTTTCCAACGGAATTGGTTTGTTCATGAAAGATTGAAGCGACTCTGGAGAAAATAATGCCATATAACATTTTCTAAGTTTCGAGTAAACTGGTAAAGAAAGTTCATTCTTTCCATGCAATGCAACGCAATAACATATACCAAACAAGTTTATCCTGCCATCTGCAGATGTATTTCCGGAATTAAACTACTTACACACTATTACGTGATTCGATCCCAATCCATTCTACCTCGTAACTCAATTTCACCGGAAATGACATTTATGAATCAGTACATTTTAATTTCTTATTTAGAATATCGAATAATTTCTTTCATGCAATAATGTAGTAGCTACAGTGATAACGAGATTCCTATGCAATTGTTACAGTGGAATCTGTCTCCGTTTCTAAATACTAGACATAATATGCTAATCTCTCAGTCAGTAGTAATGTTGCCCGACAGAGGAGACGACACAAATTTCGTGACGAGATACATGAGACTTTTTTTTTTTTTTTTTTTTTTTAGACAGAATCACTTTCAGGACACCTTCTCAAGAGAAAACGGCCTCAAATATTGTTTCATGGGCAACCCTCTTCTTCCGCAGATAATACAAACAAATTTATATTTTTTTGACTCAGTTCTCATCTCCATATTCAATCATTTGCGGCCAGCATTATATGCACCTGATGAGTAAACAATCTTTATTTTTTGCTTTCTTCGAATATTGAAACTTTGAAAGCATCATGTAAATCGTTATAATCAACGACTACGCCCTCCTTCATATTGTCAAGCTTTTACAAATACCGTATATCTGTTTACTTAGTACTTCGCTGGAACATTACAACCATTATTTGTTCTCACTTCTGTAATATTACTCCTTATTATTACAGCCTAGTTATTTGTTTTGATAACTTTTATTCGTTGTATTAACAGTGTAACTGAGTTTTCTTTTCGAGTTTTCTTTACTACATTCTTCTATTTGTTCTAGCTCCTTCTTAATCCTTTTCTGATTTTCATTCCTACATAGCACTATTATTATTACTGCACTACTACTACAGGTTTTCTTTGTTGTAATAGGGAGGTAGAGAATTAAGAAATACATCTTACATCTTCTCTCTATTACACCTTCTTCAATTTTGCACATATTTAACTTAATTTCATCCCAAATTTCCTTTACGTTCACATTTTTATATTTTAATTACATCCCCCTTTTATAACTTGTTAATTTTTGTAGTTTTTCCCCTTATACTTCCTTGATATATTATCTTTCTAGTTTAAAAAATTCCACATTCTAAACTAGTCTTTCACTTTCTTCATTTCCTTTTCTAGTAATTCTTTCTTCCTGATTTTCGTAATTTCTTACATTTTTATGCACCCTCGTGTTTACGTGACTGCTTTCAACTTCAGTTCACTATATTTACAATGGTTTAGCGATGTATTACTATGCTACACTAGCGCACACACATTGAAAACTGAAGTTATAATACGCTCAAAACATGTATATCCGCTAGAAATTAATATCACGTAAGATGAATATCATGTTTTGCGTTTAGACCTACAAGAATTATCCGTATGACTTGCTTGACAGTAGAAGAGTTTGCATACGAAAAGTTCGATTTGGTTTTACGAGAAACTTGATTGTTCTACTCTCTTAAATCTATACGTACCTTAAGGAGCAATCACAAAATTGTAAAATTTAAGTTCATTTAGCTATCGTATACTTACCCAAAGCAAATTTCACGCCTGTCCATGCTTGTTTGACAAAATTTAGGACTCGCCTGTAAAGTGAACGTGTGGCTCTCCCTGCCGTTCCAGAAAACCCTTGATGGCGGGGTCGCCCGTGTTTTCCTGAGTGGCTACTCACCATCCCATACATTCTAATCCTTAGACGACCAAGCACTATCTCTCATGGTTTCACGTTACCTGTAATAATAATAGTGAAACTAAGAAAATTTAAAGGTATGTAATTTGTCAGTATTAAAACTTGAACGTTAACCCAAATATTACCCTCCGGAGGAAGCTTTTTGACCTTCGAGACACTTTCTAGCTTGTGAGTATATATTGAGAATCTTTCAGAAATTGATCTCTTACACGAAAACATAAAAAGCAATATACCGATGGACAAATATAAGTGTCCAAATACATTATTGCAAAGTTATAGTCAGCTGAAAAATTGCAGGAATGATAAAATCAAGAATATAACTAGATTGTTTATTGATTGATTTGGAGTTTATTGTCCCATTCAGCACTTAAGTTGTATGATACATAGCTTTAGCGTAGAATTCAAACAATGAGCTTCCACCAAATATCCAACGTGAAACTCCCGGCTCGTATGCTAACAATATAGGCACCAGGGAGCTCTGTCATAATTTTATAATGAAGTATCAGTTCAAGGTCGGCTAGGAAGACTTAGTGATTACTTCAAGCCATAGTTTTCAAGAATGTAAGTACTATATTGGATATGGAGCAAGGCCAGCGATGGGGTTAGCCTGGAAGCACAGAAGGAAATGCATGAGGCTTACCAAGTAACAATGATAAATCATACCGCAAAAGTGGTGCATCCTCCTTATCTACTGAAAATCGATGGAATATACGGCTTAAAATAAGCATTAAGACTACATAAAGAATCTTGGTTTAACATTTCTTTCTAGAGTTTTGATTCATTTCGTACCGTTCCGAAAATTTTCGGTAGGTTCGCAAATATGTATTACTGTGCCCACAACAATTGATTAGTGTTTAGTGCCCCTTGTCAGCACTGAAGCTATATGAGACGTTTCACAGATTGATGTGGAATCCGAACCAGAGCAATGAATTCAAATTTCAAGACTACGAGTACTCCGCCGGGAATTGAACCTGGGAGTTCGTGCACCAAAAGTACGCGAAATAGCCACTCGAGCAGTGCATAGAGTTGTATCCACGTCGCATATATACCAATGACGCTGTCTACGTTGAGGCGAACGATCCTCCCTCTCACTTATTTCAACCCTAAATTATAAGAGAAAATCAAAATACAATGTGTATCAAAATACAATGTGCACGTGTGTGCTATAAAAATCGTGTTTTTAATCAACATTCAGGAAAATATGTTATATGAAGTTGGAAATAACGCACTCCCTCATTTCAGCTGCAAGAAATTGAGATGATTCGAAAGTCTCAAAGAAAGACCGTATTCGACGAAATTGTACTTTTTCGATCACAAGATCCAACTTCTATCAATCAAAAATTTTCTTGTAGACCTTATATCTGCAGAACTACATACAGTGTAACCAAGACCAAACTATCAATTTACTCAGTATGACGCGCTTATTCCGTAGAAAATACGAAACTCGATTTAGAGGCCGTTAAAAAATTTTGTGTTCCCTGATCCAAAAACTAATTATTGGCCAAGATCGCAGTCTTCTGATGCATTTTTTAAAAATCGTTCCTAAAATTCTTGGCCAAGATCACGATATTTTGATCCATTTTAGATCGTTCCTAAAATTCTTGTTTATCAAAGATATCACATAATTTTTATTTTAATCTTTGAGGGTGGCATCACGTGAGTCCCCGTGTTTGATTGAGTTAAACTTGCAAGGTCGTGAATTACATGAAAACCTTGATTATACACATAGATTAAACATAGATCATAAATCAATCATGTCAAAATAAAATAAAATTTATGAAAGTTATCATAGAATCTATTTTTTAAAAACTCGGAAGAGGGAGGAATATAGGTTCCCTCTCTCGTTCTCAATTGATTTTAAGTTATAGAAATGATTGTGATGCCTCAAAAAGTATACGCCATTTTCCATGAAAATCTATTTCTTTTTCAAAAGATATCTCGGATCATATTTTTTTAATGTAAGGGAGAAACAAATAACACATGCCACATTATGGCGATAAATTCACCGCTTATTCTTGATAGATTTTAATCCTAGCATTGGAGATTACTGAAAAGAGGTTAAAAAGATAAAGCAATTCGGGGAGAAGTGACAATAGGGGTGAAGCGAATAGAGTTAAGGTTAATGATATGTGGCCAGTAGTGTACGCAGGAATTTATTTCGGGGGGCAAACTCAATATGAGGGTATTTTATATTAAAATTCCTGGAATTGCCACTAAAATTAGGCTAAATTTACACAAAAGTAGAAATTTCGGGGGTCTGGACCCCCAGGACCCACCCCCTGCATACGTCCCTGTATGTGGCAACAAAGCATAATCGGCGCTGACCTTGCATAGACCCTGTACGTGCAGTATTGAATCTAGGGCTGACGAAGAAGGTAGTGTACACAGGAAAGAAGCAAATTATTGAATACAGCGAGCACGGGCAGCAGGGAAGGTGGGTAGATTTGTAGCCTTTTTTGTTGCTATTGTTGTATGGAACAGTAAGAAACTAGGGCAATTCTTTCCTGGAGTAATCATGTTGTACCCAATACTTCCACAGCAGCATGAGGTGATTATTAGATACGCATGTATATAGATGTGTCTCAATATATTGCTAACATAAAACTACAAAACATGCTTTGAGAAAAGACGACGAGGTGAGGTGAAGTGACTAACATATTTTGGGGTGATGTGAATAGTCCTGTTATTCATTTTATATTGTGTGTATATATGCCTCTCCGAATATTAACACATACCGATCACTTCTTCCTCGGAACATTTTTTTTAACGAAACACTGCTCCAAATCACAGTCTCATATAGGAGAAACCTGGGTTCAAGACCTATTGGAAACACAAATATTGTGCTCTTTCTGTTAAGAAATGAAATGAAAGGAAGCCTTTGAGTTTTACGTCCCACGGTTATGCCGGTTAGGCTAAAGGAGTCGGTGATGATGAGTAATGAATGAAATGGTGGAATGAAGAAAGTGGGAGGAAACGGGAGAACCCCGAGGAAACCCACGCACATGGTGTTTGTCCATCACAAAGTTCACCGCAGCCCTCTTTCTGTTAAGGCCAGACAATTCAATGCCCCCGAGACGATACTTTGAACACAATGTCGGGTTGGTATATCTATTTCCTCAGCATTTATACAACAATAACTTATATACTTTTATATCATGTAGGTGTTCTTCGTTAATTGTATACTCATTAGATAGCAGTCTATATCTTGTTATTTACATTATACCTTGGACACTTGTTCTCACCACTTCACCCCATACGTATATTCACTTCACCCCCACGTATGGGATGATGTGAACTTTCTATGATTAATTTCCTTCTATGCACGTTACTTCAGACACGATATGAACAATACTTATATTTTCAGAATGCAGAAGGTCTGTCCTATACATATATAATTGTCAATCAGCCATGCTACTATTTTTGTGTAAGATTTTTTCACTTTCATGCTTACTATGTTCACTTTCCCCCGAATTACTCGATGCATAATGTTGTATCAAAATCGACTCAGTTTTATATAAGTTATCGTGGAACTCTGCAAAAGTCGAGAGGGAAGGAAATGCCATTGTTTTATTCTTTACTGATTTTAACTCACTGCAAAGGGAATGATCTGGAAACCTCAAAGCAAATGTACGACATAATAGAGTGGGGTGGGGGGACTCTGAACGGCGGGCGACTCTGAACATATTAACGTTTGTCATTTGTTTCCTAAAACCGCTACGTTAAGTTTGGTAGAAAGTGGTGGAATTGGAAGATGTTTCTGTGCTGAGCTAACTATTCGTGCGACGTGAGGAACTCACGTTCGATTTGGAGAGGAAAGCGAAAGAGACAAATACAAATGTAAGGATCAAGTAATAAAATAGCCATACTGTAGTTTGAGACCTTGTGTATATAGTATGAAATTTCTATGAGAGACAGCATACAACCACGTTGTTGATGCATGGAAGTTTGGCGGGAATTTAGTCATGCCTGACTGCTACATGATGACTGGTGCTGCCATCTGTGAAAAATTACGAACACTTAACTGACAACCTGCGTTGTGGGGCTACTCTGAACAGATTTGATGGGGTGACACTGAACACAGCTTTGTATTGCTGTTATGATGTTTTTACTGTACAATTTGTATACAGTGCCTTATCAGGGTTTCATGTTTCATTACAGCTGCCCAGAAACTACAAGAGAGTAAAGAATGGCTCAAAATACGAAAGATGGAATGAGCAAACAATGGCGCAAGCCTTCGAGAAAATTTTTAAAAAATGTCCCTCTGCCAGGCTGCCGAGAAATACGAGATACCCAAGGGCACGTTACACTTGCGGTTGAAATCTGTCATTAGGAGGTCACAAAGAGGTCAGCTCGTGTTTGGGACAGAAGAGGGAGACGAAATGGCAAACTTGTTGCTCAAGGTGGCACGGAAAGCTTTCCCTATAACACCGCAAAATGTAAGAAAAGCCGCATTTGACTACGATGAAAAGAAAGCACTGAAACATCTTTTCGACAGGGAGACGCGATCGGCGGGATTGTTTCTCAAACGAAACCCTGAATTATTATTACGAACCCTGAAACAGCTATCTCTTACAAGTGCAAAAGGTTTCAGCAAGGAAGTTGTCACAGAATATTTTGATTTCCTGCATCAAACCGTAGAAGGCACTGGCTTGGTCAACTCTCCGGAACACATCTACAACGTGGAAGGGACTGACCTTTCTTTCAACAATAAACCAAAGCGTGTTGTGGCAGACAAAGGTTGTTCGCAGTGTTCGTGACATGCGCCGAGAAAGGAGAAAATGTTTCGTTAATTACGTGATGTAATGCTGCAAGCGCTTTCATTTCTCTGTCCTGGGTTATCTGCAATAGGTAACTGGATCCAATGTTCAAGATGCAGCCGTTGGTACCACAGTCTGTGTGAGCACTGGTGACAATGTACTTTTTATATGTGGACGATGCAGAACCAGTGCGTGAGCACATGTCTAGTTCTACGGGGTCTACGTTCCCCAAGGAGTTTTAATACACAGTAGATATATTATTGATTTTGTTTTTATTTTAGTAAATCTCTTCCTTTGTTTTTATTGGACAGATCATACATGCAGATTATTCTTCCCTAAATATATACACGTTTAGTACTTCTGCATAGTTTTAGTGCTTTTTTTAATGTTCAGTGTCACCCCTCCCTTGTTCAGTTTCACCCCTCGATCGTGGGTGACTCTGAACAAAACACACGTGTTCATTTGCACGCACGTAGCATCCATTCTATACCAGATATCACGCAGTGCTTGCACCGAATGTTGAACAAAATATTGGGGTTTCGATTCCATGTAAAGTTTCTTCCATTCGTTGCGAACCGTTTGCTTACAAGGTAAATTACCACGAAATTGTTCAGTGTCCCCCCACCCCACTATACGTATAAATCGAACTTTTTTAAACGAAAATTATCGTGAGTCATATTTTTTGAATTGAAGGAGAGAGAAGAAAAAATATTTCATTCTTGGTAGATTTTAATCCCAAGCTATAGAGATATTCACAATAAAATAAAGAAAACATACTATCATAATCAAATTATTTGTATGTGATTCATACTGCAAAATTACATGTATTTATTTGTCACAAAATAAAATGCATGTTTTTCGAGGGATAGTATCTTGTTCCCCTTGAAACAATGGAAGATATGAGAAAACCAGTTCGCTTAATAAAGTAATTGGCCTTTTTAAAACTTTTAAAAGCTGTAGATCCTAGTAAAATAAGAAAATATATTAAGTTTTCGAATGTAGTTCACACAATACAAAACATACATAGTATAACGAGCAGAGAAAACAGAAAAACTGTCATATGGAAGGCTAAACACAACAAAAACAGACGATATATAACCCTTAACTCTGAATCCATGGGATTTTTCATTTCAATTAGATCACCAATTTTGTGAATATGAGCAACATACTGTATGTTTATTTTTTTTTTTTAATCATCATTCACTTCGTAGCACTTCTTTCTTAGTATGACCTCACAAAGAAAATTTATTTTTAATGTGAAAAAGATTGTTAAAAGCTCAGCTACAACAATTTGCCACCGGTTCGTTTGATAACGACAATCTTTACTATTCCATTCATTGTAGTAATACTGCAACGTGTCTTTGCCTCACATTCTCTCTTTCTCTGTTTACTTGAGTTCAAAGTGGATCTTTTACTATACAACGAAAGGGAAGGGGTGGAGAAACAAGTGTACAAGAGCCCCTATCCTTACCTCTCTGTTTCTAAATAGATTAAAGGCTTAACAAAATTTGTTTTCTCATTATGTTGTTTCCAGTTTATAAATGTGAAATTTAATTCAAGGAATGGTTTTTAATATCTCCACTTCCAATCATTCAACATTTAATCAAAGGCAGAAGGAGAAGTGTAGAGTCAATCCATGCTAAGTAATCGAGAAAAAAGAAAAATTGCCGCTTGATCTTTTCAAAAAAATCTAATTTGTTCATGAATGTTTATCCTATATCAGGGTACTTCAAAACCACAATTATTAATTATTTTTTACAACATCCCATGGCGACGCAGTCAGTGATTATAGCGAGTAAGTGTTCACTGACTTGCGAATGTGGATCAAACGAAAGGAAAACAGTTTCCTGCAAGAGTTGACAGTTAAAACAAGAATAAACAGGATTAAATATCATTGATATAGCAAACAGCAAGAACAAGCAGTACTTACGGACTTTTTTGTCAAGTATGTATTTTGACTTTCCTCGCCTTCTGCTGATGGCGGCATTCTTCACCAGTGCTGCTGTGGGTGTGATAAGACAATGTAACAACTAGAGGAAAGAAACGAGCTTGAGAGCTTTGACTGGACTAACCATTCATCCTACCTTATTTTACTTCACAACCACGAATTTCCAGTTGAATTTGTGAACAAAACACCTCCTAGAGTATGACATCATTACTTAATAATTTGACCCCCTTCTGTTTCAAAACACAAAACGCGCTTTATTGTGTGTTATGGTATACTGAAGGACTAACTATTCCCAAAATTTCAGATTTTTTAGACAGACCCATTGGAGATATTGCACAGTGAAATATGCCAAATTGGTACAATTCCCCAACTTTACGATTTTTTCAGGCCTTTAAGAGCAGCTACAGGTCTGTAAATTATTGTGTGTTAACTTATGACCCCGGACTACATGCACACACAAATTCAAACCTCTACGTCAGTTGTTTCCTCTTCCCAAACATGTCTTCAATGTCCAAAAACGTTGGTACTGTAGGATCTGATTTCATCCCCTTCAAGAGGTTTTAGGCAAAAATGTTCAGAGAAAAAAGTTTTAGCTCTGCACGAGTTGGAAACACCAAGCAATTTTCAATTTGTTAGGACAGATACGTGCTGAGATATTCAAAACAACGTAAACGCCTAAAAACGCAAGGCAAAGAAACGCAAAATGGCGGCAGCCGCTGCGTCGCCATGGGATGTTGTAAAAAATAATTAATTGCGGTTTTGAAGTACCCTGATATAGGATAAACATTCATGAAAAAAATTAGGTTTTTTAGAGATGGTCCAGCGGCACATGCTTGATCACTTAGAATGGATTGACTCTGTAATAAATGTGAAAAATCGTAAATTACAAAATAGGTGCAAGATTTAATGAGCACATGTGTACATGGCTAAAGTAGCAACTTGGGGAAAATTTTACCCTTTTTACCCTTTATACTTCGTATTTTGAATTAATAGATATAGTAAATTTCGATAAAATCGGAAAGTTATACGAGAGTTTTCATAGAATTGAAAGATGGACAACTGCCAATCCAGCTCAAAGCTGACGCTTCCTTCAATAAGGTATTTCCGAAAGAACTTATGTTAGTAATAATATTCCGATTTTTATAAAACATGTGTGTGTCTTGCTTTAGGACTGAAATAGTGATAGAGAAAAAGGAGGATTGCTCGCTTCAACAGTACATAGTATCAATAGTGTACTGTAAATGTGGAGCACATAGGAGCTGAAGATTTGATGACACCTCTTTGGATGTGCAGTACCCCTATTCCAAAAAAGATGCCCGCATTGATTATGACTGTTATGAGCTGAAAAGTTTCTAAGTTCAACTTCGGGTATCTTCCAAAACGGTAAACCAAAGATGACAGCCTTCAAGCCAACCTTAGCAATCGAAAAAAAATCGCTGATGTATTTCTCTTCTTTTAAGTATGATAAAACATGTAGAAACGTTATTAAATACAGAAAAGAAGGAACGTTCATTGAAATAGTAATGATGCACTATTTCGATATCATGTATATATTTCGATACATGTGAGCATATGCTGTTTTTTTCACCTAAGTTTCCATACGTTAAAAAAAATCATTTCCGATAAAAGGAAAGATAGCAAACATAGTTCTAGTGTCCATAGTAGAATGGAAGGATAAAGGAGGTAAAAACAGTGGCATTTGCAACGGATACAAATCCCACTGTCTTCGAAATCCAGTTAAATTTCTTTAGAAGTAGGTCGGCATGGATCTTCATGTTGGCTCATTGGTAAAGCATGCGACTTCCAATTGTGAGTTTAGGTTAAACTTTTTTGTGTGTATTTAATGAAATTGTTCCTCAATGCATGAATAATTCTATAAAATAATTACGTTAAAATAAATCAATTGTATACGTATTCATGCATTCATTTTAAGACATAAGTAATTATTATGTTTAAAATATAACATCTGAAATGTGGTGGGTGTTGACAGAACATTGGAATATTATATGTAAATTTCTAAATTCAAATTAAGTAAAACATGTAAAGGCAATAGATAAGTGCGTGTTGTGTATTTGTCTGCAGCTGTTTGTCACACGAAAGTTAGTTATTATATTTTCATTATAGCATAGTATTTACGTTCTTAGAGATAGTATTATAATTGCTAAATATGAGACATATGTATCCGACGTTTATTTAATTCACTGCTAAAGTTGTGTATTATTATATGCACTTTATTCGTCTAATGCATGATAACAGTTATGCAGAGTAAAATACCCTATATATTTATAATTTAAGTAAAATAGTTTGTTTTACCCTTTCAAAATTATTGCCATTTCGCCTCACGTGGGAGACTGAAACATACGTAATTGTATTTCGTTCAACACTTCTAACCTGAGGTTTTGTAACAGCGATGGTCAAATAGGTACAGTAGGAAGTCATTAGGTCAATTTCAAAAATTCCAGAATGTCAAAATTTTAGAATTTGGGAATTTTGCAATTGTAGAAAGTGAAAACCTCATATTCAAATTATGAAATATGACATAAAAACTGACATGATTGTAGGGAATAAACCGTATAAATCCACACTTTCACTAATTGAATAATGGAAGTAAATGCTTATATTTTCATTACCATTTGCTGTTTTAAGTGTGTTCAAACATTTGTTACATTGAGAGTCTGGAGTTCGAGAATATCTCATGTCTAATACATTTTCTGCACATACGAGTGTCATTGTCATCAAGCGCCGGAAATTCAAAGTTATATTTTTCTAGAATGGGTTTGTGTGTTCATGTTAGCTAGCTGGTAGAGCGAGGTGTTCCCAATCTTCAGGTTTTGAGTTCAAATCCTACAAGGACTTTCCTTTATTAGAAATGCTCAAAATTTGATAAAAAGAGTGGTTGCTACGAGAAATATTTTCAGGATGTTAGGTAACCCTAAAAATGTCATTTTGGGAGTTGGGGTGAGGACACTAATATTGAGTCCAAGACTCTTCTGCATTTATTGCGTGTTCCATTCTTCTGGTCACGGAATCTCTTAAATGGCCTATACATCTATATCCTTCCTTTACCGTTAGCCATGTCTCGGAAACAGGGCTTCACAGGTAATCCCTAGTTCTTGGTGGATCTGCACGAGGCCAACGTCCTTTAGAGTACACTTCATCTCTGCCCACATATTTTTCTTGAAATTGAGGTCTGCTCCACGAGGCGGCCAAACAAGTAAATCAATCTCTCGTGTCGGGCTGCCTTGCGAATCATTCCTAAACCACACAGGAAATATGTATTGGGGACTGGTCTTCATAAATTCGTTTCGCTTCTTTCTTTTACTCCTGGCTAAATAGTTATGTATAAATGTGTGTGTGTGTTTATTTTAGGTATAATAAACGGTTCTGAGAACTCAAAATATTTTAACAACCGGTTCTAGGGAACCGGTGCGAACCGGCTGAATAGCACAACTGGTTGCGATCCACATTCGCATATGCAAATGTGAGACGGTAAATTTTGTATTCGTCTAAAAGTTTTTCCTTCATGCCAGCAGCACCACCACTTTAACCAACATGATGAACATTTTGGAGCGCTATTTGCGTACTACCAGAAAAGTGGGAAGCTTCCCTTAGATATCTAAGCGTTCTTAGTGGGTTTATTAATCTCTCATCTTCCGCTTTGGTAGATACATGAGGACTATCAGGAGGACGTAAATTACCAGTCTGACCTGCAATACCCTATTTCCGAATTCATCGCCTGGCTGTATCGGCCAGTATAACCATTTGCCTGAAAGCTCCAGTTGCAGTATAGGCCTCCAATTCCGATAAGGTAATTACAGCTGAACGTCTGTCCATGATCAGCAATGCTCTGAGCTGTGTACAACAAAGAAACAAATAACAGCTGGTAAGTAGTATGCGGTTGGTTACTTGTGAGAATCGACTTAGTCAACAGTCGCTGAAAGAATCTTAAAATGATGCAAGAAATAAAATAATAATGATACAGTAGTTTTCATAAATGAATTTTCATACGAAGGAAAAGTTGTTTTAACAAAATGAGTTGTTATACTGTCTTTACACGTATAAAAATAAACATTCTGGATCTAAACCTAGAAAACGCATCCAAACGGTTGTTCTGTCACGAAAACAACAGAAGGAAATAAATATAATTCCTTACGCAAGCAGTAAGTTTGTTTTATTATTAGTAATCTAAACCAATATAATCTTCCTTCTCTAAAATCATTATTGGACTATAAAATGTTCAACTCAGCGTGACTAAATCTGGTGATGTTTAAAAAGACAAATCGTGGTCATATTTCTTTGATTGTAAGAAGAGATCATCGTTAAAGCCTTTGATTTATAAAATAGTACCACAGGGACACAGGTTCGAATTCTGGTTCTGTTAAGTATTTTGTCCTACTAGTCAATAAGACAATAGTAATTGCTCTTCATCGAACAACAAAAGTATAGACTTTGCATGCTAGCAAGCTATCTTATGTCCTCAAGCTTCTTAAAAGACATACAAAGTAGTGAAGAATTGGAACTACTGAACAAGACTTTCAGATTACACTGACGTGAATTTCCTTTCTTCTGACGCTGACGTATACAATTATAAGACGATCTTAGCAAAGACAGAACTATTTCCTATGTATTATAACGGATAACTTGTTGGAGTTTTAATCTGTAGATCGAGGTTCGATCTCAGCTAAGCTACGATTTAAAAAGAAAATGTATAGTTATATAAGAGTCATGCCCTGGCTACGAAATGCAAATCATTGGACAACCGAGAGATTAATAAGTATATGTGTTATCATAATGCATCAATGAAATTGTTCAAAGGTTAATCTATTGATTTTCACTTTTCACATTCTATCTTAGATCTTCTCATGTTTGTCTCTTCCTTTAGTTCCCTTTCTTTCTGTGTTTTATTTACTTATGTGTAAAACAGAGAGAAAGAGAGGCGGGGAGGGAAGGATAGCTGTGAGTGTTCCTATATTTTAAGGTATTTCCTTGTGTTTCCACTCTCTTCTATCTCTCTCTCCATCTTTTTCTGTCTCTCTCTCTCTCTCTCTCTCTCTCTCTCTCTCTCTCTCTCTCTCTCTCTGCACATATATACTTGTGTGTGTTGGGTAAAGAAAGAGTATTTACAATGTGATAGAGGAATTAGATAATGTAATATCATTAATACAAACTTAAAAATAAGTATTAATAATGCAATTGCAAGTTAAAGTTGAATTGTTAATATCTTTTGTTTAAATGACGAGATTCGCGAATAGGATGTCTATTATTAGTTTGTGATATGAATCATTGCGTTTCGTATAAGAATAGAAAAACTTAATATTTTTTAAGTTAATTTGAAAGCCTGGTTCTCGATTTGTTAAGCCATCGTTTACGGTCTGCATACGTGCAGAGTTGGGTAAAGAAATGACTAGAAATTAAAATAAGTAAGTGAAAATTAATCGAACAGTACGAAGTACAAGACAAACTATAATAATAAATGTAAGATGGAAGTGGGACTTGGTTGATTTTGGGTTTAACGTCCTATCAGCAGCGAGGATATATGAGACGTGGACCTACTTATTAACCTGGAATCCACACCACATGGGCTCCCATCGGGAGTCGAACCCGGGTCTCTCACGAAAAAGACGCGTACGCTAACCGCTTAACCACAAAAAAGCTGGAAGTGGGACTTGGATAATGAACAGAAGCCAAGTCGCCGTCATGCGTTAATCTTTTAACTTTGAAGTTGTGTAATGTCAGGAAGCAGAAGATAAAAACTCAATGTATGCATATATGTGTAAACTACTATACTGACAAAAAAAATTGTAGGTGGCGTACTTAAAAAGGTAGTTTACCTGCGTAATTCCTGTGGTTTTTGGACTTAACGTACAGCAAACGTATAACTGAAAACGCATGTTTTATAATACTTTTCGTATAAGTGCTCCATCTATACGTACTTTCCGTATGAAACAATATAGGCGGTCTGGATCTCACATACAAATGGACATATATATATATCTAAGGAATGTTACATAGGTATATGCAGGTGATATACGGAAAACTGTTAGATGTCAGAGTAAGCAAAAAGATTCCGTATATTTATACAATATACCGCTGTCCAGAGAACGGATTTTTCTCAGTGTACCTTGCTAATATAGACCAATTGTTAAAGTATACTATACACTAAATTCAGTCTTACTGATGTAAATAATTTTTAAATTTAATTATCCCGATTCGGGTCACATTGACATCAAGGGTGTAATGCTGTATTATTAAACGCGATTATGGCGGCGGGTTAATCTAACTTTAGTTTCTGTTCGATTCCCATTTTCAGATTTTTATCAAACTTCAGCTTCTGTTCAAACGACAGTAACATATTCTTAGCTTCTGCGAGAAAGCAAAACCAACGTTAGAAGAAAAACAGATGAACAAAGATGACTTTAGTGTTCTTTGAAGAGCCAAGAAAGTCCTGCCAACATCTTGCTAATGGCGAAATTTCTTAAAGGCCATACATAAATTCAAAATTCTATTAGAAACATAAGATCTTCGACTATTCCAGTGTCAATAGTAGAGCTTACCTCTGGTGCTATGAGTCGGTGGTTCGATCCCTGCTCATGCCATGTGGGTTTTATTATGGACAAACACTATGTCTGGGGTCTTCTCAAGGTTCTTCATTTTCTGCCACTCTATTCATTCCACCAATTTGTCCCTTCATCATCAAAATTGCTTACAGAACTTAGAAATTATATTCAAATTCAACGATACCGGTCAGGTGTAAATGGTGCAGCAATCTGATAATTACATGATTCTGTGTCACTGAAACAAACATTTTAAGAAACTTACAACCACCATCTAGAAAACCCTCAAAGCTACCGAAACGTTGACACTTGAATAAATTGTATATAACTACATAAAAAGTCAAACTGAACTATCCTGACCCTGTGGTCTAATGACTAACGTCTCGGAATTGGTATTACCCACTGCCTGTCATCTTGACTGACATTTTGAGCGTTCACCTCTGGTGCTTGGGGTCCCGGGTTCGATCCCAGCCCCCGCCAAGTGAATTTTGTGATGAACAAACACCGTGCTCGTGGGTTTTCTCGGGGTTCTCCCATTTCCTCCCACTTTCTTCATTCCACCATTTCACTCATCTCTCATCATCACCATCTCCTTTAGCCTAACCGGCATAACCGTGGGACGTAAAACTTAAAGATTTCATTTCATTTCATTTGACTGACATTTTCAAGGATGATATCATTGTACAGAATATTTATGTAATATCCAGTTTAGATCCGGCATTGAATAACCAAGATGTGGAGTAAAACGGAGCAATAATTCTCACTTTATTTTGTTTCACTACACTCCTAATGTCCTTAACTTTGTTTTCAGGATCATAAGTAATCATCGCAACTCTCTAAAGCAGTATCCTCGAAAGAATACAATCATCAAGAGATTTGTGCTAGTTTGAACCAATAGCTTTCAGAACTCTTTCCAAGGGAGAAAAGCTAAATACACTACAAGAATTCGCAACGATGTGCTCATGTTAGATCAGCAGATTACTGAAAATTAATATCTTTAGATTCCTGGCTCTGATCAGTCATCCAGACTAATGTGCCACGGCACTCTGGTTGATAATTCTTGAAACAAATGCATTTCTAGCGTTTAGGGAAAGGTACCCGATTATCCAATACAGACGTTTCCAGATTTCCATTAAGCACAAAACAACGCAATGCTTAGCACACACATTTATTGTGCTAAAAATCGAATGATGACGTGTGTTCTGGCCAGAGAGTATTTTGAGGTTCTAAGTTAGGGACCAAGTGGAAACACTTTTAGCCCAACCAAATATCGAACCCGACACACTTTGGAAACTCAACCATGAGGAACAGCACAGTCTCTTCTGTGTTTTGGTTTTGCATCAGAACAAACCTTAATTTATGATTCTACTTTTAACACTCTGAAACTATCAGATCTTTTCCGTTCGGCTACCTTTCTCCATTTTAAGTGTCCATTCTAGCTCTTAATTAAAAGACATAAAAACTAATTTCAAATTTGAGTTCATTGACTTTCATTATCGATTAAAATATGGTAACTCTAAAGGTGATTAAATTCAGTTTATTCATTAAGGACTGGTCTACGTGGTCTAGACAGAAAATATTTCAGATCGTGCTTCAGTGCTGACATAAAGAAATAACATTGAAAATCGTAGAGTGGATGTGGGTTACCCGAATTAAATAGCTTTTGCGTTCTTTTACAGTGAGTGTGGATCCGTGTTCAAACTTCATATGAGCCGTAACTTTAGCGTAGTGTTTCCGAGCTAAGTTTACCAGAATCTGTTGGAGCCGTTTTCAGAACCCCACAGAATCGTTAAAGAGCCTATAATTTAATTACTTAATTAGGATGAGAGGAGATTGGGTAATACCACATACACACACAATTCAGATATAAACTCTACTAGAGCGTAATACGAAGTTCGCATTGCATGCGGCAAAGAACTAAAATGTGGAAGAGTGCTAAAGATAAAAATGTTTAAAGAAATTTTTTGTCTAAGGTGAAGGCAAATTTTTGTAGTAAAAACATTCGCAATACAACTATACCTTGTTTCTATATTATCAATAGTTATTTTCCAATTGGTAAGTTTTATTTTATGTATGTCATTGTTCTATTTCAGTTATTCAGATAATTGTCTATACACACACACACACACACACACACATATATATATATATATATATATATATATATATATATATATATATATATATATATATATATATATATATATATATATATATATATATATTCAACTATATATATATTCAACAGATTTTAATATCGCGTGTACATACATACGAGCAGAAATATGCTAATACTTCGCACGGGGAGAACATATTTATGAGGAATATTTGAATCCCCTTCCCCTGAGAACATTTATTTCATGCAAGTTTAATTAAAAAATACAGAATATAATATACTTTTGATATAAATATTGAAGAGCTCTCCTCCATAAAACACATCTCTAATCAAATTGATATGATTAAAAACCCCAGCTTAAAGTGGGTACTGACTATCTTCCAAAGTCATTTCAAACAGGTCAGCCGTTTTTCCAACCCCAAAAAATTAATTCGATACAAATCTGTTATTTTTGACATTTTATTTGTCACTTCACTCCACCCTCTGCAATTGCAAAATTATGGATTGCACACTAATATCAATCGTTTTGCATTATTTTTACATCTCTTTCTCTCCATCTCCCATTTTTTTCAAGATTACTTTTCAAACTCCCACAGTATTTAGTCCATATTAAAAGTAATCCGCCTTATGCAGAGTCGTTTTGACATATGATTAGCTTTATACTAAAGGCCTTGCTACTGCAGGAGACATATGTTAGTCAAACTCTTTAGTATGGCACTACTCATGCGTCACAACGACTCTGCATAAGGCCCAATATGTCTACCAGGTTTGATTAAAACTTCTCCAGAGTTACGCTGGAATATACATTCTTACATATATATCCAAACATACATAGATGTGTGAGAAACATCTCTGGTATTGCTCTTCTATTCCCAATCCAGATATGTTCGTTTATGCCTAAACTTGGGATTAAATGTCATAACGACTGTAATCTAATAGCTTGACGAACCCAAACTATGAATTCGACTCTGATCTCAATCCTTTGTGACATTTTAATTTTCACCCCCTCTCACTCGCATTCCGATGGAGAATGAACTTGGACTGTAACGTTACCGGGATTGTGCGATAAATATTGGTAATCTCAGTGACATCCAGAACTAGAGATTCGACACTAATATTTGCTCTTTTCGATTATTTTTACCTGTAAGCCCCTTCCCACTCCTCAGGGTTGCTAATAGAAGTTAAATGTCAACTTAAATGATATAGAGAGTATTGGCAGTCAACTTAGGAAAGCGTTTCCCAACCTTTTTCAACTTGCGGCACAGTACAGGTGCAACATGAATTCTCGCGGCACACCTATAGAATTATTATTATTATTTGTAAATATAAAATACCGCGGCATTTTTTTCTGTGATTACTGACATCCTTCTCACGGAAAACAAAGCTCGATCACTGGTATTTTCCCGTAATAAATCATTATGCTTATTTTTAATTTTAATTTAAAAATAGAAAACAATTGCAATAGGATATAGGACTCAAGTTTTTAAAAATGCACTTTCTTTCTCGAAAACTATCCAACCTTTCACTACGAAGGAAGATCACTAAATAACGAACGAATAAACAAATATCTTGTACTTTTAAAACACAATTGTAGTTAATTTGTATGCATGTTTGCTTTGCCGAAAGAACTGAATGATATTTTAAAATTTCAAGTTGTGAAATAGTTTGCAACAATAAAGAAGCAATAGTGGTCATAACAATGAAAAAAATACTTTTTTTAATGCAGTGTGAAACTTAGTATGAAAGACCGTATGAAAAGTAACACAATATGAAACTTAAAACTGTAGATTCACAGTAGAGGTTCAGAGTAATGTGAAATACAAATATACCTTTTTCCCTATGTCTTGCAATTTGATTGCTATAGAATTAATAATATTGTCTCGATTTCTTCGCGGCACACCAGCTACCCATTCGCGGCACACCGGTTGGGAAACGCTGACTTAGGACCTCGAGAACTATGGATTCAATTTTCATTTCGCCACTCCCCACTTAGTAGTACTATAGGAGCTGAACTTGTTCTTAAACTCATCGGGAGTGTAGCTATTGATCTCGACGACCCCAAAAACCATGGACATTGCACTAATATCGGTCGTTTTCGATCATGTTATATTTCACCCCTTCTATTCTTTCTAGGTGGGCTAGGAGGTATTACCTTTGCTGGAGGCTGAACGTAAAGGTCATCGAAACTGTTACCAATCAACTTAGAGAACCCTGAAATCTTTGAATGTAACACTAGTACCGGTCATTTTCAAACATTTTTATACGTCACAATTTACTCCCCGGCTGCTAATGGGGACTTAAATCGAACTTAAACGTCATTGGGAGTGTCACTATCTATCTAAGCGACTGTCAAAACTGGAACTAATATCGATCGCTTTCGATCATTTTTGTATGTCCCCCAATTCCTTCAATCCTAGAAGTATTAGGGCGTGTCTTACCCAAACTGGGAGCAGAGCTTGGACTTAGAAGGCACCAAAAGTGTCATCAATTGACTTAGAAATAACCTATGGATACGTCACTAATATCGGCCATTTCTGGTCACTTTCTTATGTCACTACTATTTCACCTAGTGTGTAAAGAGACTTACCCTCATTGGGGTATGAATTTGGACTTAAGGGTCATATTAATTGCCACAATCAGCTCATGGATCCCGAAAACTATGGATTTCACACTATAATCAGTCCTTTTCGACAATTTTTATATGTCTCCACACTTCCACTCCTCTCTAGGTGTACTCTTTTCCAGGCTATAAGTAATATGTATGCGAAGTTTGTTAAAATTGTTTCAGGCATTCTAGAGTTATGCTAGAACATACATACACACACACAAACAAACAAACAAACAAACATCCATTTTTATAAAGAGAGAGGTAAGAGAGAGAGAGCGACCAAAGCCTCACCACTCCCATATACAAAAGCAGTTTACAGTATTAAACTCGAAAACGATGAAAATAAGTTATGCTTTCCTTACTAAAACACAATTTTGTCTACTAAATGGTTTGTGGGGATCGTGCACTTGCTGTGGACATAGCTTTGAGGATATTGAACTTGCTGTCTTGAACCACTATCCGATTTTTGGGTATTCGTCATTAATAACTGCATTTTCTATTTTTACGATTTGATTGTATTTCAAGAACGTACAACCCACCCTGTAATGAGAATATTAAAATGAAATGAAATCTTCCAGTTTACCGTTCCTCCATTATGGCCTTGAGACCAATGGAGGGATTAAGGCAAGTAAATGATGGAATGAGATTGTAGGGGGAAACAGGATTATCCCGAGAAAACCCACGGACACAATAATGTCTACCACAACCTTACTTGTCCGCAGATCGAGCCAGGGACCCCTCGCACCATAGGTGAGCCACTGTGGTCTGTATATTCTGTAATATGATTTTCGTCTGAAGGCTACAAAATATTTATTCATGAAGTACGAGAACAGAAAAATTCTTGAGATACTACTTTATGAATAGTGGTGGAAGTCCGAAAGCAGGACCAGACCATGGTTCGATTTCCAACGCGAGCTCATATAGTAAAGATTCCACGTTAATCTGTAGATTCACTTCTCATATACCCTCGCTGCTGAAAGGAACGCTGAACATCAAATCAAACCAAAGCCAAACCGAAGGCAAGGTCTATTTTTCTCTTTTTCCTTTCTTTTCATTTTTCTTTTTCTTTCTTTTCTTAAATCTTTCATTTTCTTTCATTCTTATAGTACAACACAAATTATGTAGCCATCATTAATAAGCTATAATCTTACTTCTCAATTAACATCTTTTTCAATAAATGTATCTTTAAAAAATGCACTGGAACAGATCACTGCTAATTTATCAAATATTTTCAATATAGTAGATATTACCAGCAAATTCAGCTCACAGGATATAATGTACGACTTACATCCATGGTTGCAAAATATTCCTGAAAGGATCCAATGATGCCTATTCTACTACTACTCAAGGATATTGTAATTTTCATAGCTTCTACAACTTAGCCAAAATTTATGTTGTATATATTTGTTATTTACATGTTTCATACTCTATATGCTAAGATTACGTTTTAGAAAGTATTAAACTCATTACCAATCACAAATGTTCCTATATTTTGTTTTACGTATAAAAAATGGGGATAGAAAACCATGCATATAACAAAAATGAGCTCAACTTTCTGTTTTCATATTATTACAAATACTGTGATAAACAAAATACTGTATAATATTAAAATTTAACATCGTAACTTTGTAAATACGTAATATTACATCACTCTTACAAAATACATTCGTGAAGTGTCCCCCCGGAATTTGTGTAAAATTGATTCAAATGCAAAGTTCTCCACGGCCCAATGTGTATTTTACTAATTTTAGCAGCCCATACCGGTAATTTGCAAAACTGAAATGAAATCTGTGAGTTTTACGTCCCACGGTTATGCCGGTTGACGGTAATGATGAAAAATGAATTAAATGGTGGAATGAAGAAATTTTTTACATGATTTATTGTTGACGAAATGTTCTCTGAACGTACATACATACACAAACGTCAATACGGAAATGGCAGTAACCAAATCTGGTCGTATCTGGATTTACGTTAGGCATTTTGACAGTAATACAACACTTCCTTATTATAGTATAACATGGAAGTAATAACAAGATTATGACACCAATGTTGTAAAGAATTTGTTTATACCTACAGTATTTTTTGAGTTAGAAATTGTTTTGATTTGTCAACATCAAAAAATTAAGCGTAACAGATATTACTCTGAAATATCTATTTGCGAAGTGCCTGGAGGGATTAAACATGCAATATCTTCCAAACGATACAAGCTACGCTAAAATACACTATACCAGTAGATTTCCGAGAAAATTGTACATGAATTTGATGTATCACTTGCACCTATTCCCATTTGAAAAACCAAAAGTTGAATCCAGTATGGCGGATCCAAGATGGCGACCGAGATGGATAACATGTGTCAGAGAAGCAGCAATTTCGACTTGATCCAACTTGTTTTGCATACGTCCAGCAATTTTGTGTCCGAGCGTTATAGTAGTGTATGATGTATGAAGGCCCATAAATATGCAAATTACCGGTGTGGTCCGCTAAAATTAGTCCAATACACATTGGGCTGGGAGAACTTAGCATTTGAACGAATCCCGAGGGGACACTTCGCAAATGTACAAAATTATTGTCGCATATCTATAACTGTCTTCTTGTAAGAATATAATTTGATAATAATTTTGTAGGGTGCTTTTAATATTGATACTATGTGTATAATTATGAAACGAATATTTGTGGTAAACTTCATAGGAAAAGAATAATAAATACGAAAATTAGAATGAGTAAAACAAAATGTTGCTAAATAGACAAAAAAAAATTATTTTCGTTTTATTGTTCTTATTTACTGCTCTTTTGACGTAAAATTTGCCACATACATGTCTTTGCCAATTATTCACATACTAACATTATAAGAAATGCCGGGCGAATTCGTTATCAAATTATATTCCTAGAACAACATATTTATAGACATGCGACAATAATTTTGAACATGAGTGTACGTTTTTAGAAGTATGAGGGGTCACTGTACGTACTAAGGCGAGTACGTGTGTCAGTTAAACTAACAAACAATAGATACATGATGTGGCTTGACAGTATATTTATTTTACATGTATAACCTATCATCTAAATATATTAACAATTTGCTCCATCCGATAAATTATTATTGGCAAAGAACAGCATATCTTTTGATGCCATAAAAACCTTTTTTCTCGAATTTCTTGAAAGCTACGGAAACGAATTTACTGCAAACATCTCGTTTCGTTTAGCGCTACATGATCTATAGACAGATAATTATATATATTATTCTTTGGATAATAGCATAGTTAAAAATTAAAATTTAAGAGTTAATAAGAGTTTTGGTATATATTCCATTAACCATATTGTGTATTATATCATCTTGCTAGTGTGATAATGAAAAAAAAAACTTTATGAGAGTATACCTCAGTGTCAGTTTCATCTCAATAGATGGCATGATTATCGTAAAGTATTAATTTTTAGATTTACAAAAAATCACTTGTTCGATTTTTTCGAAAACTACGCATGAGAATCCATATCATTTTTTGCAACAGAAAGATCATACGTGAAAACGAACATGTTAGCAGAAGACCGTAGAGCATGGAAGCTTCTCAGTTGCAGCAAGTGACCTGTCAATTATGGCAGAATACTTATAATGATGATGATGATATTTTTTCAGCTCAAACCTATCGATTGGTATGTATCTCAACTTTGAATTTTCCTGTTAGATAAATGCTAGTTAAATTGTAGAAATTGAACATTGCCTGGAAAATGTTAAAGTTCAAACCTGTGTTTACAAGATTTCCTATTATTAAATAGTAATATACACAAGTAAATTGTAACTTTACGTAGGTGCTACTTTGGCAAATTACTCAGTGTGAGACTTCCTGAAAACAATGAATAGGCTATTTTAGATGATAATTTTGTTTTGTAACTACTAATGGTTTATGTAATAAATGTTATCATTTAACTCGCGCTTTAAAAAAAAAAAAAAAGAGTTAAAATATGCTTTAACATTCAGCAAACAGCAATTGCTAAATTACCATATTTACCCTAGTTTGTTGTCTTTGGACTTACTTGTCAAATAAGCAGATGATTTTTGATGTATATATGTCTTAACTTCTTTCTTCTCGGAGATCGTGTGAATCCGTTGATGCGAGATCAAGCAAGCCTCTTTGCTCCTTGATTTAAAATGTCGTCAGCGCTTTTCTGCCATCAGCTCTCCATATGAGGCGCCCTAGTGGTTGACTGTAGGGAGGCGCTTCGTTCAGCGTTTTTTTTTTTTTTTTTTTAAGAGCTTAGTGACAAAGGGGGGAAGAAAGGAGAGAAGACAGAAACCGAACGCCAATGACACGGATAAGAGAATAAAAAAAAGAGAGAAAGAAATCATTAAAGCCAAAAGCTTTTCCTTGCTGTTTATCAATTACCTCTTTTTCTCTTTTACTATTGGTCAGTGGTATTTTCCAGAATTAAATTTCCCAGTTGTCGTTACATGAAACAACTAACAAATCTGGTCAT
Source organism: Thermobia domestica (assembly GCF_964235325.1). Lineage (NCBI taxonomy): Eukaryota > Metazoa > Arthropoda > Insecta > Zygentoma > Lepismatidae > Thermobia > Thermobia domestica. The sequence goes on along the minus strand of NC_137454.1, from coordinate 108,040,281 downwards.
ATCGGAGAAGAGCAGTGCCAGTAGGCCTAGTCGTATTTTAATTTACACCAAAATGACGCTTTAACCATCAGAAGAGGCGTATTTAAGAAAGTGCAGACTGTTTTCGTCCCGTCGAAAGGAAACTTAAGAGACTTTTAAAAAAAAATCTTTTTTTAATGCAAATTTATTTTGAAAAGCGAAAGCTCATAGTAATAAAATATATCAATTTTGTTTTTCCTTCGTCCATGTGTAAGCAATACTACAAGATTAACCCTTACAGTATAAATCTGGACCGGATCCGACCAACTCCCCAAAACTTCCTAACTCAACATGTATCTGTACGCATTTTTTAATAAAACTATACTTGTTTAACAAGGAAATTATTCATATAGCATGAACATTCAATTTTACACTTCATCTGTACTCTGTCTTTTATAAAATTAATCTAGTTCTATCACTTTTTTCTGAAAATATTTTACAATTACTTATCGGTTACACAGGCACGTAGCCAAGGGGGGTCCGGGGGTCCAACACTGAAAAAATTAAGGAAGGATGAAACAAAACGAAATGAGAAAAAGAAAGATCAGTGTTAAAAATAAAAAAATAAAAACTAAGGAAGCTTTTGGTACTCTTTCGTATGAGAAGATTTGTATTACTTGAAATACATGGTGGTGAAGTGGGTAAGATATCCTGGAAGAGTGAGGAAATTTGAAATTTCTAGAAAAGTTACGGAATTATCAGAATTTCTGCTGCTAGTCAGAGAGATTTCAAGCTTCCGAAAGCATAGTGCGGACATTTTTTTCATAATTTTTCGTCATTGTATCCTTGCAGTATCAAACATGTTATTTCAAAAACAATTTTGTACTCCTCCTTTAACCTGTCATTTGGAACAGACAGTAGTTGAGGAAATAATAAAAACAAAAAGTTATGTGGAAAGAAAGTGCTTTTAACATTTGATTCAACAGAGAAAGGAACGCAGATATTGTAAAATATTTTACAAGGCATTATTGAGTGCTTTTTATAATAATGAATATGTACTTTTTATAATAATTGAGGTCATAATGGAAGGAAAATTGTTATATTTGAATGAGCAGAGGACGAAAGTAAATATTGTAAAATCCTTTTCAATGCTTTTTCTTTATTCTTTTACTCGAGATATCTTCATAGTTTGTTATTAAAATACTTACCAACATATGCTCACTTTATTGTCCTAACAAATGTTGATAATAAAGTAGTTTAGATTGATCGAGCTCCTGGGCCTTCAGAATTTCATGTCACGCCTTCCCCCACCCCCGTTACGAAATCCTGGCTAAAAAAATGAAAATGAAATCTTTGAGTTTTACGTCCCACGGTTATGCCGGTTAGGCTAAAGGAGACGGTGGTGATGAGTAATGAATGAAATGGTGGAATGAAGAAAGTGGGAGGAAACGGGAGAACCCCGACAAAATCCACGCACACGGTGTTTGTCCACCACAAAGTTCACTTGGCGGGGGCTGGGATCGAACCCGGGACCCCAAGCACCAGAGGTGAACTCTCTGCCACTGAGCCACCGCGGCCCCCTCCTGGCTAAAAGAACCAATATATGTTCCACTAAAATAGTTTATAATGATCGAGCCCTTCGTGCGATGACCACTGTATTTCATATCACCCCCCCCCCCCATCCTTCACGAAGTCCTGGCTACGTGCCTGGGTTACAGAATAATCCCCGTTCAATACTACATAGACGTAGTGCCCTGTGGTATTGGACAAGGCCCCCCAAAGTTTGGACTCCCTCCCAACAAAAGTGCCTGTTCCCCACTACACTACATCACTTCTAAAAAAGTTGAGTTGAATTTGAGTTTAACATTCCGTTCAGCAGCGAGGCTATTTGAGACGTGGACCTACTGATTAACGCGGAATACGAACCACATGAGCTCCCAATGGGAATCGAACCCGGGTTCTCCCACGCCAAAGGCGCGTACGCTAACCGCTTACCCACGGAGGAGCTCTCTAAATAAAACTTAATTATAAGATTATGTCACCTGCCAGAGCTAACTAAAGAATCTACATTTATTTATTTATTTATTTATTTATTTGATAATTCAACATTACAACCTGTAGCCCAAATACAACCGTACTATTAATAGAAAATGATTTGCAGTATTAGATACAGCAATAACTGAAATATCCATTCTTCACACTGGTTTATGGAAAATATTTGAATCCTCTTCTTCCTTACAACATTCATTACATTGAAAGTGTAATAATAAATAATATCGAAGATGCTCTACTTTTCGCATAAATATTGAAACACCCTACTACCACAGAATACACCTTAAATCAAATTGATATGATTTTAAAATCCAGCTTGAAGTGGGTACTAACTTTCTTCCAACGATCATTTCGAACAAGTTAGACAATTTCCCGATCCGGAAAACTATGAATTCGACACAAATCTCACTCTATTTTTCACGTCCCCCACCCTACCCTCTGAAAATGGGGATGAACTTGGACTTCAATGGTATTGAGAGAATCACTCTTCATTTCAGTGACCCCGAGAACTATGGATTCGACTCTAATATCGGTCGTTTCTTATTATTTATATGACTGTTCCTCCTACTTCCCCTAAGAGTGATCAAGGGATCTTGTCCCCACTGGGGGCTGAACTTGGACTTACACAGCATCAGGACTCCCACTAATTAACAACACTGGAAACAAATAATTCGACACTAATATCGGTCGATTTCGATATTTTTACGTCACCATTTAACTCTCTTCCTCCTAATTTATGCCAATGAGGACTTAAATCAAACTTAAACAGCATCGGGAGTGCCATTATTTATCTGAGTACAACGATAATGTATATTTTTTTGTGTACTTTTAAGTATAATTTCTATTTACGGGCAAAAGGAGCTATTTAAAAGGCACAAGCTATCAAGAAGGAAAAGAAAAAGAAGAAATTACATAAAGAAATAATTTAAATATTTGTATCCTATCGAGAGATTTTTTTTTAAAATTTGGCTGCTATGACGATTTGTTTATATGTTTAATGTCGTTTCTATGGTGATTGAAAAAGATAGATGTAACGAAGAACCATCTTATGTACTCTTAATGTATAATATTTTCATGTGACAAACAAAATATAAGTTGAAACATAATAATATATATTTGAAGTGCATAACTGTGTTGAGTTATTCTATATAATCTTGTGCATTGCATAAACATTTAGAATCAGGGAATATGTAACGTAGCTGACGCAAGAATTAACGTTACATATTTTATGGTGCCGGAAACCGGGAACCTTGGAGATTAGTTTGAAGTATTAGTAAGCTTTCCCTCAGCATCACGGATTATCTATTGTTTCGTAATAAAAGAAAATTTACAGAAGGCCTACAATGAATGTCAATACCGGAGTTGAAGAAGTTGATATTCCTGGAAGTGAGACTTCAACAGATATAATTAAACTTTTGCAACAGCTCCGACAACAAATGAATTCCATGTCGCAACAGATGGATACTAAGTTGGAACGAGTGACACAAAACTTTGATACCAGATTGGAACAAGTGGCTCAGCAAATAGGACAACAAATGGATTCCAAATTGGACACCAGATTGGAACAAGTAGCTCAGCAAATAGGACAACAAATGGATTAGAAATTGAACACCAGATCGGAACAAGTGGCTCAGCAAATAGGACAACAAATCGATTTCAAATTGGACACCGGGTTGGAACAAGTGACACGACAAATATGACACCAGTTGGATTCCAGATTAGAACAGATAAATATCAAATTGGAAGTAACTGACAATAGGATGGAACAGATTATTCATAGCTTTGCATTAGTGAAAAGTATTGTTGACGTAGTGGAAACCCGTCAACGAACATGCCAATCAAATTCGATGATTGCAGGAAGCAATCCATACTATTAAAGAGAAAATCAGTGCGGTCAACTGTAATCCTGATCCTGCCCTCAATGTTGTGCATGATGAATATAGGAGACCTGAGTTAAGACACTGCGAAGAAGAACCAATTCATCATAAATCTATTCTGACAGGAAGGACACTATCTCAAATACTGAGAATGAAGAAAGAAGATCACCTCACAAGAATCACACGCACCTAAAACGACATCTAAGGTATTTTAATAAAAATAAGAATCGGGTGAAATTCAGCGAAATAAGGTCATTAACTAAATTCAGTAGCAGATCAGAAGACATCCCAGCAAGTACGTTTCTAGATAAATTTGAGGAAGAATGCGAATTAATTGGCATATTGGCATAGGCCAATTTGGCTTGTGTATAGCCCGCTCCCCCCAGTTCTTTGTCACCGGAACTGGAAGTCACTACTACTACTACTACTACTACTGCTACTACTAGTACTACTGCTGCTGCTGCTAATACTACTACTACTACTACTATTGCTACTACTACTGCTACTACTACTACTACTACTGCTGCTACTACTACTACTTATATCGAGAACAGAACCCAACCAACCCCTGCGGGGCTTCTAACCCGTTCCTACTACTACTACTATTGCTACTAACTACCACTACTACTACTACTATTGCTACTAACTACCACTACTACTACTACTACTACTACTACTACTACTACTACTACTTATACTAAAAGAGCTTCCTTACCACAAGATTTACATCTTAAATCTTTATAACATGCGATTCCGATTCATTATGAACTAGTATGAATCGTTAGAATCACTAAGATTCGTTAAAAATCACTGGGAGGAGCGGGCTATACTCAATCCGCCAATTTTCTTAAAATCTTACTGCATATTTTGTTATCACCCTGTTCTGAATGGTATACAGCAATTAGAGGTAGTTTGCGTAACTATTCCGATTTTCAAAATGCATTGTTAGCTAATTTTGAGAACGACTTTGTGTTAGTAAACATGGATGCCCAGATAGGGAATCGACGTTTTGATCCAAAAGTCGATAAAAGCCTTACCGATTTTGTAATTGCAGCGTATAATGACTTGAAACAAATCAATTCTTAGCAGCAGGAGTCACGTATTATCGCATTAGTAAGAATATAACTACCGTTTAAGCTTCAGCAAGTATTCATTTCGTCGCAATGTATAAATTTCAATCATTTAATAATGATTGTTCAAAATTATGAAATTCAAATTAGATTGCAAAGTAATAGTAATAGAAATCAACCTAACTATATAAGTGTTCGAAATATCCGTTAGAGAGGATTGTAATGATAGTACGAGAGGTAATGTTAGATTTACTCGTAACGGCAATACGACAGAACCTAACTTCAGAAGAAATAGAAATAACAATAGTACCGTTTCTAGAAATAATGTAAATAATCGAGCTAATTTCTCACGAACTCCCAGATTTCGTAATAATTACCTAGGTGGTAGAAATTTTCAAAATAGGAAGCGAAGATGTGGTGAGGTAAATGACATACAGGACTGTGCTCAAGATTGTGCTATTGGATGTAACCTAATAGAATCTTTTGGTAATGTAACTTAAGCTAAAAGTTATGGCGTCCGTCAAAGCATACTAAAAATAAAGGGATGCAATTAGTTGAAAAGCTAGTCCCTTCAGAAGTCTTATCTAAGGTTAATATCGATAATATCGAAGCTTCAAATTAATTATTAGTGTAACCAATCCTTTATTGTGTGATTATTCTTTTTGTGATATTAATTGGTTTTTGTTTTCTTTCACTTTGAATATTGTTCTGATTTCATTGTAATCCTCACTTGGCCTGAATTCTATGCAATCACAGCTATGCATTAAATGCAAATATTGTATATCAAGTTTATATTAAATATGCCCGAATAAATTAAATATGTTATATTGTGTCCTAACTTACATCAACTTTGCTGTTAACGAGTATAAATGGAATCGAATTAAAGACTCTATTTAGGACCTAAAAATAACCAACAAACGTACCACATTCTGAATATCTCCTTATCGTCGGTAATTTTATAGATTTAAAAATAAAATTGATTATTGAATAAATATAGAAATATTATTAAGATAAAATGAAAATGATATTTTATAAATTGTAATTTTTATATATACGAGGCTTATTCAAAAGCTAAGGTAACTATTGTATATGAAATGTCTAATGGTCCATGATTCTTTCTTTAATTGTGATCAACGTAAAGAAGTCCCGTAGTTCGGGAGTCATTATACAACGATAATGTATATTTCTTATGTACTTTTAAGTATCATTTCTATTTAAAAGCAAAAGGAGCTATTTAAAAGCACAAGCTATCAAGAAGGAGGAGAAGAAGAAGAAATTACATAAAAAATGATTTAAATATTTGTATTCTATCGAGAGATTTTCTTAATTTGGTTGCTATGACGATTTGTTTATATGTTTAATGTCGTTGCTATGGTAATTGAAAAAAATAGATGTAACGAAGAACCATCTTGTGTACTCTGAATATATAATATTTGAATTAGTTCTAGAAGCGACAGTCGTATTAGTGACAGGAGCTGTTATCTGTCCTATGAGCGACCGATTTATTTACATTGAGATGATGGAAGGTGATATGATTCCTTCTCCTAAAATATGTTTGCCTCTGGCGTTATTAGCTGTGAGACGTACAAATGTCAGTGATACTGTTCTTAAAATATATTATTCCTCAACTGTGAGTGCAAATAAAACTTATCTTAATTGGAGGAAAGTGCAGGATATCGGTTTGGTAAAGGAGTACAAGGAGGACGTTGTATTCAGACTTTATATGAGAATGTGTGCTAGGACTCTCCTATGAATGATAAGCTTCAAGAGTTCTATAACTACTGTGTTGATACATGGTTGGAGAATGCTCATATTAGCATTGAAATGTCGAACTGTTATCGAAAGAGGCATGGAATAAATAATGCAGTTGATGGCTGAAATCATAAGCTTAATACTTTGCTAGGAATGAATGTAAGGGTAAAGTTAGAGGTGTTTGTTAACAAATTGTTTATGTTCAGATGTTTATTTGTAAAGGTATGTAAAGTAAGGGAGGGGACTGAGGTTTTTCCTGTATATATCTCATTAAGGTTTAACTTTTTTTAATTGTTAATTGTTAAGAGTGAATGTTAGTTGTAATTGTGATATAGCTGGAAGAAATGAGACCTCTGGGAACGTAAATTTTTCATAGTACATTTTGTTAGGTTCTAAATCACATTAGCATGAAATAAGTTAAAGAGGGAACCTTATCTTCTTCCATTATCTTAGAATGAACGAATCGGTGACTCATAGGCCAGTTAACAGATGGAATCGGTCGCTCATAGGACAGTTAACAGTTTCTGTCGCGCATAGGACCATCGCAAGTAGGGAGGACACCTAATATTTTAAAGTGGCGAACGAGATATAAGTTGAAACATAATATATATTTGAAGTGCATAACTGTGTTGAGTTGTTCTAGATAATCTTGTGCATTGCATAAACATTTAGAATCAAGGAATAGTAAAGTAGCTGACGCAAGAATTAACGTTACATGAGCGACTCCGAAAACTGTGGATTCAACGTTAATATAAGTCGTTTTCAATTATTTTTATATGTTACAATCTCCCCTCAGGAGTACTAAGGGGACTAATGCTATAGATAGATAGATAGATAGATAGATAGATAGATAGATAGATAGATAGATAGATAGATAGATAGATATAGATATAGATATAAATATACAGGGTGTTAATGAACTATACCGACAAACTGTTAGAGGTGATTCCTCACATCAAAACAAGAGAAAAATCTCATATGAACCTATGGCGAAAAGTGCATACTTTCAGAGCTAGTGATATCCAAAATCGCAAAAAAGCTAAATTTCAAGAGACCCTATTTCGAATTCGAAAGACTGTGAATGGTGGTTCTTATCAGCATAAAGGAAGCCACGCGTGCATAATCCAAAAGTGCATATTTCATCAATTGTCATTAGGTGTAGACGGTATTCCCTACTGGGTGTAATTCCCAGATATGTTCTCAATAGTCTTTTCAGATATACCCTGATTTCAAGAAGGGTCCAAAGGAGGCAGGAGTTAAACCTTGACAACAATGGACATACAAAGCTTCGGAGGGCAGTCGAAAGGGTTAGGAACCGGCAGCTCTATGTTTCTTTGTGTTCGGAATAACGTGTGATGATATGTATTCCGTCACGGTATATTTCACGACTTCTTCACTTATAAGGGTGAAAGAAAACATCGCACCATGCGTTTTCCCGAGTACGAGAAACCGTGTTGCTGACAATCCTTAACACTTCCCACATCACACCAAAGGATTCCGTATTCACTGCTATCTAGGTTTATCATTTGCCTACTTTGGAGCAGTCATAAAGTCAGAGCATATCTCAAAATTCAGTTGATGAAATGTCTGGGTATTTCTCCCTGCAGGGAATAATCTGTACACTCATTGAACATTAATGAAATATGGACTTTTGGATTGCGTATGCGTGACTTCCTTTATGCTGATAAAGGCAACCATCCACAGTGTTTCGAATTTAAAATAGGGCCTGTTGAAATTTGGCTTTTTCGAGATTTTGGACAGCCCTTGCTCTGAAACTATGCACTTTTCGCCATAGGTCAATATGAACTTTTTTATCTTATTTTGATGTGAGGAATCACCTCTTAAAGTTTGTCGGTATTGTTCATTAACACCCTATATATATATATATATATATATATGATGCGTTGGATGGCAAAGTGTCGTAACTAATTTCCGTGAACTTGAGACCATAACATGTTGGATGGCAAAGTTGTGTATCTCAGACCAGACCATAGGCCAAACGATAAGAGCAGAAAGAACCGATTTTGTCTGCTTTTTCTATATCGATTCTAATAAAAGTCTCAACATCTCACAATGTCTCAAAACTGAGTTACGCCATTTTGCCATCCAACGTCTCATATAAAAATTAGCATATGCTTACGCATAGGGGTGCACCCTCGTGGGTGCTCTACCTGGTTCGGCCCCCTTCTCATAAAATATTAGTAAGTCGACATACATTTGTACACTTTCTTAATGAAACTATATTTGTTTGGCAGAGAAATGATTGATATAGTCTACTAAAGATTTGATCTTACATTTCGTCGGAAAACAATCTAGTATGATCACTTTTTCTGTACTTAACACTAACTCATTGCTTTTCAGGTATATAATAACACCGATTCCGTACTCCGTAGACGTCGTGTCTTGTATTGATGGACTCCCCAAACTTTGGATCCTTCCAAAACAAAAATTTCTAGATATGTGCTTGCTCTCGCGGACATCATTTTACCATCTCTTCTTTTTTCTATCCCTTCCTCTTCGTGTGGGATATTGAATACCTGCAAGTAAAGAAACACAGACACACAAATTCATGGCTCTTTGCTCATTAGTTTCAGAGATCTAGTGAATATTTACATTTTAAGATAATAATTACCACCGCTCCTTTCCCCCCTTCCTCGCCGATTTTCAAATATTCTTCCATATTGGGACCTTATGTCTCAGGGCATATACTCTGTAGAAAATTTCAAGTTTCTAGCTTAAGCGGTTTGGCTTAGGTGTTGATAAATCTGTCAATCATAACATCTTCTTATATGGACATTATTATTATTATTATTATTATTATTAGTAGTAGTAGTAGTAGTAGTAGTAGTAGTAGTAGTAGTAGTAGTAGTAGTAGTAGTAGTAGTAGTAGTACCGTATATAATATGACATTAAGATATGACGACGTATAAATTTTCATCAAAGTTTTATAGTTTTAACATTATATGCCCTATAAGACGACTCCCAAACTATCAATGGCCTATGAATTTAGTTTAGATCAGCAATCATGATCTGAATAATAATACTTTGTAGCATTTCAGATCAGTCGCAGTCGGTGGTTGCACACATGAAGTAAAAGCCTCCTTTGGCATTGTTACGTTTCCGCCTAAAGAATCACGTGCCGAACTCAGAACTCACATACCGCACAAAGTATCATTGTGTCGTGTATTCAATTTGTATTATAATTGTAATCAATGTAAAATTTGTAAAGTATGGGCCTAATCACGGAGCTAACGAAAAGACTGAAATATGAAACAAGCTTTAAGTTAAATTCATAAAACAAGCTAAAGAATCGAACAACCATTCTGCAGCAAGCGTTTTCGATGTAACAGAGATGGTGAGAGATTGAAGATAGAATGATGATGATATTTTGAAAATGCCAATGAAAAAATGTTCTATGAAAAAAGGAATAGCTTGCTGGCCAGATTTAGAAAATAACGTTGCAAGATGGATACAAGAACAGAAGCAGAATTGTCCTGTTACAAGAAATATGATTAGAACTTACACGATGAAGTACGCATTGATCAGTCTAGAACAAGGCAAAGAATTTAAAGCAACAGTAGGTTGGTGCAATCATTTCATGACCAGGAAAAATCCTGGTAATACGACAGAAAACAAAAGTTGCGCAGAAATTACCACAAGATCTTGACCATATAATTATGAGTTATCACATGTTTGTTATTGGTTAAAATCTTCATGATAAACTATAGAATTATAGAGAAGGGGGACAGGCGTAAAAACTGTTCGGGTCAGAAGTACGGGCCATAAAAAGACCAGGTATACATAATATTAACATGCGCGTATTAATATCCTCCCCTCCCGGAAAAAAGTCTAAGTTACGGCGCTGGCTTTCATACTCTTCTTCTATAATGAGTACAAGCAATAAACCTGCAACAACAGAGAGAAATAAACCAATGCTGTTCGTGTAATTTTGATGCTACAACCTTCAGAAGACTGTGAATAAACCATTCAAAGATCACATGCATGAACAACAGAATAATTGGATGATTAGTGGCGAATAGTTGTATACGAAAGGTGGAGCTATGCAGACTGCATCACTTGATGTGCTCTGTGATTTCGTGATCAAATCACGGCAAAAAGTGAAGATGGAAATAATGATCAAATCCTTCAAAAAATGTGGAATTTCTAATGCTATGGATGGCACTGAGGACTATTTGTTATGAAATACTGATGACGAAGCGGAAATCGACTCCCAGAGTACAGCATGGGACCCATATGACGAACTTCTCAACAACAAAAGTAAAGATGTATTTAAGGAAGAATGAGAGAATTTTAAATCCATTAGTGAGTGACTTGTTTTATTTTAAAATAGTTCTGATTTATATAAATTTAAATGTTTTTCTTTGCATCTGTCCCATAACACAACTCCGAATTTTAGACTTTTTTTTGTGATTCAACTACCATCTTATCTGCGGAAAGATACGGTATTATTATTATTGTTATTATTACTAAATTTGTTGGGTAACACCCAAATCGTGTGTGTCAATGGGTATTCTATGTATCACACTATTTTAAACATTTCACATCTTCATAAACGTCAGAGATAATTGATTGTTTTGAATTCAACCTTGGAAATTTAAATATTTTAACTTTCTGAGAAAATCTGCTTACAAGGAAACCGATTCAATTGTGACATGAAATTGTAGACGAGCTTATGCGTGAATGAAGTGCTTTTATGAACAATTAAACCCATTAGAGGGAAAAACCCTCGATCTCAACCGTTCTGAGATACAGAGGGGTAAGAAGAAAGCTGGTGCTCTGATATTTTATGGATTCTCGCCTATGTTGCGAGTGAATATGTTTGTAAATGCATTCAAACGTTAAGAAAGATGCACCAGAGCTAACAAAAGTGGTGTTGAATGTTCAGGTGAATGACGTAGCTTTTACCCGGGGCTGAAAATAGAAGAGGCTATTAGGAATAATAAACGCTATTGACACGAAGGACAAAATTGTGTGATATTACTTGCTAATTTTTTATGTCTTTAGTTCGTATAAAATGAGAAAATGTGTTTAAAAAAGTGTAAATAATATTGACAGAGGAACAGAGACATTATTATGTGAACAAAAATACAAGGTCATATTCTGTGCAAAAGCGCTGTAGAGAAACAAATCAAATAATATGAAACATAAACACTAATTGTTGCAAACGTAAGTACGACAATGTGTAGTTGTGTGACATATATTAAAACGCAAAGTATGAATCTATAAACAAAAGTAGTATCTTCCACTTAAAATTCAAAAACCTGTACGCCTTATGTACTGTATATCACATACAGTTCCAATCAGTTAATAACTGTAGAAATTGTAAATGTTTCGAAAGTTCGGACGGCCAATAATTTTTTACATTTTTCATCCTATTTGACTGATAATGCTTTTATTTGATTCAGCGTACCAAGATACATAGATATCTTACACGCCTGTTTCAGGCAAGAATGGAACTCCGGTATTTTCGCCTTCCCCCTCCGAAATATTCTTCCCCTAGAATTTTTATGGACTCTTCGGTTTTGTAACTCTCATATCTAAGGCGACGTATTCTATAGTTTTGTTGATGAATGAATTCTTCATTTTCAAAAGTCTCTGTTACTTGTACTATCGCTATATATTCAAAAATTTGCAAAATATCGCCCTCCTTCTCCTTATTCCTCTATATCTCTGGAACGGTTGAGATCGAAAGTTTTTTACTCTAATGGGTTTAATTGTACACAAAAACACTACGTTTGCGCATAAACTCGTCCACAATTTCGTGTCACACTTGAATCGGTTTCCTTGTTAGTTGGCAATTATCTTACATTTACTATTTCTTTTCTGACTATTGTTTAGTATTTGCATATTGATGTCTTACAAAGTGCTGTATTTCTACCTAAAGATCTTTCACAGCACTGAAAATATTATTATTATTATTATTATTATTATTATTATTATTATTATTATTATTATTATCATTATTATTATTATTATTATTATTATTATTATTATTATTATTATTATTATTATTATTATTATTATTATAGTAAAATAATTATCATCTTGATTTTGCAAAAATAGGGCATCGGGAATTTGCCGGGCTAGAAAAGATGCCAGTTGGTTGTATAAAGGCCCTTAGCGCCCATAACCTGCAAATTACAAAGGGGAAAGCAGGGTGCGAAATCCTGGGAGGGTGAGAGGGAATTCCCCCTAACTTACTATTTTTTGGAAAATAATCCCCCCACTGCAGCAGGTATTTGTCAGAAGTCATACATATTTCTTGAAAATGTAACGTTAATTTTTCTGCAAAATACTTTCAATGGCACACGCACCCCATTAATACACGTTCAACACACTTATCAATATATTTGCAAATATTTCAGTAGCATAAGTATAATGAAAGTCATCGAAGTGCAGTTATCGTTAAGCAAAAATAAAAGTTCAGTGAATAATTAAACTGTACTTTGATCTGGCAACTCTGAAAACAAAATAAAGATAAGATCCGAAGTAGCTATTCTTTTTTGTCCTTCTACTACTAATCTGATCATACTTAGTACAGTGTTATTGACTTCTTGACTGCAACAAAAATGAAACGTAGGAAGAGTGCTAGGAATAACGTAATTACAAAATACTTCAACGTTAATTCTGAGTCAGACAATAAAGTCGCAAACTAAATGGTGACAATTCGCATGTTATCGGTCACTATCGTCGTGTTCGCGCGGTCGCTATCGTGGCTAAGCGGCTGGCATACGCGCCTTTAGATTCAAGTTTCGGCCGAAGCTCACACGGTTCAGATTCTACGTTAATCAGTGGGTCCACGTCTCATATAGCCTTGCTGCTGAAAGGGACGTTAAACTCAAAATCAACTCAACCCGCTATTCATGAACAAAAGTAGTGACGAATGCCGTAGTGGTGAAACGGGTGAAACTGAAAGGAAGTGTTTCAGTGCAAATGTGATGGAAGCTTCTAAAATACATTTATCAGAGAGTTCGTGTAATGGAAGTGATAAAACAATGTCAAGGAAAATGAACCAAATTGCAACATTGTTAGAAGAAGGTCAACTGCCCATGGAATGGAAAAGATTTCAGAATTCGTGGAAGCAAGGCCCATCAGGAAGTCGCGGTCGACAAGAGAGATTGCCGTCGTCGACGGTGGCAGGCCGCCACACAGTGGAGTATTTGACTCTAAAACCCGGACAAAAGTCGAAAAAATAAAATTCGAAAAATGCATGAAATAAAGTTTATTTCTTGTTCTTCGATAACTGGTGGATCTTGTAAGCATAAATTTCAGTATTTAAATATGAAATGAACGTAAATAATAATTGATGAAGTCACTCGATTTTTCTGGCCACGCGAATTTAAATTAGTGTGGCCGCGCGTACAGTTTTTCAGGTATTAATTTTAGTAATTGTATTAAGGTCATTATCAACAAAAACTGTATTGTTTTAAAGAACATTGATAGAAGCTTTAATTCTATGATACGTTATCATTTTTGCTCTAAGTCCTGGTAGTTATATATGTAATAAATTTCAAAAGCTTTTTGCAAGAAAAAAAAATATAAAGTTTTCAAGTTAAGAAATGTTTTTGTTTATGTTCTGAATCTAGTTGACCAATGATTCCTTTTGCATTTAAAAGTTCAATCGTTGTTAACTTAGTCCAAGAATAAAATTTTGCCCGAAATTGCCCCATTAAGATAAAAATATATTTATAAATGATATCTAATTTGTATCTTACGTGAGTTCAGAAGGTCTTATAGCAGTTCCTTGACATAAACCTATGAATTCAATCTTTAGTTCATTGAGTTTATACAGAAAAGTAGAATTAATTTATCAAGTAGGGTTTCATGCACTTAATTCTATAATAAATGACATTTACTGAAACTTTTAAGATCATAAACTACATCAGGAATTATGACGCATGAAATGTGTTGTCTGGCCTTGTGTGGATTGTCTGTCCTTTATACAAGGATCAGGTTTTTCGAATCAATATTACACTTACCGTACAAAATCCCTATTAACAATGGCAAGGGAAATCAGAAGAAGAGGAAACTATATTTAAAGAGACAAAGAAAAGTAATTCAAACCAGTTTCAGAGAAGAGATAAGTTTGTTAGTGGACGTCCCTAAGCAAGGCCATGACAATACGAATGATGAGAATACTTCAAGGAGGTTTTTTGCTGACCATGAAACTGCTTCCAGAATAACTGGTATGGATTTAAACTTGACAAAAAAAATTCAGGATTATTCTGTAGGCAATTTCTAGTGGCCATGAAATAGACGTGGAGAAATTTCAGAACTTCGATACTGCCACCACAGAACTTTATGTGAAACTATATAAATGGTACCTGATGACTCCAGCCCTACATAAAATTTTAATTCATGGCCCAGCCAATCATTAAACGTACTAACTTTATTTTGCCTATTGAGAAACTCTGAGAGAAGGCAGCTGAGGATAGAAACAAACATTTTCAATTTAGGGGACGCAGTTCGGCAATAATAGCAGCCATCTTCAATGAACGACATCCTAATCGCGTCCTCCAGCCAAAAGGATAATTTCGATTTTTTCCTCTCGAGTTATAAACTAGTTGGACAAAGAGTTGTACGTATTTGACGTAAAGCAAGCATTCCTGTAGTTTCAGAAAAGAGAGCTTTTGACATGCTGAGACCATTTTCTGATAAGTGTCGCACCAAGGAAAAACATTTCATTCGACAAGGACAAGAAGCAACACTTCGTACAGGTTTTGTTGCACACGCGGAAAAGTCTCTTTTTGATATTGCGCCTTTCAAATGTAAAACCGCCGAAGATTCCAATTGTGAGAGGACACGCAAGACTCCAAAACGAGAATTCAAGTTTCTATGGACCAGAGAGCATCACGGAAAATGAGCATTGCTAACATTGACATCCGAACAAGCACATCTCTGTCAGAGATGTTTTCCCGTAAAGTGAGCAGATTTAAGGGGCAGACAAGCAAGAAAGACACTGGAAGTGTTGAAGCAACTCCATCAACTAGTGGGATTAGGCATAGGGACAGATCAAAAATACTGGCGTCGTCACGGGAATCCACCGAAGCTGTTGAATCGGGAAGCACGTCGGGATCTGACTTCGAGGCGCGACCAAGAAGGAAACATAGCCTAAAGCCCATCTGTCTTCAAAATACAGCGGAGGCAGCGTTTATAACTGGAGCTTCAGACAGACAGGTTGCTTTGATCGCTTCTTCCGTACTTCAGGACGCGAGACTCATAACGCCAGAGGACAAAAGTCTTATTGTTGACAGATCCAAGATACGAAGAGGAAAAGATAAACTGGGTGAGAAGATCCAGAAAGAAAATGCTCACCTAGGCCGGACGATTACAAGTATCTACTTCGAGGGAAAAAATGATTCAACTCTTGTGCAAAAAAAATTAAGGGCAAACTACGACGAGGGGTTACAGAAAAGCATATCACAGTTCTATCGGTGCCCGGTTCAGAATACTTGGGTCATGCCACACCTAAGTCAAACACTGGCAAGGTTATTGCCGACTCTATATTGGAGCTTTAGGAGAAGAACCAGTACGACGTGTGAAGTCTTGAGATAGTCGGCAGCGATGGTGAAGCCACGAACACAGGATGGGATAACGGCGTGATAAGTCAGATACAAAGATCCCTTGGAAAGGAATTCCTAGTTTATGGAGAAGACGACAAGCTGATATCCTAATGGATAGTGACCCTGAACCAGCCCACTTACACACAACACAACAACTTAGGAAAGCTAAGTCAGAGCTGCGTACTTCAAAGCGGTATCACGCAGACCCTCTCCATGCTGTTGCTGCCATGAAATATGATACGTCTCTACGAAATGTGATACATCAAATTGGCTTGGCAAATCCATTTGTTTATTACTGGAGTGAAGAACAAGTGCACATTTGGAACTATTATGTTAAACAATCTGAAGGCATTTTACAAATTGATGCAACTGGCTCTCTTTGTCGGAGACTAGATCTCCCAAGTGGACAAAAATCATCCCACATATTCCTCTACCAAGGTGTAGTGAATGATTGTGGAACACAATATCCCGTGTTACAAATGATTTCCTCTCGTCAGGATATAAATTGTATTTCATTTTGGCTTTCAGAGTGGGTTCGGACCGGAGCTACATTACCAAAGGTAGTAGTAGTAGATTTTTCACTTGCAATTCTTGGAAGATATGCAAGAACATTTGCTTTATGTAGTAGTCTGCAGGATTATGTGCGCATTTGTGCTGATATATTGTTTGAAACTAACTGCGTGAAAGAGAAGCCCTCGTGTTATATTCGAGAGGATACTGCTCACATTATGAAATTGTTTTCTCGTCTCGAATGCTTAAGAAAAAAGGTGGTCGTACAAAAAGGTTGTACCTTATGTGCATCGGATTAATTATGCAATGTGAAACAATTTCTGAATTGAAAGAACTTTTACTTGCAGTGGTAATAGTTTCAGTGAGTGAGTCAGATGGTCATAATATTGGTGAGACTAGTGAAACTGCCTGTCTTAGACGGAAAAAATGGCTAAAAATGGAAATGTCAAGGGAAGAAAGTTTGTTTGACATGGAAAACATAAATAATGAAGATCAAGAAGAAATGAGAGCTTCAGTCGAAACAAAAGATGCAAACTTATCTGATGAATGGTTTTCCGATATTATTGATAGAGCAAACCAGGAGATAGAAAATGATAATGGTGCAGAAGATAATGCACAATTTTTACCACAGCCTAAGAAGATTTGTGTCATATCTGCCCTTTTGGATAGCAATAATGCTACCGAAGTTCGAAAAATTAGTGGTCGAAAAATTATGTCAACTAGTGATGCCGAGGGAAGCTTTAATGATCTTAAGCATCGAATTTTGCGTAATTTTCAATTGCCTCTCAGCATAGATGAATTTCTCTCAGTCCATATTGATTCCTTATCACGAACTTTAAAATTAGCAGCTGCCAAACAGTAAACGTTGCAGCAGAAGAAGGCAAAAGATAAAAGACCAAATAAGGGAAGAATCTGTGAAACGGGAAATGAGAAGATGGAGGAAGCTAATGATTTAGCACAGAAGAATTAGGACGCAGTGCATAATAAGTCAACAAGTACATTTAATGCTGACACAGATGAAGTAACAAATACGTGCCCTGTGTGTGAAGATGGAAATTATCCAGAAGGTGCACATAAATGTAAATTCTGTGACAGAGCCGTGCATGAACTGGAGCCTTGTTCGTTTGCATTAAGTAACGACGAAAACAGCGAGGGCTACGGAAATAGGAGGATCTGCTACTACTGCTACCATAAGCAACAAAAATCTCAGCAGAAGGAAAATGGTGAAGGCCAAAACAAGGAAAGAATACGCGAAACGTGGAATCAGAATATAGATAAAGCTAATGGTTCAACGCAGAAGAATTACCGCAAAAAAAAATAATAATAAAATAAATGCCTTTAATACTGACACAGAGAAAGAAACAAATGCGTGTCCCATGTGTAAAGATGGGAATTACCCGGAAGGCGCACATCGATGCAAATTCAGTGACAGAGCTGTGCATGCACTTGAGCCTTGTTCGTTTGCATTAAGTAATGAAGAAAACAGTGAGGGCTACGGAAGTAGGAGGATCTGCAACTACTGCTACCACAATGCTAGACGTGAAAATTATACAGCTGAATTCTCAATTAAATATGCATTTCCGGAGAATGAATGTAGAACGAATTCTCAGCATACTACTTCAGTACCTGAAGCTAACCTTTGTCAACCGAAAAAGAGAAAAATAGAACTTGTAATAAATGAAAACAAATCATTTGAGAATTGGAGAGGAAGAGGAAATTCAGTACCAAAGACCAAAAAGAAGCATTATACGTATTTAATCAAGCGACCAGAATTTGATACGTTGGACCTAATAGAATCAAACAAATCCATACCCATATTATTATTGAAAAACGGATCAGGCTCTGGATTCAAACCAATAAATATAAATAATGAGAAGTTAATGCTGG
The DNA here is from genome assembly GCF_964235325.1 of Thermobia domestica. NCBI lineage: Eukaryota > Metazoa > Arthropoda > Insecta > Zygentoma > Lepismatidae > Thermobia > Thermobia domestica. Next base: position 108,021,591 of record NC_137454.1, on the reverse strand, counting down.
CAAACACCTGTGCTTTTGATTCGTTTTGTCAAGGTATCGCAGTCCCTATGTTAACTCTGAAATCTACCGTAATTTTATTGATGCACATGTAAATAAGTCGCAGTTTTTTCTCTGGTAAGGCAGATATGTTCCAAGTCTTTAAATCCTTCAGTGTACAGAAAAAGAGCGCTTTGTTTGAGATAGTTTTGTAAAAGTCAGGCTATGCCGAATAATTTAAAATTAATGATGTGTGAAACAACAGTGTCATATTTAGCTCAACAGATTATGCATGATTTTCCAAGTCTTGTCGAAACTACAATTTGTGACTCCGGGTTCTGTGAACAAAGTCCCACACATTCACAAAGTGTACTTTTATCTACCGATCTTAATGAACTTAGAAATGGTATTGTTAACCTAGACAAACCCATCCTTAATTGTATTGACAGAACACAAGACGTATTTAAATGTCCATATCCTATTACAAGGACGGAAACAATTCCAAGATCTGCTTGGATTTGTGATGCTTCCCTTTCCAAGGAAAACGTCCTCTGTAGCGGATGGAGAAAAGTTTCTACTTGTACAACAAATGAACATTTATTAAATCCATTTGGTGTCACCAACGATCTAACTCCTGATTGTCAAAGAACGACACAAGGGCAAGATTTTGAACCGTTATATTCAATGTGTCATAATTATCGCTATCACACTTTACTACAACCATAATTCGCAATAAAGCAAAAAAAGAAATTCTTTGGTTGGATTATTTAAAGTGCGAGTGACTTCAGCCGAAGCAGTACCTCTCAGCTGCACCTGTAAACCCCCACAAAAATAAACTATTCCGCCTCTTCCATTTAACATTACCCGTTTCTTTCAAACACTGATTGAATTATTCAGGTAGAAATAAAATTTTATTTTCAATTCAAGACTTTTAATAATTATTGAGACTTCTATATACAAAAATTCTAATCAAAACTTTTTGTTGAAAATTAACTAAATATATCTCTTGAATTTAATAAATTAAGGAAATTATCATATAAAAAAATGGAAAATGGTCGTAACTCTGCATTGAAGCAAGCTTAATATCATCAAATCTTTAATTACAATAGCTTCTTGAAAAACACTACAAACTGCTCTACAAGGAATAAAGTATAATTTTTTGTGAGTCCAATTTTAATTCTTCCGTTATCTATATTCTAATCACCCGGAAAATGAGATTGATGATTTGACTCTAATCGGTTTTAGTTTATTTTAATTTATATTTTACTTATTTCAACCAGACAGCAATCTATTACGTTTATTTTTATGAATACTATTAACGCAATTGGGTAATGAGTGAGATGAAATTCTACCAAAACTTACTCTACCACTACTCTACTCAACCGTACCCAGTAATATTAAATACTCTGTAATACTCACCAGATTCAAATATCTAATATAAAAACATTCTTACGCCTTTATCCAGAGACTCCACATCACCACCATGGATTGGAATTTGACTTTCTCTACTTAAAAACCAACTGCCATACAAAAATGAATGAGTCCCAATTTTCCCCAACAATATTAATTGCAAAATTTAACGATTTAATTACAAGCTCATTCTAGAATCAGAAAGTTAATTGGATTTAAAAAAAATATATTTGAAACTTTAAGCTAGGAAGTATAGCTACAGTTCAGAGCTCTCCCTTTATAATTTACTTCAAACTTCCGGATTTTAATTACTGAATTTTACCGCAATAGAATATTATACACTTTAAATTCAGGTATTAATTCAAACCATTTTATAAAGATCAATTAATTCTTGAAATTATAAGTTTTATAACCTGCATTAGACTGAGTATTACTACAATAATTCAACACAATTTTATCAATTCTAAACAAAATTACTACTGTTTAAAGTTAAATTTATGATAGTCAAACAGGTTATCTACTGTAGTTAGTTAAGTGACAAAGCGACATAACTATCTGTTTTAACCGAATTTTACAAGCTTGTTTTAGTTTGGTCAAAGGGTCTGAACTCCCCTCCCGAGTACTCCAATTAGGCACAATTCTCCTACAAAAATTAAATTACCAGCTAATTTTAGTGTATTTAACTCACATATTAAACCGATATTCACTACTAAATTTTTATTCCTATCTTTTTTTTAAACCTACTAATGTAGTAAGAACATAGAATCACAGTCTTTTTTTTTTTTACTTTCAGTCACGAATTATTTAAGCTAGGAAACTAACCCATCTGATTTAAGCATATTAAAGACAATTAACCTCCGATTTAGTATCAAAATTAATATTATAGATTCCGTAATAGAAACTTTTTAACTCGTCAAGTCAAATCCCTTCAAACTCAATATCACACAATTCGCACTAGAGGCACAAATCCAGCCGAGAAGACAACTTCACTGCTATGTTTTTCCATGCGTAATGACTCAGCCGTCGCTCGCTCGCATGAACGAAGCCTGGTCGGGAGGGAAGACTCCGCCCACCCACCAAGGCCAGATCAGCGCAACCGACAACTATGTCATCACGCGTATACCTCATTGCCTCCAGAGCAGTTGTTTACAACACACCTTTACTTCGAAGAACAACTCAGCAAAAGAAGCTATTTTCACAATCTTAAAAAGTAAAAAAGAATAACATTTTTAAATTTTCATATAAACGACCATTTCAATGTAACTTGAATGTCCTTAGATTTTTCATTATTTTCCATTTCTGTTTCTTTTATTATTTTAAGTCCATGATTTATTGCATTTCATTTTTTTTAACTTGGAACGTGCACACGTTACAAATCTCGAAGCCTCAGAAAATATAAAAATTCACATAAAAAATTTTTATATTCTATGTTCCATTCTTTAAGTCCTTTTCAGGAGAGATTTCCACATCACAGATGTAATTCGCTGCAGCTTTTTTGTCCTGGAAATCTTCGCCAATCTTCACCATAACAAACATGGATCATGCCTCAATACCAACTTCTTACATTTTACCGATTTGGACAATTTTACAGTGATACACCCTCTAGTGAACCTGAAATATACAAAAGCTATCACATCTTATATAAAACAGCAATTCTTCCTGAAATGAAGAGTTCAATTTAGATTGTTCATTTACATAATTGAATTGCAAGAGTCCTTACATTAGAAACGATAATGTTACAATGACAATGAAAAATGAACATGATAACGTAACTTAACCTAATATTAAACCTAACTTAACCTATCCCTAAACTAATTCTAATACTACCTTACCACTAATTCTTGCTAATTTAACTATCCTTCAATGATATGGTTTTGAAGTGTCCAAATTCAGTTTCATATTACAATTCAAATTAATTTAAGCAACTTATACATTCCTACGCTCCCAATATTTTTTAATATCTGTTACATGTGCTCTTTTCACATTTTGCTCATTTCCTACTTCTTCTAATAACACAGAGTTATAAGTCAAAAATTTTACTATAGTGAAAGGACCAATCCACGTATAACATAAACTTTTAGTTATTTTATCCTTTAGTGATGATTTTTCATGATTTTTTACCAAAACTTTATGTCCTAATTGTAAATTTACTTCCCTTCTTTGATTTTCAAATAATTTTTTTCTTTTTTCCCAATAATTTTTCATGTTAAGCATGGCTCTTTTCCATAACTCTTCAGACTTTTCTCCTTGCAAATCAGCATTACAAATTTGCCATTTTATTTCCGACGGACTATTTAAAGATCTACCTAAATACAATTCTGAAGGGACTGATCTCATTCCCTCGTGCTGAGATAGATTCAAATTAACTTGCAACTCTTTTATAGCCGAACTCCACTTATTTTGCTGTTCTGCAAAGTAGGATTTAAGCCCGTATTTCAACGTTTTGATATATCTTTCAGCTATGTTTGCTTCAGGGTGATATGGACTTAATTTAATATGTTTAGCCCCAACACTGAACAAAAATTTCCTAAAGTAATCAGAGGAGAATACAGAAGCGTTATCACTCGACAAACTTTCAATAAATCCAAATTTAGTAAAAAGATCATATAATTTATCACAAATATTCTTAGAAGATAAACGTCTCAGCTTTTCAAGCATACAAAAACGAGTTGCATTATCTACAACTATTAGTACATATGAAAAACCATCACTCACCGGTAAGGGCCCTATGATATCCACCATCCAATTAGCATTAGGTCTCTCGACTACCTGCGATCCTAATCTACCCATTTTCCTCTGATTTGAGGGTTTGGCCTTTTGACACTCAGGGCAGCTTTTAACATACTCTTTCACGTAGTCAACTAGCCCTTCCCACATAAACTTTTTCATTATTTTATGCAAAGTTCTATAAATTCCCGAATGTCCACCTGTTAGATATTCAAGGTGATAATACTCCACTATGTTCTTCCTTAGATCTTTAGGGACAACAATTTTTAATTCATTTACCCTGGCCTTAGTTCTTTTTAACAAAAATCCCTTTTTTATTTCAAAATTCGGAATTTCTCTACCTTCTTCAATTTGATCTATTATATTCTTAAGTTCAGGATCCTTTCTTTGCAATTCTACCAATGGTTCACTAATAAAGGGCAATTTCCATAAATTCACCATAACTAGATGTTCCTTATTTTCCGTATCACTAAGATCGCATTTAATTTCATAATTCATAACATCATAGGTCCTAGAAAGGAAATCAGCTATTTTATTATCAGTAGTTCTAATATGATGGATTTTAAAGCTAAACTGAGATAACTGTTCTATTAATGAGCCATATTTAAGAAGCCTTCTAGAATTATTAATAACCCAAGTAAGCGCTCTGTTATCAGTGTATATGTCAAATTCCTTAAATAAATAGTGTTTAAACCTAACAATGGTTTTAACTAAGCTCAAAAACTCTATGTCATAAATAGATCTGTGACGATCTGCTTCACTTAATTTCCGGGAATAAAACCCAACAGGTCTGATCTCTCCTGTCTCATCAATTTGTGACACTACACCTCCAAGACCGACACTAGACCCATCTACATGGACTAAGAACCGCTTATTTAGGTCTGGTGTTTTTAATATCACATGTTCACTAAAGATTTTCTTAATTTCCTCAAAGGCCTTATTTTGCTCCTCACCCCATTCAAATTTTTTTGTTGTAGATCTCAGTTCAGAAATCGGAGCAATTAATTCTTGAAAACCTGGTATGAAACGAGCAAAAAAATTTAACATTCCGCAAAATTTTTGAACAGCCTTCCTAGTTTTGGGAGGTGGAAGTTTTTTAATAGCTTCAACTCTTTTAGGATCCATACAGACGTTATCCTTATCAACTATAAACCCCAGATACTTAATTCTCTTTTTAAAAAAGAAAGACTTATCTGGAGAAATAGTAAGACCATTTTCCCTAAGTCTCTCCAACACCATTCTTATAGCTCTCTCATGCTCCTTACGAGTTTTATTTGCTATCAATATGTCATCAAAATAACAAAATACCCCATACTGTTCAAGATCTCCTAGCACCTCCATCATGCATTTAGCTAAAATGCTTGAACCTATCTTAATACCAGCTGGTAATTTTTTATATTGATAAATACCTATAGGGGTCACTATAGTGGTTAGTTCTCTACTTTTTTCGTCCACCTGCAACTGGAAATAAGCTTTCTTTAAATCAAAGGAGCTTATAAAAGGGCATCCAGATAAATTACCTATGCACTCTTCCATATGTGGAATCGGAAAAACATAGTCAGCCAACAAACTACTTAATTTTACGTAATTCGCTACAAGCCTATATGAACCATCCTTGTTCTTAACTATAAAACAAGAACTCCCATAACTAGAATGATCACATTCAACTAAAACATCTTGTTCAACTAAATCCTTAATAACATCTTCAAAAATTTTTCTCTTTTCTCTAGGAATTGGAAACGGCTTATCATTAAAGTATTTCTGTTCTCTAAGATACAAATGACATTTATAATTTTTTAAGCATCCAACCCGATTATTAATCACATCTTTATACTCCTCCTTTATCGATCTAACAAAAGACTCCGAGTCAGGATCCAACCAATAATCATCATTTTCCATAACTTCCAAATGTTCTTCCTTTTTCTTCATTTCCTTGTTTTCAATACCTTCGGATTGAATTTCTTCACCTTGGATGACTATATCATTTGAACTACCCATCCCTAACTGTCTTTTCAAATTCTGAAACCTTCGTCCAAACTCTTCTTCAAATGACTCAGTCCAATTATTATCGGTTTCATTACACTGATCTTCACGCTTGATCTCATCTTTTCTATTACGGTACCCAGTCTTACCACAAACTTCCGAAATATCATTGGAATTTAAATTTGAATTAAGTCCGCTACACTGATCAATAGAATTATGAGTTTGTTCTGTTAAAATATATTCATTAATTCCCGATGAGTATTGCTCTTCCTCTTCCCAAAAAATATCGCACTGCAAACCAACCTCCCTAGTTTCAGCTAACAATTTACACTGTACTGCTGCATCAATCAGTTCAGGACTGCCATGAACATACACTGCCTGTTTAGATGGTAAGTTTTTAAAGTCTGACGCAAGCGGCGATGTCCCAGATATTCCTACACACCCAGTACCTTTATTTGATGACGAGGTATCGTGATTATCAATCAAATAAATCCACACCGGATTAACAACCTGTTCATTGCCTGATGACAACTCAACCTTAGATTTATTAATTTCTCGAACCACCTCATTACTCCGCAAGGGAACATACCTCTTCAATTCAAGAAATCTCAGCATATGGTTACCAATGTCCAATACAGCCTTCGAACGTTGTAAAAATGGAGTACCTAAAATAATGTCACATGGTAGACCACTAACCACCACCAGATCAATTTCGAATTTAAGACCTCCCATTCGTAACGGCATAGTAACTTCCATAGGTTGGGATACACTTTGACCCATCATAGAATTAAATTTGACTGGTTCAATGTCTTTCCGCTTAATTATAAAGTTTCCTAATTTATTAACCAAGTCTGAGGACACCAAACACAAACTAGCCCCACTGTCGACACAAACAGCAACTAAATTACGTCCAATATCACCCAATACAAAAGCTGCTGAGGCATTCGAATCACTTGAAGGAATTTTCAAAGTCCGACCACCGATTGAACCACTAACCGGATCTTTCGAAGATCGATAATTATTTCCATCATTACTAATACGCTTTTCATTACCATTATTATGTTTATCCAGTGTATTATTCACATACTTGAAGTCTTTATTTCCCCTTTCAGAAAAATATTTTTTCCCAACTGTATCATGCCTTCCAAAATTCTTACCATCATTACCAAAACACGTATTATTCTTTCCCTCATGCTTAACAGCATTAATATTATTACAATTGCTGGGATTATATTTAGATCTACCATTATATGTAGCCTTAGAATTTCTGGACATAGTGGGTTGAATATTAATAGCAGCAAAAGGCCTAGCATTTTTATTTTTAATAGCACTAAGCTCAGCAAATTCCTTTTTAGATGCCTTATACCGATCGAAATTATCAACTAATTGTCTCATTTCTTCAATTGATCTCGGCATCATGTATCCAAAACACTTGAACCTATACTCCGGGTTCATACCATGACATAAAATTTGAATAATTTCCGTTTCAGAATGTCCTACTTCTAAAACCTTAGCAGCATTAAACACTCTATCAATATAATCCAATATGACTTCATTTGCTTGCATTATCTTATAAACTCTGGTATTCACCAAATGACTACGTAATATCATAGAAATAAACTTGAAAACCAGACGATGTCTTAATTCAATCCAAGACAGTTGACTACCAATGCCATGCATAATTTCTGTATATAAGCGACCAGTAGTTTTAACTGAAACAGCATATAGCAGCATTCTCAACGGAAAATTATAATGAAAAATGAGATCATTAATCGTTAATAAAAGTTCGAAAACTTGAAAACCATTTGAGCCGTCAATGACGCTGAAACGAGCCAGTCTTTTATCAACAATTTTACTTATTTGATTAAAAATGTACTTATCTATATACATATTCATTGATTCAGAAGAGTTTCCAACCCTAACATTATTTTGATAATCATTTACTTGATTACAATTTAAACATCTTAACTGAGATGTTTTCTTAGTTTCACCTAAATTTCCATATTTACCTTTAATATCATATTTTTTCTTCAAATTATTTTCCATCCCAGAATCAATTTCGTTCTGATGACCCAAAAGATTAGAATATGTTAAAGGGCTACCTCCTATATTTCGCACACCTTCTTTATTACATGCCAAACAAGGACAAGTTTCGGCTTTTTCCCCTTTTATTTTCAAAGTTTCAGCTTCATTCAAATTTCCGGACCAAAATTCTAAGTACGGATTAACTGACCCCATATTATTCATATTTGGCATTCGATTCAAAAATTCCCTAGGACTATTACGTTGTTCGAGCTTACTAGCTTCGGTTTTCTCAAGTTTTACCTTATCACACACAAAAGAATCTCGTATCCTATTTCCTGACTTAGCAACACTTACCACTCTACTAGGCTCATTCAAGTCTATTCTAGATCTTAATTCTGTATCGCTAATTTTGGAATCAGATAAAGCACCCGATATTTCTTGAACATCTCTAGGTTCAATTTTATTTGGTCTTTGCTTAAGTTTTTCTACAAAGTTAGGTTGAACTAAATATTTACGATCTTCAGACGTACCATGACAAATAGTATTTAATTTTCCTAAAATTTCATCATTATTATCCTCATGAATCCTTAACTCCGAAAATTTCATGCTTCTGAATTCACTTATATCAGTTGGTCTATTACTAGTTACGCCAGAAGTCGAACCACTCGTTTGACCTCGTACAGTACTCGGATATACCAATTCATACGAAGTTTCCGCCATATTTCGCAAAAACCCTTCGCTTTCATTAATTTCTAAAGGATTTAATGCGCTACTACTAGAACTTGATGATGATTCTACCCTATAAGCATTAATTCGTGCTATCACTTCATCGTCAGGTAATTGCCTTAAACGTGGATCATTAATATCTCTTATTTCAACCACCGAATATTCAGGAATATCTTCTAGACTCATATAAGCCGTACCTTCCGATAAATCTGAGTATGACATGTTGATCGCAAAAGGCAAATATAACAAACAAATATAGAAATTATACAAAATAAGGTTCATTGAAATATGACAAATTTAAGAAATCTACACCAAAACCACTACTATATGATCTACTCTCAAAAGTAAACAACCCACTACACATCCAAATTCTTATAATTCATATAAACAATGCATAAATACACATAAATTACAAATCATAAGTTTCCAAAAGGTTTGTGAAATTCTTTATTAAACACAATTTATTCATTCGATGTTGGATAGCATTAGCTGAATGATGTCACTCAACAACAACCTTTAAATAATCCAATTGTATCTTAATACGATTACGATATTATGAAATCTGAATTTGGGCTTTTTTTTTAAGAATGCACGCACTCACTCAGGATCGTACGCTAATACTCCAAAACCATTCATTAAAGTTTTCCGCAAATTAAATCTAATTTCTTCACTTTCAGGATTTAAGTCAATTTCACACTGACTACTCAATTTATTACAGCTGTTCTGTGTAACTGAATAGCATTACTATTAACCTATTAGAATACTCAAATAATCAAAGTTGCATTTAAATAGCTTTAATAACACCTCAAACTCAAGTTCGAATAACATTGACCTAAACATGTATTAAATGCAACCTATAAACGATGTCAATCCTCATTTATACTAGTAAAATCCAAACATTATTTTAATTTTTCTCTCTAAGGACATCCAACATTACGGAACTAACAAAACTTAATTATTTTAATTACTTTACTTGAGAAATTTAAATTTACTAAATTCTTGAAAACAAATCTACTAATTTCAACCAGCATTTAATTCTCTAAACTCCCCGTCCAATTAATAATTCCTTCAACAAAAATATTAAGGGAGTGATTACGCATGGAAAAACTTTTTGTCACAATTATCGCTATCACACTTTACTACAACCATAATTCGCAATAAAGCAAAAAAAGAAATTCTTTGGTTGGATTATTTAAAGTGCGAGTGACTTCAGCCGAAGCAGTACCTCTCAGCTGCACCTGTAAACCCCCACAAAAATAAACTATTCCGCCTCTTCCATTTAACATTACCCGTTTCTTTCAAACACTGATTGAATTATTCAGGTAGAAATAAAATTTTATTTTCAATTCAAGACTTTTAATAATTATTGAGACTTCTATATACAAAAATTCTAATCAAAACTTTTTGTTGAAAATTAACTAAATATATCTCTTGAATTTAATAAATTAAGGAAATTATCATATAAAAAAAATGGAAAATGGTCGTAACTCTGGATTGAAGCAAGCTTAATATCATCAAATCTTTAATTACAATAGCTTCTTGAAAAACACTACAAACTGCTCTACAAGGAATAAAGTATAATTTTTTGTGAGTCCAATTTTAATTCTTCCGTTATCTATATTCTAATCACCCGGAAAATGAGATTGATGATTTGACTCTAATCGGTTTTAGTTTATTTTAATTTATATTTTACTTATTTCAACCAGATAGCAATCTATTACGTTTATTTTTATGAATACTATTAACGCAATTGGGTAATGAGTGAGATGAAATTCTACCAAAACTTACTCTACCACTACTCTACTCAACCGTACCCAGTAATATTAAATACTCTGTAATACTCACCAGATTCAAATATCTAATATAAAAACATTCTTACGCCTTTATCCAGAGACTCCACATCACCACCATGGATTGGAATTTGACTTTCTCTACTTAAAAACCAACTGCCATACAAAAATGAATGAGTCCCAATTTTCCCCAACAATATTAATTGCAAAATTTAACGATTTAATTACAAGCTCATTCTAGAATCAGAAAGTTAATTGGATTTAAAAAAAATATATATTTGAAACTTTAAGCTAGGAAGTATAGCTACAGTTCAGAGCTCTCCCTTTATAATTTACTTCAAACTTCCGGATTTTAATTACTGAATTTTACCGCAATAGAATATTATACACTTTAAATTCAGGTATTAATTCAAACCATTTTATAAAGATCAATTAATTCTTGAAATTATAAGTTTTATAACCTGCATTAGACTGAGTATTACTACAATAATTCAACACAATTTTATCAATTCTAAACAAAATTACTACTGTTTAAAGTTAAATTTATGATAGTCAAACAGGTTATCTACTGTAGTTAGTTAAGTGACAAAGCGACATAACTATCTGTTTTAACCGAATTTTACAAGCTTGTTTTAGTTTGGTCAAAGGGTCTGAACTCCCCTCCCGAGTACTCCAATTAGGCACAATTCTCCTACAAAAATTAAATTACCAGCTAATTTTAGTGTATTTAACTCACATATTAAACCGATATTCACTACTAAATTTTTATTCCTATCCTTTTTTTTTTAAACCTACTAATGTAGTAAGAACATAGAATCACAGTCTTTTTTTTTTTACTTTCAGTCACGAATTATTTAAGCTAGGAAACTAACCCATCTGATTTAAGCATATTAAAGACAATTAACCTCCGATTTAGTATCAAAATTAATATTATAGATTCCGTAATAGAAACTTTTTAACTCGTCAAGTCAAATCCCTTCAAACTCAATATCACACAATTCGCACTAGAGGCACAAATCCAGCCGAGAAGACAACTTCACTGCTATGTTTTTCCATGCGTAATGACTCAGCCGTCGCTCGCTCGCATGAACGAAGCCTGGTCGGGAGGGAAGACTCCGCCCACCCACCAAGGCCAGATCAGCGCAACCGACAACTATGTCATCACGCGTATACCTCATTGCCTCCAGAGCAGTTGTTTACAACACACCTTTACTTCGAAGAACAACTCAGCAAAAGAAGCTATTTTCACAATCTTAAAAAGTAAAAAAGAATAACATTTTTAAATTTTCATATAAACGACCATTTCAATGTAACTTGAATGTCCTTAGATTTTTCATTATTTTCCATTTCTGTTTCTTTTATTATTTTAAGTCCATGATTTATTGCATTTCATTTTTTTTTTAACTTGGAACGTGCACACGTTACAAATGCCACTAAATGAGGTTCCTATTCAAGTTGAAGTTTGTAACAAGAGTTATATGCTGCGGTGTGTGGTTGCTTTTATTCCTCCTAAGACTCACTTAGAATCTCTAGGACATTATGTTTCGTACTGCAGAAGAAGAAATGGTGTTTGGGAGTTATACAACGACTTGGCAAGAAGAAAATCTGTAGCAGAAGCTGTTTCTAGCTCAACAAATATTTGTCCACATCTCCTTTATTACACTGTATAAAGTAACATTTCATGCATTACGTGTTTGCGTTGTTCATTGTTCTTTAAAGATACACAAATTGAGTGTTTTACAATATTAATATTATTTTGGAAATTGTAATTATAAATATCTTTCAAGATATTACTGTTCTTTGAGGTCATGTGTGTCAAGGCTATAGTAATATAGTATCCTATTGTTATTCAACGTAACTAAATTCTCTGAATTAAAGAAGTATGTGTTTAAGAGGATCGATATTTTTAAACTTGTTCATAATTTGTATTTATGTGTGCCTGTACGTACACTATGAAGTAGTTATGTATGTAACGAAGCAAAAAGTCTCTATGTATAAAATTATTGATATCCGTACAATTATCTATCATAAACAAATATTTGCTTGAATTCTGCCGTCCCATTTTTTCTTGAAAATGTTGGATTTTGAAATAGCCTGCTGGAACGATTATCATATGTTTATCGATGACAAACTAAGAATAAAATTTGATTTTACCACTTCGCAGTTGTTAGCAAACAATGTTTAAATAGTTTGGTAGTACCTAATTTGTAAAAGCAATATTAAATTATTCGAATTGAAAAGGAAATTAAGATATAGATATCAATAAATATAAATTAGGAAATGAAATATTTCACGAGACTTTCAAGATAAATGTATTTCTGAGCAAAAAATAATGTATTTGGTAAAACTAACAAATTTATTTTAAGAAATTTCTTTCAGAAGCAACTGAGCTCGATACTAAACGTGCCAACAATTCAATGGTTTGCATATGTTGATCGATATTATAAAATACATCGCTTGAGAACATCAGGTCATAACAGTGCTTAAAGAGCAATGCTCCTTTTGTGAATTCGACTCAAACCTGAACCAACATACAGGGTTCATTATGAAAGTAATGAGCATTGCTTTAGAAAAACTGTTTTATTATTCCGATTGTAACAAATCTTTTAAATTCCTCAAAATACGCTTATTCTGCATCGATACACTTCTGGGGACGTGTTTGCCACGCCTGGAAAGCATCTTTTAAGTCCTCGGCTGGCATGGCTTTTAAAAACTTTAAAACATGGGCTTAAATGTTCTGCACGGAGTCGCAATGTTTTCCTTTGAGGTATCTCTTCAAACGGGGAAATAAAAATAGTCACTAGGAGCCAGGTCAGGACCACTGGGGTTCTGCTCCGGGCCAGGAAGTCGACGACGGTGAAGGCGGTGTGACTTGGTGCATTGTCGCATTGTCGTGGTGGAGTTTCATTGAGTCTTTGATGTCACTTCGAACACGGGCAACCCTGCGTTTCAGTCTCTTGAGCACTTCTAGATAAAATCCTGCGTTGGCAGGTTGTCCTGGTGGCACAAACTCGAAATGGATCACTCCTCGAACGTCAAAGAAGACAATGAGCATGGTTTTGATTCGGGATTTGCTCATGTGCGAATTTTTGGAGCGGGGGGGGATGAGGTGTGCCACTCCGCACTCTGCCTTTTGGATTCTGGATCGTATTCGAACATCCAGGATTCGTCTCAAGTTACGACAGAGTCTAAAAAGTCCGTATCACTTTCACACAATGCCAACAACTCCTTGCTGCGCAAAACTCGAAATTATTTTTGTTCGTTAGTCAACACCTTCGGCACAAGGTTCGCACAGACCTTTCGCATTTGCAGGTCCTCGGTCACTATCCCATGTACCGCAAATGTTGACATGTTTAGGGTGTCCGCGATTTGTTGAATGCTCACACGCCGGTCTGAGCGCAACACTTCACGCACACGGTTAACGTTGTCGTCGGTCCTGGCCGTTGTTGTGCGTCCAGAACGTGGCTCGTCGGCGACCTCCTCCCGACCCTCCTTGAACGACTTGTTCCATTTTTCGACCTTGGATCTTGACAAACACTCCTGCTTGTAGGCCTCTTGCAGCATCTGGTAAGTTTCCGTAGCATTCTTACCCGACTTGACGCAAAATTTTATGGCGTAGCGTTATTCGAGCGAGCCCTTCATCGCTCCGTGTTACAACTTGTAAAAATGTGCTTCACGCGAGACGGCATCCACACGCTGTCACTGCTTGCAGCAGACTGACTCCGGGCGCGTTTGAAAGGACAGACCACCCACTACTTTTTCCGCGCCGGCAGCGCGCGATGCGATAGATTGTTGAGTCAGGGTAACATCATGCTCATTACTTTCATAACGAACCCTGTATATCTCCGAATTTTTGTTGATTTTTAATACATATTTTAGAATTTCTGCTGTACTCGTTTCCCCAGTTCTGGGTATAGCACAAAATCTAAAACTTGCGGCACAAATTGAGCACTAAATATTGGCATAGTTTTGAATTGAATCCGACTTGGTGGGTGGGACCAGAGATGGCCATTTTCCACTGGGCTCACCTGTCTCAACTGGGCTCGCGCTCGCCAGTCTCAACTGGACTCACGATCACTAGCGCTCGCGATCACTTCTCCCAACTGGGCTCTGGCACTCTGCTGCTATTCAGGACAAGTTCCTGGTGGAAATAGTAGAAAGTGAAAAAGTAAAGGATTTTAAATCATGGTGTGGTTAATTTTATAAAACAAATATGATATCTACGGAGACTCAAGCAAGGAACATCCCAAGGGAAAACAAAATTAAATTCATCATTTCAAAATTTACGGAGTTTCATTACTCTAATAAACATGTAGGAAAAGTTAAAGTAAAAAACTTTATTGGTGGACTCAATGAACAAAAACCGGGAACTGGTTTACCAGAGCTTCCAAAAATCAGTGCCTACCCGTGAACATAATCAATGATCTCAAGAAAGTCGAAGACTATATACCTGCAGACATTGTTGGTGAATTTTATTCAAAAATTTATGACTGGCCAACTATCGATAGGGATGACATTGAACTGTTTTAAGAAACAATGTTTGGAAAATGTGTATACATTATTTGAAAAAGAAAATACTGATTTTTATTAATAATTTGAATTGTTTTACCTTTTGTTTCATACCTGATAACATATCGTTTAGTCAGTCATTTGAGAAACAACACATCTCCAACAATGTTTATAATTTTTTTTTAATATCAAAATAAAAATAATCAAATTTTATTTTCGTAGAATTAGCTTACCAAACCCCTGTAGAAACATATAAAAAATTTCAAAAAATATATGATGTTAAAATATGGAAAAACTGGATTTTTTTGGATTTCCCGAAAGTTTACTTTCTTGGATATGAGGTGTTTCTCAAATGACCGATTCAAATAATAATGGCGACAACGCATCTCCTTGTTTCAGGCCATTTTCGACGTGAAATCTCGTGGACAAAAATTTTCCTACCCGGACTTTACTTTGGGATTCATTTAAACATATCTTAATTAATCTAATTAGCTTTCTCGGTATTCCAAGTTCTGTAAGAAGGTTGTATAATGTTTCTCTCCTAACCGAGTGGTACGCCTTTCTAAAATCAATAAATAATTGATGTACCGGGGTATTGTATTCCCACTTTTTTTCGAGTAGTTGGCGAATGGTAAATATTTGGTCGATGGTTGATATATATAATTGCTATCCCCATTTTACCCCTCCACGTCGAATCTCAAAAATGCTTCCATATTAATATATATTAGGTCACAAATCATAAATACTACCCACTTTCAAGTTTCATGCTTAAGCAGTTTGATCTGGACATTAATCACTCAATCATAGTGTATTTTATATTTGAAGATTATCTTAATGTAATGGGTGTTTTATCATACAGTTTGTTTGGGAAAGAAATATTTATTAGTGAGCGTATTCATAAGTTAATAGTACTGCTGTAATACTACTAATAATAAGTTTTAAACAAACGTGATTTTCCACTTGACCTTGATCACTAAGCCACACTTCAGGTGGCACAGTTTCTCAGTAGTAGAGCGCTCATCTTAGTTTGAGGGGTTCTTGGTTCGATCTCAAGCCATGTGAGTTTGTTGGTGGACATTATGGCGTTGTGATCTATCTTAGGGTCCCCATTTTTTCTTTCACATTCTCATCCACCAATTCTTTCATAATCGTGCACATTCATTAAATTAAACATAAAATTTTTCAGTTTAACGTCCTACGATTATGCCCGTTAGGCTAAGAGAGACGGAGTTCAGTGGTTCTCACCCGATGTGACGCTACACACTCGTGTGTCACGCAGTCCCCTAAGGTTGAGTTGATTTGGAGTTCAACGTCCCGTTCAGCAGCGAGGCTGTATGAGACGTGGACCTTTACGTACTGATTAACGTGGAATCCGAACCAGATAAGCTCCCGCTGGGAATGGAACCCGTGTCTCCTACGCCAAAGGCGCATACGCTAACCGCTTGGCCACGAATGAGCTCTAGTCCCCTAAGGTGTGTCGCAAAATTTTAGAATTTAAAAATTATGAAGAATTTAATAATAATTAGTTAACATCGAGACAGACTGTACCAGTCACTGTAATAATAAAGATAAAAGATAGTAAATTGTGTCCAAGTGTCAAAAAAATAGAAAATACTATTTGCTTAGAAATACAACCTAGCATATAACGAAGTATGAAACTCTAAAGCATAAACATATTTAAAGAATAAGTGAAACAATTTCAAGGGGGCACTTACATTGCTTTCTACAACGAGTCTTCAATAAAATGCTCACAAGGGAACATCTTATATTGATAGTAGCGTTGTCCAATCAAACTATGTGCAATCGATAGAACAGTGAAGAAAAGTGAGAAATTCAAAGTTTTACGGGCCGACACCCAGAAACACAGGAGATACAGAGGAAAGATGGATCTAGAATTATTGTGAAAATAACAATACAAAAGATACACTGGCACAGAAAGAACTTCAAAATGATTAAAGTAATTAAAATTACATTTACACAATATAGTAAGCAAACATTGTACCCACAGACATGCTCAATAACATCATATGTAATGCAGTGTTGCCAACTGAGCACAAAATCAAGTTTTCTTAAATGACCCAGAAAACAAATTATAGCATCTAGCAAATCTAATTATGAATAGATTTCTGTGACGTCTTGATGTACAATGTTGCCAACGTTTGAGGGAAGGCCTATATGAATTCCTATATGAATCTCGGATGTAGAAGAGAACATACAGTACACGATTCAAACTAGTTAAAACCAAAATATGAGACCACAAACAAGAATATGATCACTGAAGTGCGAAAATAAGGGACGAAGCACAGTGTCGAAGCAGGTTTGCCCAAGTGGAAAATCAGAATAGTATCAAACGCGACACACAAAACTGAAATGATGCATGCTCTTGGATTGATTAGCAGGCTCACTTTTCTGATGCACGTAATATTGTTTCACCTCACACGTTATTGGTAGTCAATTTTTCAGTGTTGCTGTTGATAAAGCGCTCCGCAGTGTGTTGGTACTGTATGTACTCTTCTACATCCGAGAATCATGTAGGAATTCATATAGATCTTCCCTCAAACGTTGGCAACATTGTACATCAAGACGTCACAGATATAGTTCTATCATACTCATAATTAGATTTTCTATATTTTACAATTTGTGTTCCGTGCCATTTAACAAAACTTCATGCTCAGTTGGCAACACTAACATTACATATGATGTTATTGAGCATGTCTGTGGGTACAATGTTTGCTTACTATACTATTGTCTAAATGTCATTTTGTTTACTTTAATCATTTTGAAGTTTCTTTCTGTGTTAGTGTATCTTTTGCATCGCTATATTCACCTGATTCTAGATTCTTCTTTCCTCTGTATATCCTGTGTTTCTACGTGTTGGCCCGTAAAGCTTTGGATTTCTCACTTTTCTTCACTCCTATATCGATTGCACATAGTTTGATTGGACAACGCTACTATCAATATAAGATGTTCCCTTGTCAGTGCAACGTAGAGTCATAAAAATTATGTTTCACTATTATAATACTTATTATTATTATTATTATTATTATTATTATTATTATTATTATTATTATTATTATTATTTATAATAAAAATATCAAATAAATGTGTTGCGATGTCCTGGAAGTTCAGTAAAATGTATCGTCAATCAAAAATGTTGAGAATCATTTGTTTAGGCAAGTGAATGATGATAGAAAAATTAGCGGAATGAGTGGGAGTATCCAGAGAAAACCCACGAACATAATGTTGTCCACCACAAACTTATCTGGCCGGAGATCGAACCACGAACACCACGCACCAGAGATAAGCGCTCTACCACTGAGCTCCCATGTCCCCATGCGCATTCATTAATCACCAGTCTCCATTAGCCTAATGGGTGTGCTGTGTAGAACGTTAATTTAAACACTTTGAGAACCCATTGCACACTAAATTGCTGCTAGCTTCATTGATCAATACACAGTATTATACTCTTGTTTTTAATTTTAGTCATGAAGTGAATCCGATTTTTCTTCTTCTTCTTCTTCTTGCCTAAAATATCAACCAAGGATTAGCTAATAGAAGCATCCGCATACTTTCACATGCAAATGGCGTGTTACAAATGCTCTCATTATTTCCCCAGAAACCAATTTTCTATCCCGTTGCTCTGACAGGAAATTGAACATTTGATCTCTTCAGGTGGTTCATCGGAGAAAAATCAAGGCTTTCTCCTTAGCTTTAAGTGATAGCATGGAATAACTAAACAAAATATGTTACATTAAGTTCAAAATAAACATGCTGAGAATAATATTATCCTTACGAATCGAGTTTCCTTTGAGCTATTATAAATCTCCATTACTTTCGGTAAGTTTCATTTGTGTCCTACTTCTCGTCAATTGTGCAACTGGAGATATTATTTTTCTTTTTACTATAAAAGTAATAGTAGATCATAGACTTTACTATATGACATGAATAAGTTAAAATAATAAAAGCAAATTATGTGTCCAACACGTTTCAACAAATTATGTTATAAAGTACTTACTTATATATAACAATACAAAAAGTGAGATAGGATTATGTAACAACTATACCTGTATTATTACCATTTAAAAGGTCTCAAAAAAATACAAAATTTTAGGAAGTGTTCAGTAAAATGTAATCACAAAAAATATGTTAATAAATACGAGGACGAATCGAAAAGTAACACACAATTTTTTTCACGCACACGATATCTGTTACGTGAAAATTGAAAGGAAAGACTTTGAAGTTCACAATGTAGTCGACAGTTACATGATCAGATATAATTTTACCAGAAGAATCGTGGTACTGAGCAAAAATAGCGATATGTTTAGTCGTCTACTTGTGAAGAGCAGAAATGTGTAGTTGGGTTTTTATATGCAAGAGAACAAAACTCCAGTCAAGGCCGCAAGGACATTAATGTGTGTCTGAGGAAGATTGTACATAGTGGAAAGATTGGCTGTGATAATTCAATATGATGGTTTTGTGTTACTCGAGTTGGTTAAATTTCGACACATGCATGGTGCTACATCAACTTCATTGGATCTTTAAATAAATTGTTAAAATGGTAGTAGCTAAAGCAGCTACCTGAAAATGACTTGTAATTTGGAGGGATGTTTAGTTACATACCATTGGTGCTGTTCCAAGTACAATTGCCACACAACTATGATTACAAAATATTTACATTTGTAATTAAACACTAATGACTGTTATGAGGGTCAATAAACTCTGCTAAACACAGCAAAGAGGATTAACGAGAAACTTATATGTAAAGGATATGGGATATAAATAACTATCGTTAAAGTCACCGTTATCCATTCAGATGTTAACGGATTGACACATTAACGAACTCGGCCGAGATAGTCGCTCTAGATATCTATTACAAAAGAATAAAACAGGATTAAAAGTTTGCTTCCGTTCCAAAGGTATCATGCAGAGTAACCGACGCATATACTAAGGCCTCTTTCACATTATGCGGCGTTTACAGCATGCAGCATCCGGCACGACGCCGTGATTATTTGATTATCATTAGTATATATGAGACTTATCAGATTATCCGGCCACGGCGTTTCGTCGCGTGCGGCCGCCGTAAACATCACGGCACCCTCAAGACGCGGCGCGGCGCCGCGCCGTACACAGTATGTTGATTACTATTGTCGCTTATGGATCTCTGCAGACTAGACGGCATGCGCCTGACAAAAATATTAATTTTGTTAGATTCTGTTTTTTTAAAATGAAATTTGATATTGTATTACTTGGGATATATAGGATATGTTTTCAAAACCAAGTTACAATTGGATACAAATGTGTAAATATGAACATCAAATATTTTCGAAACGTAGAATTTCCAGCTATAGGCCTACCTCAAAGTTACAAGTCTTTCAGTCGGTGGCATGTCTTAAGTGGATATTTTGCCTTAAAATTTGTCCTTTTATTTTCCCTAACAACTCATCAAAGGTTGCTATCGACATACGAAAATTATTTTAAAATTTCATTTCGTCACTTCTTAAGTTAGTAAATGACAGCACAAATGCACCAGCTACAGATCTTTTAATATTCAATAGATGAACCCATTTTCTTCCTCTGTACCTTCGTCTTTTAGATTTTAAGTAGAACCAGTAGAGATATAATAACCTATCTTGATCATGTATACTGTCTCTATCGTAGAAACGACAAGTTAGTTTGGCACGCAAAAAAAGCTGCCGTGATGTTCACGACAAAAGCCGTATGTTTCACGGCACGACTTTTATACACACAGCACGGAGCCGTACCCAGCACGGCGTTAAGTGTGAAAGAGGCCTAACATTACAATTTTTAAGTCCCATCGCGCGATTTTAATAAAGTATATGCCATAACTTATTCATAATCGGTGATTGAATTAAAAATATAATCGGCGAAAAATAAACGGTGTCAACCACACACGCTTCGTAAATGAAACACGAGCATTGGGAAATGACCAGTAAAGTAATCAAAGGCCATTACAAAATGTTATCTCTAAGGTTCAAAGTGTTAAGGCGATAAATTAGGTCAAATGTTCCAAATTTGAATTTAGGCAAGGTCTTAGATTTTGAGTCAATTACAATCCTAAGATTCAAAAATTTTAAAATAAAAATATGAAAACCATGATAGAAAAATTCTTAAAGAAAAGTTTTCAAAACGTTTAAAAGTCTAAGTTAAAATTTGAGCGTGATCAGTAAATTAATTGCATCATGGATTGCTTTCAACTAATGGCCTTAGGTTATAAGTTGTAAGTAAAGTTCAAAGTGTGAAATTGCTGTTGTCACTAATCAATCATTTTTAATAGTTATCAGGTTTAAAGTCCTAATATTTTTCCCCAATGATCTTAGACTATGAGTCGAAACTATCATCTTAAGATACAAAAATTTTTAGAAACGAAAAAAAAATTTGAACAGTAATCGAAAAATTTTTAACAAAAGTTTTCAAAAACTTTTTTTTTTTTTAATATTTAAATTCTTTCAGTGATCAGCTATGAGTTGTGACTAAGGTTAAAAGTCTGAAATTGTTGTTTAATATCTGTTTTAGTAATTACTATCAGATATAAGCTTTTTTTTTTTTTTTTTTGTCAATGATCTTAAACTATGGGTCATAATTACAATTCTAAAGTTTAAAAGCTTTGCAAATTACAAAAGTTCATACCATGATTTCATACCAATGCAAAAACCATTTTTTTTTTAATTTTGACAATTTCCAAGATTTAAGAAGTGGTTTTATGTACTTCTCCTGAAATATGAGAGATTGGACCGATATACCAATTGTCAAAATCTAGAGAGATGATGCTATGTGACCCTGTATCATGAACCCTGGGATCAGCTTTAGTTAAGATGATTTTCCTTTCATTTCGTTCCATTGCTATGATTTTTTTTTCTGTTGCAGCAGTAGCCAAAGTTTTCTATTCACTTCCTTTTCTATACGAAAACATATTCTTATAATTCTAATAATTACATTCCAATAAAAGGAGCATTAAAACTGTTCTTTTAGTATGTAGTATCTATACCTCCGTTGGGGCATCCCATCCTTAATTCAGAGGCAAATCCAGGAAAAATGCCACAATCGTAGTGTTTATTTTATCGTACTCTAATACAGTAACCTCTGTATTTCGTACGTTTCCTATACATGAATAATAGTAGACAGAATATATTTTTAACATAGACATGTATTACTCTTAGTTAAATTCGCATTTTAAGATAAATACAGTTTCCCTCCACCCCCAAAAAAATACTCTCCCGGGATTACCCTATACTAATAAACTCTTTTTAGTAGTTCAACCTTTTGCCCTGGTTTCGATCACACACAATATGAGTTCCATTTTTATATATCAGATTAGCTAAAATGCCCGTTCTTCGCACGGGGAGAATACTTTATGGCATTTACTTGAACCATCTTCTTTCTACTCCTCTACCACGGCCTTATGGTACGCATTTCACTGAATGTGTGATAAGACCCATAAGATATTCTATTTTTGACATAAATTTGGATCACTATTCCTACTTAGAACAATCCCTTTAATCAATGTAACATTATAAAAGTTTAGCTCGAGTAACATAGTACTACATTTCACTATTTTCAGACTGAATCAGCCATTTTCTTGCGAACGACCATTAACAATGCAATAAACAACGTCTATTTCAATGTGGCGAAAGCAATTATGGCATCTGCCTTTCTTAAAGCTCGAATTTTGGAGTCGCTTTGGCAAATTTCTCTGTAAATTTGGTGGGGCCCATTCAGATGCAGAAGATATATATATATATATATATATATATATATATATATATATATATATATATATATATATATATATATATATATATATATATATATGAGAATTTTAAGACAAATTGCATTGAAATTATGCCAAATATTGTATATTCATACCTAGTCTAGCCATAAATACTGTCACAAACGTTTGGCTTTGACTGTAGAACTTGTTGTGCAGATGGCAAGGTACAATTTAGCTCAAGGTCAGCCCTGGCCAGTGTGTCGAACAGGGAAAGAGAACGGGTGGATATGCTTCGCTTAAGCATGGAGTGTGGCGAGTACGAAAATAGAGTTGCAGTGATTGCCTTGCATAAGGGTGGAAATTCACCAAGTGAGATTTTCAAACTGCTGAAACATCTGAAAATCAGCAAAAAATTTGTTTACTGGACAATTCAGCGGTTTACTGAAACCGGCAGTGTACGTGACCGGCCAAGGGATGGTCGTCCTCGCAGTGTGAGAACAGTGGCAACTGTTAAAGCAGTGGCTGCTCGTGTGCGGTGGAATCCACTCCGAAAGCAGATCATCATGGCACGGGAGCTCAGCATGGCCCCAAGATCAATGTCCAGGTTACTTTCGGAAGACCTGAAGGTTAGAGCTTACCGGCGGAGCACGGGGCATTTCTTGACACCACGGCTGAAGCAGCAGTGGAAACTGAAAGAAAGACAGCTCCTACAGCGGTACGCCAACAATGGACATCGGCAAATCCTCTTTACCGACGAGAAAAATCTTTACCATTGAAGAGAGCTTTAACCGCCAAAGTGATAGGATATATGCGGTAAGCTCTCAAGAAGCTCGTAGGAGAGTTCTTAAGGTTCAGAGAGGTCACCACCCCTCCTCAGTCATGGTTTGGTAGGGGGTGAGCTATAAAAACCACACCAGACTTCACTTTTGTGAGCAAGGTGTAAAAACAAGTGCCAGGGTATATGTGGAAACTGTTCTGAAGCTTATTGTGGAGGACTTGAGTGACACATGTTTAACAATGATCACTGGACCTTCCATGAAGATTCTGCGCCAGCTCATAAGGCAAGAATGGCACAACAGTGGTTGGAGGTCAATGTACCAGACTTCATCTCCAGTGCTGAGCAGCCTTCTGGTAGCCCCGATTTAAACCCTCTGGACTACAAACTGTGGGCAGTGTTAGAAGACATAGTCTACGAGAAAAGACATCCTTCACTTGAAAGTTTGAAGCGTTCCTTGGTGGCAGCAGTGGCGGATTTTCCGATTGATACTCTGCGTACTGCAATAGATGACTGGCCCAAGAGGCTCAAAGCCTGTGTGCGTGCCAGTGGTGAACATTTTGAAGTTTGAAAGGTGAAAATTGTAAAGAATGTATGTGGTTATAACATATTTAAAAAATTGAAAAATCTCAAACCGTATTTCATATATTCACAAAAAAGTGTGTGACAGAATTTATGGCTAGACTAGGTAAATACGCGTTTCAGTTTATTTTTAGTGAGAAATTTGTTTACCGAGTTTCATCGTCCTAACTTGAAGAACTTCTGAAATACTTTATTTTCGACTTTACTGTGTTATATATATATATATATATATATATATATATATATATATATATATATATATATATATATATATATATAGAGAGAGAGAGAGAGAGAGAGAGAGAGAGAGAGAGAGAGAGAGAGAGAGTGAATCAAAAGTCTGGACACGGAGGAATAAATCGAGAACTTAACTTGGAATCGAAAAACCAAAAAACACGTGTTTAGTAATATTTAAAAAAAACTATCTGATGAAACCAAACTCGACCCTCTAGACCCACCCCCTGGGGGCTGGGGTGGGGTCAAATTTGAAATTTCAAATGGAAACCCCAATTTTTGATTGCAGATTTGGATTCCACGGCCCAAACTATGTAAAGTTTCATCAACACTTTTCCGTCGATGCATTATATGGCGCCATAATCGGCGAAAGTAAATTAACTGTTTGGGGTGAAAAAGAAAGACATTTTGCTGTTAGACCGAGAATCGTTACCAACAGATCCGTCACCGTTAACGACCTGCCACTTATAAACGAATCCCTCAGGTGAACGTCGTTTTAACATGTGAATGAACGATTGAGCAATGCCATCCCAATGTTGCAATCCCATCCCAATGTTGCAATCCCATGTCACGTGCCACTAAACGTGTTATAATTCACACATCCATACGTTGCATGTGAGAAGAGAAAACAATAATGAAACGAATAACACACACACACACTCACACACAGGTATCACTTCTTGTACAAATGCTCCACGATAATGCCCAAATTACAGGTTACGCCTATAACCTTCCTCATGTCTATCCCGAACGAAAGTTCGATCAACCTTCTTAAGAGGACTCCATGCCACGAAAATGAAATGAAATTTTTGAGTTTTAGGTCCCACGATTTTACCGGTTAGGCTAAAGGAGACGGTGATTA
The DNA here is from genome assembly GCF_964235325.1 of Thermobia domestica. Taxonomy (NCBI): domain Eukaryota; kingdom Metazoa; phylum Arthropoda; class Insecta; order Zygentoma; family Lepismatidae; genus Thermobia; species Thermobia domestica. The sequence continues at coordinate 107,996,263 of NC_137454.1, read as the reverse complement.
TGAGAGAGATGAATGAAATGGTGGAATTAAGAAAGTGGGAGGAAACGGGAGATCCCCGAGAAAACCCACGCACACGGTGTTTGTCCACCACAAAGTTCATTTGGCGGGAGCAGGTTTTGAACCCAGGACCCCAAGCACCAGAGATGAACGCTCTACCACTGAGCCACCGTGGCCCCATCCATGCCACGAAATTAAGGTGGTACCGTACATATGTATTGAAATGTGCACTCTGTTCACACAATGCTCTTTAGTGGTAACTCATTTAGTTTTGAAATTATATTGGAACGACAGAATCTAATCTTGTCTAGGGTCCGATGTGATCAATTTATTGATGACACATTAATAATGTCGTATTTACGATTTTGTTTCGGGAGGGGCTTTGCTAACTTTCGGGGGGACTTTGCCTGGAAATGTGAAAATTCTGCAAGATATTTCATTTACTTTACTATACTAAGTAAGATTTCGGGGGGGGCTTAAGCCCGGAAGCCACCCCCCTAAATACGCCACTGCACATTATAGACATTTAAAAATTAAAGGATGAAAGGATTAAAAATACAAATAAAACATACTACTACAGACTACTACCCTTTACAGACTACTACTACTATCACTACTACTACTACTACTACTACTACAACTACTACTACAACAACTACTACTACTAATGCTACAATTACTACTACTACAACTAATGCTACAATTTATATTACTACTACTGCTACTACTACTACTACTACTAGCAGATAATAATGTACTATAATAATAATAATAATAATAATAATAATAATAATAATAACAATAAGGAGAAGAAGAAGTAAAGAAAGAATTCAATAATAATTTCACCCATCTAAAACTATGCGAGACTGCGAGCAGTCTCGTGAGTCGCAGTTCGACTATTCGCACAAATCAGGCGAAATGATGGCCGTCACGGAGTTCGCTGCCAAGCCGACAAATATGCAGCCGCCTTTGAACCAGCACTAGCACACCCTTTTCGCTGCTGTCACCCAATAATCGACGACGGTCGGACAAACTTCGTCGGCAATTGTTCATGGGGAACGTCTCGGTTCCAAAACCTAATACAGGTTCGGATCTCACTTTCAACTGTAGGTTCCGTCTCTCTCGTCCCACTGCGAAAAAGGAACGATAAACACCCTAACAAACCCAATAGTCACACATTTTCTTTTGTTTTTTGATCACATGTATACTTCTTTCATCACGTCTACAGCATTGAAGCTAATTAAAGTTCATATAGAAAGTTCTCCTGATTTCGCCATTTCAGCGCCACGTCACACAGCGACAACGATGTTTCGACTAAATCTTATACAGGTTTGTGCGCAGAATCCAACTCTGCAATAAGAAATAAAAGCTTCCATTTCAAATCTTTCAGCTAACTCCACCTAGCGGTAGGGTGCGGTATCGTGTTTGGTACCATTGAATAACTTTGTTGATCCGACGCGTATTTCTCAAAATACTGCACCTTGTACAGACGGTCGGAGCTAATATCAAGCTCATAAACGAAGAGGGGAGCATCTAATTTTCCCGATTACAGCATGATATCACACATCGACGAAAAAATTTTGATTATACCTTACATTATTTGGGATGCAGTCTCCGAATCTTCAATAAAACATTGGAGTTCCCATTTGAAAAATCAATGCCCCCCACTCCTTTTCAGAAGGTGGGGGCGGAGTGTTGCGTTTGATATCATCGGATAGCTTCTTGAAACATATTAAATACGTTTTTTTTTGCGCTTTTATGATCAGAAGTGTATTTCCCCAGTTACTCTACCGTGGCCAAACTTTTGGTACACCCGTTATTTCAAACATAAATTAGCTTGACAGTTACAGGCTATTTTTGATAATTTCACACCATTCGAACATTTGCACGTTATAGGGCCAATTCTACACTAGCCTGATATCTTTTAATCGTCAGATAAGATAACACTGGTCGCAGTGGTCATGTGTTATTTTGTGTAAGATGAGATCTACTACCGCGACAAGGTTGGATCATTCCGATAATTTATCTTTATCAGAGAATGGTACAATCGACCCTAATGAATGTCATATTTTAGCGATTAGAAAACAGTTATATCAATACATTTTCATCTTAGACAGAGAAGTCAAAAAACACCATAGTGCAATAAGCAGATACTTCAATAGCTATACTTTTCTTCGATTTTCCTTTTACTTTTAATTGTTTTATTTTTTGTCCTCTACTCACCGCTTTTGAATTTTCTGGTTTGCAACACTGATACTGCCCGAAGCTCGAATGAAGAAGGTGTGCCTTTCTCTGTGTCTTCTGTCTGTATGTAGTGTGCTTCTATCCAGTGACGAGAAGGAACAGAGAAATGAACCAGTGACACTGAACGAGAACAGGAGTCGGAAATACTACCAAGCTCATGAACGAAATAGGAGTATTTAGGGGCCATTTATTTTCCCCGATTACTGCGCCATGTTATGCATCGACGGAAAAGTGTTGATGAAACTTTACATAGTTTGGGCCGTAGAATCCAAATCTGCAATAAAAAGTTGGGGTTTCCATTAGAAATTTCAAAATTGACCCCACTCCAACTCCCAGGAGGTGGGTCTATAGGGTCAAGTTTGGTTTCATCAGATAGATTTTTAATATTACTAAACACGTGTTTTATGATTTTTCGATCCGAAGTTAAGTTCTCGATTTATTCCACCGTGTCCAGATTTTTGATTCACTCTGTATATATATATATATATATATATATATATATATATATATATATATATATATATATATATATATGCTTTGTTTCAAACCGGTAACACAGGACCTGTGTTAACCGCAACATTAGCCCTTTGGTGTTCAAATAATACGCTAAAGAGGCAATCATTCTAAAACCTAGTTATACTAATACAGTCATATCTTGCTTTGCACTAAAATTATATTTATTCATATAATATAGCAATGTGACAGAAAATGGAATTAACATCTTTCTAGTTAAGAAGTTATCACTCCCTCTAAAACTGAATATTTGAATTTTGGAGTATAAAACTTTATGTTGATGGTCTTATTCCGTAACAGTTTGCGTCAAAGCAACGCAAAATCTACTTTTTAACTTCCAATAACGCGCGGAAAACATCACAAGAAGCTGAAATTTTGCACATATCTTTGGGAAGGTATGTATAACAACATACTAAAAGTCTTGAAAAATCCGGTGAAGGTTTGGCCGCCATATTGGAAAATGGCCGCAAAACCGTGTTTTTTTTTTTTTTTTTTTTAAGTAATAACTATTTCTGACTGTAATAGCTATAGCTCACGTTCTATCTGCATAATTGATATTATGTTTACTTCATTCGAATAATAAAGAATTAGGCTTGCAGACCATGCATCATATTTACCAATTTACTGCACACGTTGGAAATAACGGAGGAAGTTTCTTTTTAAAATCCTCAAAAATTCCCTTCTTCCAATTAGTTTTCTTATATATTAGCCCAGAAAACAATCATAACAAGCTAAAATTTTGTTCTTACCTTCAGAAAGGGATATATAACAACCATAGGCGTATTTAGGGGGGTGGCTTCCGGGCTTAAGCCCCCCCCCGAAATCTTACTTAGTATAGTAAAGTAAATGAAATAACTTGCAGAATTTTCACATTTCCAGGCAAAGCCCCCCATGAAAGTTAGCAAAGCCCCTCCCGAAACAAAATCGTAAATACGCCACTGATAACAACATAATAAAAGTCCTGAAAAATCTGGTGACAGGTTTGGACGCCATATTGGAAAATGGTCTCCAAACCATTTTTTAAAAGATAATAAATGGTTCTCTCTTTAATAGCTACAACTCACGTTGTATCTTCACTATTGATATTATTTTACTTCACTTGAATAACAAAGGACTATGCTTACAGAAACTTGCGAGTCTACTACACATGGTGGAAGTAACGGAGGGATTTTTTTAAAAAAAAAAATCCCCAAACTTTCGCTTCTTCCGATTACTTTCTCTTAATCAGTTGACAATCTTCTCCTCTGAGAGTAGCAATTAAACTTACACTAAATACAAGATAATACGCAAAATATAGCTTCCAAGATTCCTTAGGATCATAAGGATAGAAAGGAAATAACTAATATTTATACAACTGGTGTAGCAGGGTTCTATCGGAGGCTAGTTTACCCCTTATCTTAGGCAAATCATCTACGAGTCACCAAATTCTCTCTAATTTAATCAATAGTAACACTTATAAGAAAAAATCTGATAACGTGCACAATCTACAATAGTTTCAATTAAAGAGGCTTTTACAATGTTTTCGTGCATCCGAAATGAAAGGTATTCGTTATTGTAGAATTCGTTAAGAACAGAGTACCTTTTTCAGTACACAGTGTTTCTAAATGCTGTCTGGATTTTCAATAACGATTATTACGTTTCAATAGTGCCCACGTTCGTATTTTCATTGCGATTGTTTTCCTCATAATAGAAATTAGTGTAACCACTGCCATTACAATGTGCACACAACGAGGTAAATATCAGTCCTATTTTTCTGCACTTAAATACGCGTTCACATTCCATCTTGCAGCTACAATATGTAAGTTAAATTAGTGAGTCCAGAGCTGAAGCTTTAATCGTCATGATTGGTTCCAAACACGTTTCAATCCTCTGCAATCCTCAGCGAGTAAAGGGTAGCTTGTTGCTCTTCCAGAGTTATGCCTGATGGTAAACCTGAAATAAGTGCTGATGAGCTGCTGCACTGGTAGGTAGCAAAGCTTCCGACTGAATTTCACTTGTGACGGGATATTTAGCAATAACTTTCATGAATGCTCGATAACGCAGCTGATCTAAGGTAAACACAGACCTTTCAGCACGTACAGCGTAAGAAGAAACAATTCACGAGGAGCTGTGACGGATTCAGGGATCGCATTCTCATCGTTGAAAATGCCGACTTGTTTTTGTAGGCCTTTACGTTTCTTCAGCAAATGGTATGCCTTTTATTTCCTTGGCGGTAAGGAGCTGATGATGTATCGCATCTGTGACCAGGGGCGCAATGTAGGGGGGGTAGGAGGTGGCAATTGTTCCCCCCTAAGAGATTGAGGAATACATATACTTTAATCGATTGTCTACTAATATACCAGTGAAAAACGTGAAAGTCTTATGTCGGTGGTGCTCTTGGCCCCCTCAAGCGAAGTCTGAAATGACACTCCTACCTGTGACAGTTTATACAAATGTTAAATGTGTCTTCATGTTTCTAATATTTTCTTGTAATTTTCTTGAACTGAAGATTTTAGAAGCGACTTTTTTCCTTGCCATGTTCAATGAATGTAACATCTATAAAGGTAATCAAAAAAGTTCTCTCGCTTCTTCACCCACCACCTTCGAACATTGATATGTCACCTAAGACATATCTAGAAAATCAAAAATAGTCCCCATCAGCATCTACAACCTTCTGTCATCGTTCTGGAAGGCTACGGATTCCATAGCGGTAGAACTTGGGGTTGGCCGTGAAGCGAAGAAGTTATCAAGTGCATTTTGCACCTCTACTAGGGATTTGAACTGGCGTCCCCTAAGGTGATTGTCCAAAAATGTAACATGTGATAATCGAACGGTGCAATGTCCGGGGAGTATACTGGATGCAATAGTGTTTCCCATCCAAAGCGCAGAATGGTATCCCGGGTCATCCTAGCCACGTGAGGTTAGCGTTGGCCTGTAATAGGAGGATCCCTTTACGATTTACAAGTCCTGGCTCCAGAGTTTTGAGATTTTTTTTGAACACGACTCAACTTCTGACAGTACACAGTTGCATTGGTGCTCTGACCAGCTGGTAGCAGTTCCCGATGTACGATGCTGCTAGTAGTCCACCAAAAACACAGGAGGACCTTCTTCTGGTGCAGTGCTGGTTTAGGCTGTTTTGAAAACCAGTTCGTGGGATGCTAACCAATAATGACGACTCCCTGGAGCCTCGTACAGGACCCACTTCCCATCATATGTCAACAACCTGTCCAAAAGTAGCTCCTTCCTCAGACGAGACACCAAAAGCACACAAGTATCTGCTAGTAGTAATCGCGGGACTTGAGGCCATTTTTACCGCCCCTAGAGCGTGGCGCCCGCCGCCGCCGCCAAAAATTTGCGCCCCGGGCGCCCGGCGCCCATTTTTGGGTTACGTGGCTCGGGGTCAATGACCTAGGGGTACATAGGACCACCCCTTTTAGATTTTGGTAGGGGTACCATGGCCCACCCCCCTAAATTTTGGCAGGGGTACCTAGGACCATCCCCCTTAAATTTTGGAAATTGCCAAATCTAAAAATTTGGTGTGGTAGCCTAGGACCATAGTATGTACCTCTATCAGTATTGGGTGTCTATGTCGTTCCCTTTCATGGGTAAAAAATTGCCAAAAATTCAAATTTCGTGGTTTTTTGACCTAATTTATCCTCTTGGATGAGGTGTTATTATCCCCCTTTGATGAGGTGTTATTACCCTATATGGATATATGTGCATATACAGGGTCAATTACCTTTCATAAGACATGGGTATATTTGTGCACCCCTTTAAAAATTTGGGAGGAGTACATTGGCCCACCCCTTAAATTTTGGAAATCGCCCAATTTGAACATTTGGTATAATAGTATAAAACCCTAATATAGATCACTATAAATTTGGGTGGTCTACCTCGTTCCCTTTTAGGGGTATAAAATTGCCAAAATATAAACATAAGCAATATGATGTACCACGTGTTTGTTTTTTTGATCCAATTTATCCTCTTGGATGAGGACCTATTACCTTATATGGTTATATGGTTAATAAAGCCGGTTAATAACCTTTAAATTTTGAATATTTGGCCATAAGAGAAACACCAATGGGTCCTAGAAAACGTTTACCAAATTATGTTATTTTATAATTCCCAAATTTAAAAGAGAACATAAACATATAGAGGTAATAAACCATATAACGTGCTAAATAGGAGTCAATAACCTCCGAAATTTGATTTTTGGTAGTTCTTTACCCATGAAAGGGAACGATGTGGACCATCCAAATTTGTAGTGGTACATATTGAAGACCTGTACGAAGATACCAAATGCTTATATTAAACAATTTCTAAAACTGAGTGGATGAGTCAAGATACCCCTCCCAAATTTTAAAGGGTGCATCAATGTACTCATGTCTTATGATATGAAATGAACCTATATACATGACCATATAAACATATACGGTAATAAGACCGCATCAAACGGGATAAATTGGGCCAAAAACCAAATACGTGATACAACATATTGCTTATGTTTATATTTTGGCATTTTTTTTAGTCATGAAAGGGAACAAGGTGGACCACCCAAATTTATCATGATACATATTGAGGTCATGTACTATGATAGCGAATGCTTAAATTGAAAAATTTCCAAAATTTATGGGATTGGCTATGGTACACTTCCCAAAATTTAAAGGGGTGCATCAATGTACCTATGTCTTATGATAGAAAATGGACCCTATACAAGACCATTGGAAATTCAAATTAATGCTCCGGCCAGTAACACCGATATTGTTGAATGGGTTCAGGCCTCCTTTCAACAGATGTTGGATTACTTATTGGAAAATGTCGATGAATTATCGATGGTTGGATTATCGATTTTATCCCACGATGAGAAGAACAAACCGTTTTATTTATCTTTTCGGCGTGCAAGTAATTTGACACTGGAAACTTTATGGGCTTCCTTTGATCGCATCCTTCAAAGTAACGATAGTTTTCTCATGAACGAACCGTTCATTATCCATTTTCATCATGTGGATGTGCCCCGTGGATTTGGGAGAATGCGTCGAGGTCTTTTATTAAACGACGAGTTACTAAAACGCAAGACTAGCATTTTACGAGTGAAAAACACCGACAAGAAATGTTTGGCTTATGCAATTGTGATTGCTATTGGCCTAAAGAAATATAAGGATACAAATAAGAAACTGTACAGACAATATCAGAACCAGAGCAAGTGTGTCGTTCTCCCAGCCGTACATGAACTTTTGTCTCGATCCTCAGTGAATTTAGACCATGGGGGATCCGTGGAAGAATTGCGACAATTGCAACGTTACTTGACAAATTATAAACTTACCGTATACACCAGCTTTTCCGGAGAGAATATTCTGTATTCTGTATGTAATGTGCATCAATTCTCATTATGACATCATCACGTCATTAACAGCCGTTTTTTCTACTGTGTATTATTGTGTAGCATGCCACAAAAAATATAATAACAGAAATAGACACGTCAAGAACTGTTCGGCCATGTGTGAGAAATGTTTGCAGAAACCGCCATGCAGTAAGACCAATACGGAGAAACAGTGCCCAGAGTGCAATCGTGAATTTTATGGTGAAACATGCTATACAAATCATCTGACTATACCATATCATAAGGGCCAGCCAATATGCAAGATGGTGAAACAGTGTTCCAAATGTCTACGCATTTATTCGTTTGTCCATACAGGGGAAAGAAAACATCATTGTACAGATTATTTTTGTAATGTGTGTCGTAAACTCGTTACGTCTACCCACCAGTGCTACATGAAGCCTGATACGACTCAATTAAAACCTGGAGTTCCATCAGTGTTACATGCCAAGAAGGCAATGATTGTCTTCTATGATATCGAAGCCACACAGGATACTTTCTTCGATGAAGGCACGTTCATTCATAAGCCCAATTTACTGGTGGCCCAACAAGTCTGTTACAACTGTGTTCATTTGGCAATTTTTTACCCATGAAAGGAAACGACATAGACACCCAATACGGATAGAGGTACATACTATGGTCCTAGGCTACCACACCACCTTAAATTTTGGAAATTGCCAAATCTAAAAATTTGGTGTGGTAGCCTAGGACCATAGTATGTACCTCTATCCGTATTGGGTGTCTATGTCGTTTCCTTTCATGGGTAAAAAATTGCCAAAAAGTTAAATTTCGGGGGTTTTTGACCTAATTTATCCCCTTTGATGAGGTATTATTACCCTATATGGTTATATGGACGTACACAGGGGTTCATTATCTATCATAAGACATGGATATATTAATGCACCCCTTGAAAAATTTGGGAGGGGTACCTTGGCCCACCCCTTAAATTTTGGAAATTGCCCAATTTAAACATTTGGTATTATAGTACTGGACCCTAATATGTATTATGATAAATTTGGGTGGTCCACCTCGTTCCCTTTTAGGGGTACAAAATTGCCAAAAATATAAACGTAAGCAATACGTTGTACCACGTGTTTGGTTTTTGGTCCATTTTATCACCCTTTGATGAGGTCCTATTACCTTATATAGTTATATGGTCATGTATAGGGGTCCATTACCTATCATAAGACATGGGTACATTGGTGCACCCCTTTAAAAATTTGGGAGGAGTACATTGGCCCACCCCCTTCAATTTTGGAAATCGCCCAATTTAAACATTTGGTATTATAGTACTGGACCCTAACATGTATTATAATAAATTTGGGTGGTCCACTTCGTTCCCTTCTAGGGGTACAAAATTGCCAAAATATAAACGTAAGCAATACGTTGTACCACGTGTTTGTTTTGGCTCAATTTATTCCCTTGGATGAGGTCCTATTACCTTATATGATTATATGGTTATGTATATTGGTCCATTCCCTATTATAAGACATGGGTATATTGATGCACCCTTTAAAAATTTGGGAGGGGTACCTTGGCCCACCTCTTTATTTTGGAAATTGAAGGTTTTTCTTTCTTTTGTGCGTACAATTATGTTAAAAGTACGCGTCAGTTACCTCTGACACCTTCTAGGGGTACAAAATTGCCAAAATATAAACGTAAGCAAAACGTTATACCACGTGTTTGGGTTTTGGTCGATTTTATCCCCTTTGATGAGGTGTTATTATCCTATATAGTTATATGGTCATGTATAGGGGTCCATTACCTTTCATAAGATATGGGTACATGTGTGCACTCCTTTAAAAATTTGTGAGGAGTACCTTGGCCCACCCCTTAAATTTTAGAAATTGCTCATTTTATATATTTGGTATTATAGTACTGGACCCTAACATGTATTATGATAAATTTGGGTAGTTCACCTCGTTCCTTTTAGGGGTACGAAATTGCCAAATTTTAGTACAACCACGTGTTTGTTTTGGCTCAATTTATCCCCCTTGGATGAGGTCCTATTACCTTATATGATTATATGGTTATGTATATTGGTCCATTCCCTATTATAAGACATGGGTATATTGAAGCACCCTTTAAAAATTTGGGAGGGGTACCTTGGCCCACCCCTTACATTTTAGAAATTGCTCAATTTAAACAATTGGTATTATAGTACTGGATCCTAACATGTATTATGATAAATTTGGGTGGTCCACCTCGTTCCCTTTCATGGGTACGAAATGCCAAATTTTAGTACAACCACGTGTTTCGTTTTTGACCTAATTTATCCTCTTGGATGAGGTCCTATTACCTTATATGGTTATATGGTTATGTATTGGGGTCTATTCCCTATCATAAGACATAGATACATTTGTGCCCCCCTTTAAAAAATTTGGGAGGGGTACCTTGGCCCACCCCTTAAATTTTAGAAATTGACCATTTTACATATTTGGTATAATAGTATAGGACCCTAATATATACTACTATACATTTGGATGGTCCACCTCGTTCCCTTTCATGGGTACGAAATTGCCAAATTTTAGTACAACCACGTGTTTCGTTTTTGACCTAATTTATTCCCTTGGATGAGGTCCTATTACCTTATATGGTTATATGGTCATGTATATAGGTTCATTTCATATCATAAGACATGAGTACATTGATGCACCCTTTAAAATTTGGGAGGGGTATCTTGACTCATCCACTCAGTTTTAGAAATTGTTTAATATAAGCATTTGGTATCTTCGTACAGGTCTTCAATATGTACGACTATAAATTTGGATGGTCCACATCGTTCCCTTTCATGGGTAAAGAACTACCAAAAATCAAATTTCGGAGGTTATTGACTCCTATTTAGCACGTTATATGGTTTATTACCTCTATATGTTTATGTTCTCTTTTAAATTTGGGAATTATAAAATAACATAATTTGGTAAACGTTTTCTAGGACCCATTGGTGTTCCTCTTATGGCCAAATATTCAAAATTTAAAGGTTATTAACCGGCTTTATTATTAAATGAGTACAGGATTTATTACTTTTCCATAAGACACAGGTGTATTTGTGTATCAATCTTAAATTTTGGGAGGGGTACATTTCTTATTGTCATATCAATAATTGGTAAATGTTCTTTGGGTAAATCATTGTGAAATATTAGTATGATCACGTGATCAGTTATTGACCTATGATGGGATTAGGAGTCCAGGACATTGGTACATTTAAACTTTGTAGGATAATTTGAGAATGCGTCATTGGAATTGATTATTACAGCCAAATATAAACGTAAGCAATACGATGTACCATGTGATTGACCTTGAGTTTTAGAAATCTGATAGCTAACTTTATTGAATCTTATGACTCATAGTCTTAAGGGAATACATGCTACAACACTGGCAAAGTTATTGTTGATGCAATTTGATTGGCTGATCACTATCTTTCGTGCAATCTGATTGGCTGATCACTATCTTTCGTGCAATCTGATTGGTTGCTGATTTTCAAATCTTTGCTGCATTCAGTTTTAAGTTTTGTTTAACATTTAAAAATCTTGGTTTCGTTTAACATTTTGCACTCACTGATAAATATGATCAAAACCGTTTATTTGTTAATCGAATAGTTAAAAACCGGATAACGTTTGACGGTTAACCGTGAAACATAAAATTTTTTTGAAACTTTTTGTTTGAAAATTCTTGCTTTCAAATTTTTTGTTTGAATTTTTTGTTTCTGAATTTTGTTTGAAATTTTTTTGACAACTTTTGTTCCACCACAAAACTATTTTTCGCGGGGGTTTGAACCAGGGACCCCATATAGCAGAGGTGATTGCTCTACCATTGAGCCACCACGTCCCTTATTAGTGCAAATGAAGTAGAGGTATTTGGATTGAGGTAATGTGATTGTTTGATGTCGGGGTGACCTTATTTCACTTTTGGGACCCCCCACATGGACCATAGTGAATGAATTAGAGATGTTTTGCCCGGGATTGCATTACCTATTGAAATTTTTGCTTATGTTTACTCAGGGGGCAGGGATCACTCAGGACACATAAGATCAAATTTGATTTACATCAGGAGTTGGGGGGGGGTTATAGGACCTCGTTCCCTTTGATGAATATAAAAATATTAAAATTTGGACTTTTTTTTTAGCTTACCCTATTATTTTGATGAGACATTTTCGTTATATAATAGAGTACAATGGTTTACTTTTTGGGAGTCATCGTTCCCTTTGGAGCCTTATTACGTTATATGGAGGCGTATTTTAAAATTATTCCCTTAAATTTGATAAGTACTTTGTGATCCATTTTGTTCCGCTTCAGGGGTGAACATGGATACCTTACAATCGTCCCGAGTTGGATTCTTGGAAATGTTAAAAAAATTTAAATGCCATGAATCTTTCCTATCAAAGTTTCCACCTAATTCCTAGAGAACATTGACCAGGGACCTCGTCGCGCATCAAAACCAAATCATCGATCACGTGACCGTACTACACCCGAGAGGTTATACCAAATTGAAAGGGGATACCCGTCCATACCTTATCAAATAGGATACATTGAGTCAATAACCAAACACGTGGTTGTACTAAAAAATTTGGTAATAGGAACACCGAAACATATTGAGGTCCTGTACTATGCTTAAATTGGACAATTTCAGTGTACCCCTTGCCAAATTTTAAGAAGGGTGCAACAATATACCCATGTCTTATGATAGGAAATAGATCCCTGTAATCATATAAGGTAATAGGATCTCATCCAAGGGGATAAAAATGGACCAAAAACCAAACACGTGGTACAACATATTTCTTACGTTTATATTTTAGCAGTTTTTTACCCCTAAAAGGGATCGAGGTGGACCATCCAAATTTCTCATGATACATATTGAGGTCCTGTACTATAATACCAAATGTTTAAATTGGGCAATTTCCAAAATTTAAGGGGTGGGCCAAGGTACTCCTCCCGGGGTGCACCAATATACCCATGTCTTATGATAGGTAATGGACCCCTATACGTGACCATATAACTATATAAGGTAATAGGACCTCATCAAAGGGGGATAAAATGGACCAAAAAGCAAACACGTGGTACAACGTATTGCTTACGTTTATATTTTTTGCAATTTTGTACCCCTAGAAGGGAATGAGGTAGACCACCCAAATTTATCATAATACATATTACGGTCCTGTACTATAATACCCAATGTTTAAATTGGTCCATTTCCAAAATTTAAGGGGTGGGCCAAGGTACCCTTCCCAAATTTTTCAAGGGGTGCATTAATATACCCATATCTTATGAAAGGGAATTAACCCCTGTATACGCCCATATAACTATATAAGGTATTAACACCTCATCAAAGGGGATAAATTAGGTCAAAAACCTCCGAAATTTGAATTTTTGGCAATTTTTTACCCATAAAAGGGAACTACATAGACACCCAATACTGATAGAGGTACATACTATGGTCCTAGGCTACCATACCAAATTTTTAGATTTGGCAATTTCCAAAATTTAAGGGGGGTGGTCCTATGTACCCCTGCCAAAATTTAGGGGGTGGGCCATGGTACCCCTGCCAAAATTTAGAGGGGTGGTCCTAGTTACCCCTAGGTCATTGACCCCGGGCCAGGTCATTGACCTTTGACCTATGACGTCACAAAAATTTTTGCTGACTCGGCTCAATATACGGGGCCACTACTACTGTTTTTCACTACCCTTTCAAAAGGTAACCTGAGGACTATATATTACTGGAAAGCACTGAATTACAGTAATACATTTTCCATAATCCGATTGAAGTCTTACACGTGCTCTCAAGATTCTTTGAAATGTTGATTAACCAAAAATCTGCCTGATATCATCCATTATGACACACCAAAATTAAATATCTTTCAACCTGTCCGACGGTATAGTTGTTTACAAACAGATTGTACACTGTATTTATAATCCCGTAACAGAGAAGTTTCTACATTGACATACAACACCAGATATACTCTTGTAACACACAAATACTTAACAGAAATGAGATCAACAAGATTTTAAATATAGCTACATCTGGTTTCCGAAAATTATGAAAATAATTAAACTGGAATACTAACGCTTCACAATATCATTTGCTTAATCTCCTTTTGATGTTTATGCAGGGTGGATGTGGAATAAAGTTTTGAAATAGTATCTACCTCAAACTGTGACCTTACATTGTGAGTTTGATTAAACAGCGTATCATAAATGGCTATGGATTCAAATATATATGCAAAAACTAGATTATCTTTTGAATTTTTGGAATTACACTTTCATTGAAATGTGTATCATAGGCGAGAGAAGGGTTGAAATTGTTTGCAAAAACCTACTCTCTCTCTCTCTCTCTCTCTCTCTCTCTCTCTCTGACTATTGTAGCTAATTGGTTAACGGAAAGGAGTAACAAGATCCAATCATCGGAGACTAAGCTAGATTTTAATTATTTATTCTTTCTTCCACAGTTTTATGTAAATTGCCACGGATCCAAAGAAAAATTGAATGGAACAGCATCAACGAAGAAGATGAAGTTACTCTGTCCACAGGAAGAGAAGGACGTCTA